>NC_143510.1:69514752-69837505 GCF_031878675.1 Megascapheus bottae | reverse complement strand
ACTCCAATGTACATTTTTTCCCCTTCAACATCTCAACTCTGCACTTAAGGGTTTGCCCTCTGGCCTTATTTTTTCTGCTTTTCATTGAGTTATAAAACTATATGTGTCTCTTCACCAGGTAGGCTATGATCACAGGAAAAGCAAGTTCTGTACATCCATCATTTTGTTGTCATGTACAGAACCTAGCACTCCAGAGGCTACTAAACCAGTTCCTTATGACAAGTATATACCCATAATATCCTTATGAACAATTCATGCCTGTAATATCCTTTTTATTTCTTTACTACTTTATGACCAATACCTGTGATATCCTTTTATTTCCTCACTACAGAAACTTTTGTTACGAAATACTGGCCGATTTTAAATGAATGATTTCTAAGTCTTTTTTTGTTTGCATTCCTCAAGATAGGAAGTCAACAAAAGTACTTTGTCTTGTTAAAAAATAGCATAGATCTGTTTTAGAATAACAAGGTCAAAGGAAAGGAAAAAAGAAAAAGCAGGAAATATGTTCTGCTCCCCACAAAGGAAATAAGAGTTAATTACGACTTTTTTTTTTTACATTAAAACAATCACTAAATGAACTAGATAGGTAGGTAGCTTGCTTGAGAGGTAGAGATCAAGAAGATTTCGGTTCAAGGCCAATCTGGGAAAAAAGTGTGACTCTTAAAATCATTTCAATTCAAGCCTAACAGTGCCAAGCGCCATGTCTGGGGACAGACTCTGGGTACACACTCACACATAGCTCTCAGAAGGCACCCCCAAGGGGGATTTATCTTCAGGGACTGAGGCAAAGGGGACAAGGTTAGAACTAGAACAGAGCTGGGCAGTCCAGGTCAGGAAGGGTGCTACATCTTTGCAAAGGAGATCTTCACGGTGTTGTTCTGGGTGACCTTGAAGCCTTGCAGGGCCACACCAGCCATCCCTGCCTGAACCTCATGGTCAAACTCGAGGAAAGCGATGTCATGCCGCCTCGGGGACCAGGTGGACCTTTTAGAAGCCAGGGAATGGGTTGAAGAGCAGGGACAGCACGTGTTCGTTGGGTTTCCTCTGGTAGGTTGGTGAAGAACAAAATATGATTAGGAAGGTTCTCAGAAAGAGGCTGAGCCGGTGGCATCTGGCCCTGGCGGGAGCTGTTCTAAAGGAATGGCTCCTGGTTTGGATCTGGCCTGGTGGGAGGCCTGGTGGTGGAATCATGCCAGGGGGTGGCATGGAGAGTGTCTGTCCTGGCAGGTGCTGCATGAGGCACGGTGCCTATGCCCGGGACATGTTCCTGGACAGCTCCCACGACAGGGGCTGCGGCCCCAACCTGCACAGCTTTCTTGGCAGATGGAGTCTCCTGGCTTTTGGGTTTCCTCTTCTCCCGCTTGCGGTCACACACCACAAAGGTCCCCTTCCTTCATCTTGGAGGTGACAGCCGAGTCTGTCTTGGCATATTGGATGTGCATGGGCTCGTCATAGAAGGCTCTGCCGACTTCCTGAAAGAGGATGAAAGCCTGGCCCCTCATCTTTAGGCCACCAGGACACCAGAATATCCGGAATCTGGCCAGACTGGGAGAAGATGGCATACAGAGACTTGTTCAGCTCATCTTCCTTGATCTTCTTGTGGAGTTTGTTGATGGAAATTGTGTGGTTGAGGCTGGTCTCAGAAACTGCCATGCTGTGAGATGGTGAGGTAGTGCAACAAAGGCCCCAGCTCTGGCAGATAGCTTCAACTACCTTCCTTCAGACCACAACACCCAAAGCTAGTGAGACTCTTATCTCAACAAACAAGAAAGGTAGGGAACATCTCTAATCCTAATTATTCTGAGAGATCATAGGTAGGAAGACTGCAGTCAGCCCCAGGCAAAACCCTGAGTACATTAAATAAAATATATCTAGTGGACAAACAGACTAGATATAATACTCCATTGCCAGAACATCTGCTTAGCCTGAAGAAGCTATAACTATAATGCACCACCCTGCCCGCACCCCAAAAAGTCAGTGACTAATTAATTTAAGGAATAAGAAACTTTGCAAGAAGTTGGCTAATTTGAAGTGCAATATAATTCCAGTTTCCTCTTTTAATCCTAATAGTGCTTAGATCTGTCATTTTTGTAACTTTAGATAATTTTACCTGACACATTTAGTTCTCAATTTTATCTAGCAATGGACAGAGCTTTGGCCTAAAAATGGTTGTTTCAACCAATGGGTTTTTGTTGTTGTTACGTTCTTGTGGTTTTTTGTTTGTTTTGGCCAGTCCTGGGGCTTGAATTCAGGGAAGTAAGATATTGTACTCCAGGCTAGCACTCTATCCTTTGAGCCACAGCTCTACTTCTGGCTTTTTGGTGTTTAATTGGAGAACAGCATGTCATCTTGACTTCCTCATGGGACTGACTTTAAATCTGGATCCTCAAATATCAGCGTGTGGTGCAAGTGGGATTATAAATGTGTGTTACCTGCACCTTACTTATATTTTCTTTATTGTCATTTCTATGCAGTAGACCCTCACTTTTCTGCAATGAGATTTTCCAAGGCTTTCACCAGAGAACTCAAGCCAAATTCTGTATTTTTCTCTTGTACATATGCAATGCTATGATAAAATATGGTTACCTCTTTTGATATTGCTACTGTGGTTAAGTAACAGGTCAGTTGCATAAAATGTAAGGATATTCTGAAGGCATCAGAGGACAGAAGTAAAAGATATCAAATTTCATCATGACATGAAGTGCAGTAAGACAACTTAAAATTTATGAATTATTTATTGATGGAAATTTTTGCTAATATTTTAGAATATCAAATCCACATATTAAAAGGGGTACCATACATAATCAGGTTGAGAGAGAAAACTATAGGAAACTGTCTTGATTCATTCACAAAACACAAACTGGTTTCCAGCTCTGCCTAGCCAACAGGCTTATTTTCAGAGAATAAATTTTAATTCTGAGCTGCATTTGTGAGATAGTAATGGAGGAGTATGTGGGTGTTGAAATTAAAATTTTGAATGTGCATTTTGTCTCTAACACTGCATAGGGCTTCTGGCATCGAAAAAGTAATCACAGTGATCAATAAGCACTGGAAAAAAATAAATGAGAAAGTGAAAGGAGAGTCAATGGTTCTTGCTAATTAATTTATGTAATATTTCAGTTCACATTACCAATCTACAAACTAACACCAATCATTCTCTCATTATCTAATCATTTTAAAGATTAAATAAGATTCTAAATTTTTACAAAAGGTACAAAACATTAAGCAAATAAGTCATTTTATTGTAATTAACATGTTGCTTTCCTATACAAAGGAAATTACTATGCTGTCAACATTTTTCAAGCAGGCATAACAAAAACATACAAAATCTATTTTTAAAGGATGTAATATATACTGACATCATTACTATACACTCAGTTATTGAAACATTTCATGTTGTTCTTAGGTAATTTATTTAATAACTACTATAAGTGTCTGGAATGTAAATGAAAATTTGGCTCAACTTATATTAATATTTTCAATTGTTTTCAGCTCCACAGAGACATAGCCACAGTATTTAGAAAACTAGAAATGACAGATGGCAATTTTTACATCCAATTTAAATTCATCCAATTCGTTACTGAACAGCCACAAATAATGCTATAAGATTTTCAAAGTACATGATAGCTTACAAAAGCTCAAATAAACAGAAAGTAGCCAGCTACAAATATAAGTTGGATAATTTCATTTTTAATCATGCATCTAAGCTTTTTAAGAGTTTGCATTCATTTCATTTACTTGTAACCACTCTTTAATGGAGACAGTTTCTTTCTAGTCTATGTCAATTTAAATCCTATGATGAGATCAACAATGCGTGTTGTCACTAGATAAGACTCCAAGAACAAGTTAACTGAGATGTGTTCTGTTCGCCATTTCCATGACGGTTAATTCTGACTTCCCAGATGGTCTCCCACTTAATTTACCCTTACATACAGGCACCATATATACTTTATGAGGATTCGGAAACAGATTTAAGGGAGGTTATTGACAACAATTTCAGAAACATACATTACTTCTCAGATTACCCTTCAGATACTTTTTGGTCCACATTTGGGAAATCTCATTGATGAAACTTACCACAAACTGCTTTCTGCTTGATTTCAGAGGCAGGGCTCACACATGACATGCAAATGACATGTTCCCAACGATTGATACTGAATTGAAGAGAGTTAGTTATCGTTCTTTTCACCTCATTATGAACAATAAGGTTTGGAGGCTTGCTCCTAACATTCAGGCTAATAAGCTCTCTGCCTTTCCAGTCTTCTGTCAAGGAGTTAATGGTCTGGAAACTAACACTTAAATATACTGGGTAAACTACCTAATTAAAGGAACCCTGGGTGAATCTTTTATAAAGAGAAAAATCATTTGGCAATGAATACAACCCTTCCTTATGTGCCTGGCTCATACGTTTAGAAATCATATCAAGGAAGGTGTGGGCATTTTTGTCCAAGAATATTTGTGAATATTTATATGATTAAGGACAAAGTGGTAAGACAAAGGACAAAGAGCAAACCAATGCAACAGTGATATTAACAAGACAGTATGTTGGAAATACGGAAATAAACTTTCTAAGTTGGGAGGGGGTAGGGGCTGAGGTAAGAAAAATGTGGGAGAGGATAAAATATTAGACAGGAACTGTACTCATTATCTTAAATTTATAACTGCAACCCCTCTATACATCACACTGGCAATAAAATTAAATTTAAAAAGAAAAAAAGAAAGAAAGCCGAGTGCTGGTGGCTGACACCTATAATCCTAACTACTTAGGAGGCTGAGATCTGAGGATCACAGTTCAAAGCCAGCCTGAGATTGATACCTCCAATTGATACCTCCCATTAACCACCAGAAAACCAGTAGTGGCACTGTGGCTCAAGTGGTAGAGAACTACCTTTGAGCTGAAGAGCCCAGGGACAGCTCTCAGGCCCAGAGTTCAAGTCCCATAGCCGACAAAAATAAAATAAAATAAATACAAATAAAATTTGAAGACCTATGTAATAATTTCCTCTAGCCTTCAGTTTATGACACATACATGTCTCTTTTGAATAGAACAGACTTCTTATAAAATATGAGCATGTTTTGTAACACTACATAAAACATGAATACAACCCATGCACTAAAGAACGGTGTACAAAGAATTTACATTTTGTGTTCCCTCTCTACTGGGAAATTAGCTAAATAGAATGCCAGAAGACAACTCTAAATTGTACAGCTTAGGAAACTTAGGCTAAGCAAAATAAAGAATTGCTCAAGATCACTTAAGTCTTGAGCCAGGGCTACATGTTCAGCTTACCCATTCTTTTTTAATTTTTTTTTATTATCAGAGTAATGTATAGAAGAGTTACATTTAAATTCTTAAGATAGTGAGTACATTATTTCTTTTTTATTTTTTATTGTTGGGGTGATATATAGAGGGGTTATAATTACATTTGTCAGGTAGTCGGGACATTACTTCTTGAACACTGATACCTCTTCCCATGTTTTTCTCCTTCTTTCCCTCCCCCTACCCCTTCCAATCATCTTGTTTTTCTCCTCCTCCCTATTTCAAGTAAAAAAAGTAACCTATATAGAAAGTCAGATACAACATGTGATAAGCCATAAGGGGAAACAAAAGAGAAAAGAAATAACTTCACATAGTACATTAAGAATAACAATCACTAAGATAAACCTCTTGTTTCCATAATCTGGAGTTCATTTTGCTTAGGCTCATCCTATATGGCCATATGTACATAGCTTTTGAGCTATTGTGATCCTCTGCTAAGAGAATCCTAGATGTTTACTAATTGTTACAAATGAGGGAGACCATGGAGCCTATGTTTCTTTGGGTCTGGCTTTGATGTGGTCCTATAGTGACTGGATTGGATTTGGTTACTTCTCTGGTTCTCACTATAAAGTGCATATGTTTTTAGGATGAAATCTCTATCACACATATCGGTATTCCCAGAACAAGTCATTCCCCTAGCACTAAACAAATCTTTTTTACATAAGGGCTTGGTGAGTTCATTTGAAAAATAAAAATTTGTATTCAGGGGGCTCAGACAGGAGGATCAAAAGTTCAAGTCTGGCCTGGAGTATGTATTAAGATGCCTCTCAAAATCAGTAAATTCAAAATTAAAATAAATATCTTACATAGTATCAGTGCTAACACTGATGAGAGGTAAGGTCTTTTTAAAAACAGTGGAGATTTTCTCCCACTCTGTAGGCTTTCTAGTTAATTTGCTAGCTATGTCCTTTGCCATATAGAAGCTCTGCAGTTTAATGCAGTCCCACTTATCCAGACTTTCTCTGATTTTTTGTGTTTCTTGGTTCTTATTAAGAAAGTTTCAACCTGTGCCAAGGAGATCTAGTGTATCTCCGAACCCTTCTTGTAAAGTTTTCAGAGTATTGGCTTTTACCGCAAAGTCTTTGATTCATTTGTTTCCTTATTGTACTATGTTATCTCTCATCTCTTTTGCTGTCCCTTGGTTATCTCATATTGTTACAATGTTTCACCTTGTTATCTGATGCATTTTACATATGCTTAATTGGTTATTTGAAATAGGATAGGGAAAGGGGGAAATCGAGATGAGTTGGGGGAGAGGGAAATGGGGACCATGACATGAGAAAGGGTATCAATATTTGTGACGTAATGTACCTTCTATCTGGTGAATATAATGTAACCCTTCTATTAATTACAATAAAAAATATATGAAAAACATAGTGGAAAAGAAAATTTACTAAAGTACAACCTTCTGTGCTCATACAGGGCCATAACAGGGTCTACCAATTATAGTTCTGAAAACAAAAGCCAATTTCAAGAATTTTCAATTTCCCATGAGAGTTAAGTTCATATTTACAGATTTCTGGGTAACAAATTCATTATAATAAATTACTATTTATTAATATTACTTATATTGACATTGATATTATATTAATAGTAGTAGTAATAACATTATTAATATTAAGTAATTATATGAATGACATTAATGATATTAATGATTAATAATATTAGTAATTATTCTGATAATATTAATATTAATGTTGACAATATTATTGGTACTGTTTACTGATGCTTTATTAATCATTTATTATTTATTATTTTTGTTAATAAATAATTATTCAAATAAATTAACTAAATTGAAACTTTTGCATATCAGTTGATCAACAAGCAACGATTGAGCTCTCACTTTATTAAAAGCCCAGTTATATTTGTAAAGAGATACTATATTGCAAAAGAATAATTCTAAAAAGTAGTATTTAAGCACCTCTGATGTCCCTTGAAAAGTCTATGTAATAAAAGATAATAATAATCCTGCTAGCTTTGTAAAGTTCTCAGGGACACTTCCATTACAAACCTCGCTCCAAATTTACTTTTCAGTAAAAGGTAACAGTTTTCAGGTAACAAAAATAATATATTACAATTTTTCCATCAAAGGAATTCTAGAAATTTTCAAAGATAAGAAGGTCTAGACAAACAGCTCTCACAATAAAATCCTCCTCTGTAACTGTATTACCAATGAAAGCTAATTTTTGAAATAAGAAAGAATAAGCATTTCTCACTTATTAATACTTTCAGGTTCTAAAATTCCATATACTTAGATGTCAACTCCCCAAAATTTCTAGCCAAAAAATAAATAAATAAAATTTTTGTGTTTCTTTTTTTTAAAGGTGGCCAATTTTCTCAATCTCAAGAGTAGATTAAATGCTACAAGCTACACAATTCTCTCCCAATTCTCATCCCTCTACTCTTCTGTGATCTCACACTACTCACTCTCATCAAAGCTCATTTACTCTCCTCCTCCATTTCCATTCCCTTCTCTACATTGTTTATCCAAACAGCATCCATCCCACAGACAAGCACTCCCTTTTTCAGTATCTTGTCAACAATAATCAGTGCAGTGCTTATCCTTTCTGCCATGTCTCTTTCACATTTCCAACTACCTGGTTAGGTGCAGCCACTTATCAAAGCTCTAGTCAGGATCCACCATGTTATCTTACTGGACATTCCAAATCAATATATGTAAATACAACACTTGCTCTCATTTCTCACATTTGCTAGTGACATTTAGACATCCCAAATAGACTGAGTCAACACACTGGGGCCATTCTGAATTCTGTGTCCTATGTAAATACACATTAAATCCTATCACTTGTAGGATGTTTCAAAGACATCTATTTCAGCATTCTAGTATTCAGTCAAGCCATGAATGCCTGAATCACTGCAAGTCTTGGACATACAGAAGCTTCTTCTAGGTTGTTCCCATCACCAGATCATTTTCTCTAATTGCCCTCCACTCCCAGGCTAGTCTTCCTACCAAATGCTTCCTCTGGACAGTTGCTCCCAACTTCTAACCAAAGAGATTCAATTCCTTAGCTTCCATTCTCAGCCTTCTGAAACTGATTCTCCTTCAGTGTTTTCCTACATTACCTCAAAACATGATTTACATTTTAGATAGGCCCCTCAGTTGAAATGCACTCCTTTTTCATGCTACTTTGTCGAAAATCAGTTTCACCCCTAAAAGGGGGGGATAAAAAGATTTCCTTGAACCTCCTATTTGGGAATGAGTTAGTTAACTGCTTTAGGTCTCTTCTGTCTTTTGTATGCCTGAAATTCTTCCTTGTCCCTTGTCACACAGGCTGGCACAGGATATCCTTTTTCATATAATAGTCAAAAAATAAAACTAAAGATTAAAAAATGCTGAAAGCTTTTAAAAATTGTCAAAATCTTTGCCTCACTTTTAAGACATTTATTAATAATTACATGATAAAGACATGAGAGTTATAAAGGCTATATAGACTGGTATTCTGAAGCTCCATTAACATGTTTTCTAACTATGCCAATGTGTGTTTCTGATTTAACCCCCTTCTTTGTTGTTTAATAATGATCTATAACCAATAGGGACAATACTCAGCCACTCACAAACACATTCCATATTTCTAAGTAAATGCTAATGCAAAAAATATGTCTGTATAGTTTGATTTTACCAGTTAAAAATCAACAAAGGACTAGTTCTGTTTTCTCCCTACCTACCCCCTGAAAAAAATTGTGTTGACAGAATATTTTTATTATTCCAGCAATGCGAATAAATCATCCATTTCCAAATTTGCAAGTATAGAAACAATCAAAGTACTCATATTTTGGTGATTAGGGGGTTATTTACTAGTACTCATGATCCCAGGGCCTTAAGTAAATTCTGACATTTACATCCCCCACCCCTTTTCCACCCACTTTGATTATAAAAATGAGTTCAATAAATGAAACAGCTTGAGAGAAAAGAAAGCAGTCTGATGTCCAGCTGGATGCCAAGTGCAGAGACCAACTGCTCATACAAAACAGCTGAACAGAGAGAAACCATGGCAGAGTGGAATTTGTCACAGGCACAGGTGAGTCACTTTGTAAGGTGAAGAACCAGATGTTTTCCCAGGCTCTTGTATATGCCTGCTCTCCAACATCTGCAGAGGGTGACTGCTCACCATGTTTACCTCCTGGTCAAATCAAATTGAATGGCTGACCCTGCAAGCAGGAACTATGCTTAGGGTGTTATGAATATTATCTCATTTATTCCAAGAGCAATCCTCTATGGGGAAGACAGTTTTATTACCTGCATCTAATTTTGAGAGGTTTGAGTACCTTCATTCACTAAGATAAGCCTACATGTGAAATCAGCTGATTCCAGAGCTTAAATTCTTAAATTCTCAGCATTATACTTCCAGACATATATTATACTCATTTGTGCTTATTTACTTCACTATTTCACATTTTATTATTTATCCCAAAGTGTTTAACAAATGACCACAGAATTTAACCGGGACTGGGATCTATGCCAGAATATAAGCCTAACTGCAGGCATACTCATGTGTGCTGTTGAAAGCTTCACTATCCTGCTTAAAGTCTTAATCTAAAGCATAGCCTTATTTGAATATACTGTTTTTGAAGAGGTATTCAAGCCCAGATGAGGTCATGAGGATAGACCTAAAGCCAATAAAACTGATTCCTAAAAAAATAGGAAAAGGGGAAATATTGGAGAATGACCAATGTGTGAAAACAGAGATCAGGATAATGTTGCCCTGAACTAAGCAACAGAAGAATTTTTCCAGAAAACCATGAGGTACTAGGGAATGGACAGGCATCAAAGGATCCTTCCATCACAGTGTTCAGAAAGAAGCATACCTGTTCACAACTTCACTTCAGACTTCTAGCCTACAGAAGTGGAAGAAGATCAGGTTCTGCTGTTTAATGCGACACAGTCCATGGTACTTCATTATAGTAATCAGGAAAAACAATATGTACCCTTTCCCAAAATGTCAGAAACCATGTTTCTTTCTATGCATTCCTTAGAAAATGAGGGGGACACCATATCGCTCTTCTTTCTGGCATACTAAGACTTGAAGCAATAGAGCCAAGTGGCTCCCCATCAAAAAAAAAAAAAAAGAAAGAAAGAAAGGAAGAAAGAAAAAGAAAAAGAAGCTGCATGGCTCTGAAATCTGGTCTCAGTACACTTTTTTAACCATTGTATATATTTTTCATCATTGCTAATAACAGTATCATAAATCTAATCAAGTTCTAAAATTATAGGCAGTTTCTAGAGATACCTCTGAGTGGTTGTTCTACCAGGAATAGATTTTTCTGACAAGAATCAGCCAGACTAATGCATGGGGTGGTGCAAGAGTGTATGTGGTATTATAAAGAAGAGCACTGGCAAATTGTTCTAGGATTCCAAATGAACATGGATTTTCTGAATGCTTTAACTAGAGGTTACTTGAAAGCAAAGTTTTTCCTGAAATTGTCAACACTATATGGAATTGTTTCAAGCCTACATGCTTTTGTGCATTGGTTGTTCATTGGGTATAATTTTTCTAAATAGCAAACCTGTACACATTTTAAAACAAAATTTAGCTGTTATGTAAAAAAAAGAACTACTCTAAATTTAAAATGAAAAAAAGAAACCTGGGACCCATGCTATAGATACCCTTGGTACCTACCTAAGAATGATAAACTATACACCATTTTTACATAAATATCATGAACCATCAGATTTTCCAATATAATATTATCCTGGTTCTCTATATGTAAAACCATTCAAGTATAGGTGCTGAATATATGAATAAGCCAGCAATCCCCTGTCAGACAACACAAAAGCTCATAAACTATAGCCTACTGTCTTAGAAATTGATCTAATATGTACTTCACACAATAAGGAAAGGGTTCAGAGATCCTGAAGATAATTTTTACAAATGCTTTGGCCAAGACTGTTATTTTTTATCTGCCCAGAACCTATTTATTTCAGGTAACAAGCATTAGATGTTATGATTCTTGAGAAAAATGGTGCTTCCAAAAATGTTCCAGGTAACAATAACACAGAAGAGGTGCTTGCTAGATGGTCGTGTCTATAAGAAATTTAATTCTAGAACTGCATCAGCAAAAAAAGCCTGCTTCTCTAAAACACATAAGAGTGACTGACTCATATTTAGAATATTTAGAAGCATAATAATTATCTTCATGACTAAAACAATAATGAAAAGACAGCCCCAGTCTTTTTTATTAAAATGATAATGAAAAGCATATTATGTCACCTTAGTGTGTAGGCTATATAGGAAACATAAATTCAATTATTGCTCAATGTGATAAATAAAAAGTCCAATCATTTGTAAAACACCCAAAATATGCAAGGCAATTCACAAGAGACCCTGAAAGGCAAGGGAGAGAGGGGCATTATGAAGAATATAAATATTCAGTACATACAAGCAGCACTGTACAAAAAGTTTGTATATGCAAAATAACTAAAACTTATTTTAGATCTGATATAAATTTAGCATGATGTTTGTGTTACACAAACATATCAATAGATTTTAATTATATTTTCAGTTGATCATATTGATTCATAACATGATTTTAATCAAATGTACGGAGTGGATAGGACAGGGAAGAAGCATTTATATTCCTATCTTACAGATATATATTATAGATACAGAAAGAAGTACTTAAAGGAATCAAGTGATCTTGGGCAGGGAGTTGGGCCTAGTGGTAGAGTGTTTGCCTAGCATGCACAAAGGCCCAGGTTTGATTCCTCCGTACCACATACGTAGAAAAAAGCTAGAAGTGGTGCTGTGGCTCAAGTGGTAGAGCTCTAGCCTTGAGAAAGTCCAAGGATACTGCTCAGGCCCTGAGTTCAAGCCCCAAGACTGGCAAGAGAAAAAACAAAAAAAAAAAGGATCAAGTGATCTGACCAAGATTATAATCAGAGCTGGTCACATGCTGCGCTTACATTTAAATCATAATCAGATTCCCAACACAATTTGTTCTTGGTCATTTAGCCATAATCTTTTATATAGGAATGATCTAAGAAAGAAGGGGTTGAGTAGATGCTTTGAACAAAGTCCATGCCAGAGAGCCTGCATGCAGAGTGAGACCCTCACCATCTCAGTAAACCCTCTTTTATGAAATATCAGTCCTAAATGGTTTTACAAAGATTCTCTCCTTGGTCAAATTTTAACCTGGTCTGCAGAGCTCACTTCTCAAATAGGTCTCAGCAGTGCCCCACGAATATTGTCAAACACCTGTTAGAGGTTTCTAACATCTTAAGACCATATCCTTAATACTTAGTCATAGAAATTCAGGTTGAATTTGATTTTGGTTCACAACAGTATGTTACTGGTTAAAATATAGTCCCAATCATCTTAATTAGATACATCTCAATTATATCATCCTAATTTATAATTATATTATTATATCTCTTTAATCGCTTGGCCCCTAACTCATGAAATGCTTATAATTTCCAAAAAATGTATTGTGAAAACATACTGCATTAACTTATTAAAGGATAAAAATGAAAACTAAACTATGTAGTTTCTATGGACTGAAAAGTTAAACACACAAAGATGAATATTATCTCCCCAAATTATATTGTTTGCCTTATCTGTTAAGTCTGTAATACTGTTCTAAACTCTTACCATGAATTATTTTTTTATTGTAATGTATAAAGAGGTTACAGTTACATTCGCCAGATAGTAGGTACATTACTTCTCACACATTGATATCCCTTCTCATGTTTTTATCCCTATTTCTCTCCCACACCCCTGCCCAATCATCATGTTTTCCCCCTTCCCTTTCAAATAATCAAATAAATGTATATACAATATACATTACCATGAATGTTTTAAAGCTCTCCCCTGCAGTGCATGGAAAGATTGCAAATATCGCTTCTCTTTAAAGTACCAATTTTAAGGGTAAGTAGTATTATGCCTAATCCTAAATTCAGTAAGACGTGCCCAATTGAACATCTCTTTTACAAAGAATAACTATATTAAATATACTATCTAAAATGTTATTTTCCCTAAAGAAACCACCCTAACATAGGTACTTTTAGAACAAGTACTTCCACGAAGCAATTTGAATAGTCTAAAACTGCTTTTTATCAATTCTCTTATCTAAAAGATGAAACTGGTTAAAATATATGTGGAAATACAACAAATAATGCCACTAACTTTTCTTGAAACTTTTTCACTACTCAGACTAGAAGACAAAGGGCTGGATTTACCAGGCGAGCCCATAGCTGGCATACTAGTCTGTTATAAAAACCTTTTCCCTCGTCTCACAGCAAACGCAATCATTCTTCAGCCTTCTTTCAAGATACCTTAGTAACCGGCTTTATTTACTTATTTATTTTCTTTCTCTCTGTAGTCCTTAGTGCTTTTCAGTGGAATTCAGGGCTGCCCAGGTTTTCTTGGCTACAAACATCCTTCTCTCAGTAACACCCACACTCCATGTTATTAAAATCCAACAACTCAAGAGGCTCGCTGGTGGCTTCCCACGCAGCAGTGGTCCTCACACTCAGTGCCTCACTATGATTGGCACTCTTCTGAGAGTCAGCTGTTCTTTTCATATATAACCTCTAAAAGGTCAAAACTGCTGCTAGTATATAAACCTTGACCTATAGCATAAAAAAGTAAAACAGTGAAAATCTCTCCATCATGATCTCAACTAATAAGCCTGTTGTCATCATCTATTTTGTGCTGCTACAACAATAGGCTGAAGACTAAGTTGTGAGGAACCAAAATGCTTTTTTCTCATAGACCAAAGGATAGGAAGAACCAGGTATGGAAGCACAGAGCAGCTTTCACCAAAGGAGAAACCATTTAAGAGGAACAGTCCTCATGAATTTCTTAAAGTGCCCAGCTCTGAACCCCAGCACACTGGTAATACCTTAATTTTAAAGGAAAGTCTACACACCACAGTACCTGGGTGGGGGAAAACCAACATTCATTTAAGGACCCAATATTTACCTCTAAGGAATCAATACACTGAATTCAGGACCATGGTATCATGACGTATATGAGAGTGCTTCATGCTACATAACATACAGAATGAATAGTTTTGTCTTGCATATAATTTTCCTAACCTCTTTCGTCTGCCTCAAGTGAGTCATGGATGAACTAATCTACATTGTTCTGTGTTTTCTAGGCTTCTAGTCATTTTCTCTACAATTTTTCAACAGATTACTCTCAGAATCACACCAACATTTTCTTGGGTGTTTGAGGCAGAGAGTATTTATTGCCTGTGGCATTAATGAATATTCATAGGGACCCTATGGTTGTTCTCTTTTCTACAGGTCTTAAAAACTAAAACTTGGAACAGTTAAGCGCCATCACTAAAGTCAAACAGTTGAAACATATATCCCTGACTTGATGTGTTAATATATTTTTGATGAGGTGGTTAATCTCACCTCAAAATGAAATATAATTGGGACAGTGGAATTTAATACTCAAAAATAGAATCCTTCATGAAAGCCAGTAACATGAATACATCTTGACATTACATTCAAGAAAACAATAAGGTGCTATTACATAAGATGCAAAAAATATAAGATTCACATGACGTATAGTCCATTTGCATGTGCAACCCAAACTCTTTAGATATGTAACACAGGGCTTGGCCTGCATTCTGAAATGTCATGAACAATATGTCTTAATTTATTTCTCTCAACCCAAGCTCCTCTTTCAGTGGATAGGTTATGGGGAAAGCAGAGAAAGGGCATCATTTATATCTTTCAAGGACACGCAGTGAAAAGAGAGAGAACAAAGCCACTGGGAGATGTGAGAGGGAAGGAATGTACCCCAGGAATCGGCACTAGCTGAACAAATTGCAGGCCTGTGCCTATCCCACAAGAAGGCTAAGGACCAAAGACCGGGCCCCAGAACCAAGTCACATGTGCCCTCTTCTCACGCATCAGCCAGCCGGCTTGGCTTGTGTAAATATGCCAACAGCCATGCGAGTAATTGCAGACCCTAGGGCCACGTCAGATTCTAAAGGCTTCCCATCTGAGAGCTGAAAATCAAATATGTGCTGTTTACTTTGTGGGTACAAAGCAGCTGACTTTGAAAACCATCCCAAGAGATTAAGGAAGTATCAAAGTTAAGTCATTTTTCCCAAGTCCTATATACAGTAGGTAAGCCTATTAAGAACATTGTAAGCTATGCTAATTGGTTCAGGGGTTATATCTCTCCTTTGTTTGTTCCAACTGAGCCTTCACATGCTGCAGTAAATTGGGGAGAAAGACAGTGTAATAAATCTGTCTGCAACAAAACAGCATTCCAGTTTGAAAGATGCTAATGAGCTCCACTGTGCCAATGAGGGGGAAAAACTTTCTAATCCACACCATATCACTAACTCCTAAGTCATCTCCAACTATGGCAGGAATATAACACTGGAAAGCTCTTCAAATGTTTATACTATTAATTCCTTATTTTTAACTAATACTTGTGAAGTTAAATCATTTGAGATAGTAACACTAACTTAGACATTTAGAATGAAAACATATTCTTCTGCATGTAAAATATTAGAGATCAATCACATTTATATTGTATCATTGGAAAATTCAATGTCTATTTAATAATGCCTTCTAGAACTTAATACTTTCAAAGTACAACCATCACCTATAAAACTGGTAATTTTATTTTGAAACTAGTCAATCATTTGCGTATGTGAAAAAAGAGTAAATAAAAAAATATAAATAATAATACTCAACCATATAATTTAATTACATTAAAATACTATTTTAAGCCCATAAGAGGTACAGATACGGAAAATGAAAGAAAATAGTAAATAACGATCTAGCCCTTTACAAACACCTAGCCAATGAGCATGAAATTATTTAGAACCATTAAGCATTCTGCTTTTATATGATTTTTATTACACTATAAAAAATCTAACCATTGCAGGATGGGAATGTGGCTTAGTGGTAGACTGCTTGCCTAGAATGGACAAAACCCTGAGTTAGATTCCTCAACACTACATAACGAGAAAAAGCCAGAAGTTGTGGCGTGGCACTAGTGGTAAACTGTAAGCCTTGAGCAAAAAGAAGTTCAGGGACAATGCTCTGGCCCCAAGTTGAAGCCCCAGGACTGGCACAAAAAAAAAATAGAATAGTTGATTATATGTCAATTCTCTCATATATTTTCCATTAAAAAGGGATACATATACCTATTCTATCAAAAGTCATATATATATAACATAATAATAATAAAAGATGGTCAAATCAGAAAAAGAAAGCAAAGCACATGGCTTATAGTAAGAGAATAGACTTATTTAATTGAAGTAACTAGTCACTAATCAAAAGGGAAAAAAACATAGAAAGCATAAGACATTTTCTAGAATACATATATATATTCAAATTATAGCAGGTATATGCTTGCAGACAGAAGAATCAGACCTACTACCAACTCAAGCTTTTCTTCTTAGTAAATGTCTATTTCAGAAAATAAGGGTTTTAATAGCCTTTGTTGCAATGAACATGTATTATATATTTTTTATTGTACTTAATAGGTCACATTATATTCGCCAGATAGAAGATGCACTACTTCACAAACATTGCTACCCTTTCTCATGATTTGACCCCATTTTCCTCCCCCTACCCCCTCCCCTCATCTTGTTTTTCCCCTCCCCTATCCTATTTCAAATAAACAAATAAACATGTATATAATATATCAGATAACAAGGTAAAATACTATAACAATATGAGATAACCATGGGACAACAAAAGAGATGAGAAATAAACATAGTACATTACGAACAACAATCACACATTATATGGCTCTTGTTTCTATATCCTGGAAGTCCTTTTGCAATGAATAATTAAAAGATTAGCTTCTTTCTGCAGTATAGGCACATGTTTTCTCCTGAACATGCCTTCTAGCATATAAAGCTCTTATATGTTAAGATGGTTTGTGTGTGTGTGTGTGTGTGTGTGTGTGTGTGTGTGTGTGTGTGTGTGTGTGTGTGTGTGATTTTGTAGTGTTCCCATCAGAAAACATCTCAATTAGGAAAGTTGATTACTAGACTGTAAGGCTTCTTGAGTAGGTTTCCCTCTTCAGGGCAGAAGCTATGCATATCCAGGATGCTACATCTTTGACTTTATTTATAGAGCGCCTTATAGAGAGCAGAGCATCTGGTCCTTAGGTAAAGAATCCCAAGATGATGCTCACCCTGGTAACATCACTCCAGAGCTATGAATGAGCTCATGCATGAGCTCCTAAACAGGGATTAATGGAGGCTCAAACACACTAGCAATTACTCAACTCTATTCCAAATATATTAAGAAAGTTTGTCAGGCACACTGAATATGGTGCAAGTGTTTCCTTTTCTCAAGGAAAACCTGCAGCCTTTTGTTCTAAAGGGATTTTAAAAGAAGGAAAAACAAGTCAAGTGCTATCAATTTCTAAACCAAAACCAAAACGAAACAAAACACATTAGAAAACTGCAACTCTTCAGTCTCCCAAGCTAGGAGAGACTATTGCCTAAGAAAGAACCACCTCCAGTAGGCCTAACCCATCTCCCAACAATCAGGATAACAGAGACCCTAGTCAAAGCCTTGCGCTTAGCCTGGGGGACCCAGGTCGAGATCCCTGACAGCACATTCTCAGTCAATTTTCTCATCTTTTCTAAGCAGCTTCCTTCTCTGTAAGATGAAAGATGGTATTAACAATGCTCATATTGCCTACTTCACAGGTTAGACATGAAAACCAAATACAATAGGACATAGGAAGCACATTTTAAGTATAAAGTAGGACACCCTTATTCTCTCTATTCTTGTGTTCTTAGACAGATTTAAGGTAACATCCAAAGGCAGGAAGATGAATCAGATGGCAATTAGTCAGGATTCTTTCTATAGCATGAACAGCATATGTTTCTGTGGATGCCTGGCCTCCATCCATCACCCTGTGTGTGTCTCCAGTTGATCCCAAACCAGAATCATTTGTGTATCCCAGTAGAGTTACATCTCCACAGAATTTTGAATCAAGAATGGTATTTCACTTCCAATTAAATATTGTTCATACTACCTAGGAAGGAAACTTGATTTAATGACTCTGCCTACTGTTTGTGTTCATCAGACATCATAATTCATCACAGGGTTGCTGTGTCTGACTATTTTCCATTGTCCATATTTTTGACCATTGTAACATATCTAAGCCTACTCTTCACTCTTGTTGATAAGCTCTGGAATTCAACACAAGCTAAATCAATGTCCACAGACTGAGATTCGTTTCCCCTGTCAATTCTGAATGATCCTGATCACATAGCAAAGCTCTTCTGTCACAAGATTAGAAAACCTATTTAATTTTCTTCACCTCACATTTCATTAGCTGCCTTCCAAAAGACAGAAGGAACAGATCTGGATGAGCAAGGAAGCTCTTGACAAAAGGAACTGCTTTATCACCTAAAAGGGAAATTCCTAAATAAGACAGGAAAATCTGTTGACACACAGAAAGTCTTTCCCTTAAAAGCCAATTCAGGACTTCTCATTGAAAGTGAGATATAAAAAGCTGCACAGGTTTAGAACTTACTTCAGCACTCTGGAAAGAGACAAGGAATTATTCACTGTGAATCCCCAAGAGTAGTTGCCTGATCACAAGGAATACAGGCAGTGAGTACAGACGTAATCCTAACAGACATTCTCCAGTGAGGCTGAAGGGGCAACGACAAGGATAGGGCATTCCTTCTGGAATGAGAAAAGGGCCTGGGAAGGCTGTGAAGAGGAGAAAAACAAGCAATCTCAGCGAGACATCTCTTTCTCATTGTATCAGCAAAATTGCAAGAGGGTGAAGAGGCATATGCAAATGAAGAGGACTTGCGGAAAGCTAACAATGCCAGTCACCTGCCAGGCAACCCCACTGCGCTCTTATTGCTGTTCCTAGGCTACCAAACATTACAGTAAAAATGTAAAAACCATCTACCCATGAGAATTCAATAAATCTGAGCAAGTTCACTAGCAGCTACATACAGATTCAGTGGGAGACGACATTTGAATATTTCCAGCAGATTTGTAGGTAAGTACTTATTTCCTTAACTCCAAATAACTACAAAAAGCATTGAAATCCAGTTTGGTCATCTCTGTAGCCAAACTCAAGCCCTAAAAGAAAAAGCCCTTCCTCTGAAAGATGTGTGTAAAACATTATGCCTAACAGAATATCCTCATTGGTGGTGATTTCTGTTTGATTTCAGGATAAATCCTCCCTTGTTTAAAGCACATTTAAATTCTAGTGCCAATTTTAACTTTAAAAAAGGGCATCCCATAGTAAACTTCTCATAGAGAAGTCACTCAAGTGTTGGGACACCAATGCATATTTTTATCTCATACCAAGGTATTAATTTTGAAAACCACATACCATCCTTAAGAAAGGCTCTACACGATCAGGGAAGAACAAGTCTAAGCTTCCATTCGTTTACAGAAATTTAACATTTAAGAATATTTTTAAATTTAGCTAAGAAAATTACAGATACTAGCGGATTGGAGGCATGGCCCAATTGGTAAAGATCAAGCCAGTACGGAAGGAACACAATCCTAGTCTTGGACAGAGGTGAGGGGGGAGGGAGAGAAGGAAGGAGACCTGGAGAGAGGGGAAGGAGAGGAAGAAGGAAGGGAGGGAGGGAGAGGACAGGAGGGAAGTGAAAAAGGAAGGAAGGAGAATTACAAAAACTCAAACTCATACTAATAAGATTAGATGAATTAGGCCAAGACATAATTGTAGATAATGCTTTTAAGAAATAAACCCAGCCTACCACTGGGAGTGTGGAGGAAGGAGAGGGGGAAACCAATTCGTTTGAATATAAAATGCATCCTATGTAATTCAAATCCTTTAAGAGTAAAAATCTAATACATCTTTTTTTCAATTCAGAAATAGTAAAAAATCAGTAAAAAAAAAATCTGTGGCATGTAAAAATGCAATACAGTTCAGGAAAGACATTCAATAATATTTCATAAATAATTCCCCATCACCATATATTTCTACTCATACCATCTAAAAAGTATAGTAGGACAATTAAACTGTGAAACACAGAAAATGACAAAGTTGCTTCTTTGCCTGATAAATGAGTACATAAATATGAAAAACAATTTACCCATTCCCACAGAGTATAATAAAGAAATGTGATAATTCCACTCCCCAAGTAAAACACAACATTTGTTAGAAAAAGCTGGATGATAAAGATTATTGAACAAACAAAGCAGGCTTAGAGAAAAACATTAATGTACTGTTTAACAGACTTCTACTTCATGGTAAAGATAAACAAACATTTCTTTTCAATTTCTCTAAGTTGAAATAAGAAAATATATATGTATGACAGTTTCTAAAGGAATCTTCAAAATAAGGCAGATGCTCATTCCCTTCCAGAAAAATTTTACCCAAAGATGTATGTATACACTTTAGCCAAAATACCAGCTGCAGAAACTCTCAGAGTACAAATAGTAGGGAAGTAATTTAGTACCACTGACCTCTCTATATCAACATGAATAAAATTATTGTAATGAAAGGAATCAAAGAATCCTCACTTGCAAATTCTGTGAGAGCCACATGAATGCCCTAGCAATATCTAACAAACTTTTCCGTTCACACCTTCTCATTACTGCCCTAAAATAATATTTCTGGAGGAGGATAACCATTCATCTGTCTCGATAAATGTGCAAATTATATGCAGCCCACATCTTCTCACTAGTTTTTTATAATTCCTTTGAACAAGGATGCTAGAAGGTAAGATTTTCCTTTGGATCTTTTCTAATACTTCTGCACACACATAGATATGAATTACATGAACTGAGCTATTGCTTCTTAATGGAAGAAAAACTCAGCAAATAAAACACAGAGAAATCAGGGGAGGAAAGGTATTAGTAAAACAAGAATCAGGTAATCAGAGTAGGTTAGTTTCTGCATTGATCACAAGCACAAAAAGAAAAATGATTTTAAAAAAGGGCTGATATTCGTATTTGGTAATTTGAAATTGGATAGGGAAGGGGGGAAAACAAGATGAGGCGTGGGGGTGGGGGGGAGGGAAATGGAGACCAAGACATGAGAAAGGGTATCAATGTATGTGAATTAATGCACCTTCTATCTGGCAAATATAATGTAACCGTTCTATTAATTACAATAAAAATATATGAAGAAAGGGGGTGATATTGATCAAGCTGCCTCAAGAGGCATTGCACTTATAAACTGATGAGTTAAAAGGTAACCCCTTTGTACAACTATTTAAAGATATTGTATATGTGTATATGTGTGTGTGCATGTATGTACACTTGTGTAATTTTTTAAAGCCTGCTGTTTCTTTGACTAGAACTTGCGAAGAAAGCTAACAATCAGTAAAGGAGAAGATGGTCTTGCCTTATTCCAAATATCATTAAGAAATTGAGGTAGTAGAGCATACCTAAATTCCAGCTACTTGAGAGGGAATTGAAGGATTTCAGTATGAAGACAGAGCTAGGCCAAAAGCATGAGAACCTATCTGAAAAAGCAATGAAATAGAAGGTAGAGCTCAATGGATAAAGTACTTGCCTAGCAAATACAAAACCATGAGTTCAAACCCTGGTACTGCAACAAAAACAGAAAAATAAAATGATTAACATACATCTATTGGTTACCCTCACTTGACATTAATGTTTTTTCCAAACAAATCAAGGAAAAGAAGACTTTCCATCAAATATAAATTATATTTTCACATCCAGCTACAGGATTAATGCATCCTGGTTTGTTTGATCTCCTTGGATTTGGGGAGAATGTATAGTGAGAAAGGGAGTTGTTTCTTGGTAGTGCATTACAAATTGTAACAACTAATATCAAAGGAAAGAATATGAAGGTAATGATTAAGCTTGGGACAGGAAAAGTCTTTCCTATAGCATATTTCAATTTTGAATAAAAATCAAAACAAAATGGAATTTTTCTTCTAACTGCATGACATCCAATACTTTACTGTTCAAGTGGTTGTCTATCAGCCTTGGGCCCTAAAGACAGCCTTCAAAGTAAAGCTGGGCTCCTCTCTGTTGACGTAAGTTTGCATGGATCTTAAAAATTGCTGGGCACCAGTGGCTCATGCCTGTAATCCTACCTACCCTGAGGGGTGAGATCAGAGGATTGCAGTTCAAAGCCAGCCTGGACACAAAAGTCCATGAGACTCTTATCTCCAATTAGTCACCAGAAAAACAGGAATGGTGCTGTGGTTCAAGGGATAGGGCAGTAGCCTTGAGATGACGAGCTCAGAGACAACTCCCAGGCCCAGAGTTCAAGTCCCAAAATCAACCAAAAAGAATTGCTTTATCTTTAAAACAAGCAAACAGTTCAGAAAAGTTAGGGCAAATCATTTCCCTTCCTTGCCAAGTAAAAGTCTTCAATTATTCACTCTATTATTCTTAACTGGAAGTTGAAAGGAAAAGAGAAAAAGAAGGAAAAGTAAGCTATTTTCTGAAATCATTCTCCAAATTCTCGGGAATATTTTCTTTCTGTCTTTTTTTAATATTTTTTTAAATGAGAAAAAAGAATCAATGTTGCTCAGAAAGCTCCAGAGCAGAATTCAGTAAAAAAAAAAATTCTTGTTCCCCACTAAGGAAATTAATATGCTGTTAATTCTAACTGAAGATAGAATGGGAAAATTAATTACAAAGAAAGACAGAGAAAGAGAGAAAAAGAGAGAGGGGGGATGGAGGGAGGGAAGGAGTGGTGGAGACAGAGACAGAGAGAGAAGACTGGAATTACCTTAACCAAAGAATAATCCCATTTCTCCCCATCACCTTATTACTTCTACATGGAAGTTAAAGGATTTAGTTAAGCAGCTGCAAGCAGCTTGGATGTCAAACAGAAAGCCTTCCTATAAATGGCTGAAAAATCAGCTTAGCGTGTGGCAATAATGCAGTAAACCAAAACACAGAACCAAATTTCCAGATTACAATTGCTAGCCAGTACCTAAAAAGGATTTCCAGACCCTAAACAAGAGGAGTTGACACAAAATAATTAACTAAGATACTGAGGAAATATGTGAAATATTTGTATATTGCATCTCATTATTGTTCTATTTTTTTGGAAGGCTGGAAATGCAAAACTATACCATGCCTGCACAGTATGCAAGTATTTTAGGATGAAGAGGCAAAATGGTTAACACAAAGACCTTCTTTAAGGTCTAGAGGAGCACTCCATGTATTTGAGCCTTCTGAAAGAATGGTAATGTATATGGCTATATGAAGAATTCTCATATCCTTGTGTATCTGCCCTAAGACTTGCAGAGCATTAGGATTATGAATATTCTCTCAGTTATCTTAGTGGCACAGCACGTGGAAGGAAGTGTAATCCCAGTTTCAACAATCCCAGTCTTGAGAAAATCAAAATTTGGAGAAAAGCATCTAAGGATGTTTGCTGTATTAACCCTGCTTCCCAATCTACCCACTGCCTTATCCACTCCTTCTGGGAATTTAGTGCTGTATCCTCTGTGCATGGAATGAAAAATGACTGCTATGAGTATCCTTCAAGTAAGGGAAAATAAATCAATAAACAAACAAGGAAATACTTCATCAAATACCAACTCAGCGATGAAGATTTTTTGTCTCCAGTTTCACAAGCACATAACCATCCTGCCACTCTGATTCCAAATCCAAATTAAACCACAGTAGCAACTTCCTAATCAGAACAATGTGCTTACAGGTATAAGGAAAAAGCAGTGGGCTGCAACTTGTTTAGTGTCCAATAAATAGCAACAAAAGAGGTTTGTCTTTATCTAACTCCTTCAATGTTTATCATTGAGAAGGAGGCAGAGATGGAGGTAAACTGCAGAGGATTGATCCATAGGAGAACATAGATGATATACAGAATATCTCTATCTTTGTTCCTATCTCTGTCTGTCTCTGTCTCCATCTCTTTCTCTATTTCTTTGTGTCTGTCTCTCTCTCTCTCTCTCAAACACACTTAGATCCAACTTCTTAGAGAAGGAACTACAAAAAACTGATTTAAAAGGTGAAAAGGAACCCAACAAAAAGGGCTTATCTTTGAATATAATACATTTATATTTCATTGTACAGATCTTTACTTAAATTGCTTGCCTTTTACTTGCTTTTTAAAAAGAATCCACTGATGTCTTTCGAAGTAGAGGGAGTTATTCAAATGAATTCAGCACCCAAGCTCATCTGACCTTAGTTGAAAGAGTTCTAATGAAATATTCTAATGTTCGATTTCCATTGTTAAAGAAGCTGCATAAACAAGTTTATCAAGCTAAGTAGCCTGTCAGTGTAGACATATCATACCCATGGTGGACTAAATAAAGGTAACCCCTCCCCCATACCATGCTCTTCCTGTGCAAAGAGGAGCATCCAATAATTTTTGTTAATTTCACTACAATAAATATGCCACATTACCGAAATTAAAAATAGACTGCTGAGAAGTAACTCAGAGACACTATAGATCACAAAAGCCTAGAATCCTGACAGCAGGAACAGCCACCCACATTGCATTTATTTTATGGAGGGAAGAGAATTTCCAGTCTCCAGGAATCAGACTGCTTTCCATTGTCTTCTTTTCACAGAAGTGTGGTTCAACGGTTATGCTAAACCTCAGTCTCAAAAGCTCTGTTTTAAAATGTGGCTTTATAAGCCGCTCTCAGACGTGACCCTCACTGAAGTCTTGAGCCTCACTCAACTAGCTTCAGCTAAAATTTCCATAAGATTAGAATGGCATCCAGAGGGCCAGCAAAACTATCCACTAAAATGCAGATGAAACACCTAAAAACGAAATCCTGAAATAAAATCCCAGCACCTACAGTTCATTCAAATCATTGTGCATGAAATCTACAGACTTTAAAAAATCAAACAGTATATAATCATAATTTGAGTAATTTCTAAACTTTTAGACAATTTAACCTGCCCTCTCTTGTGTAACACTCTAACCTTACCTTTAGTCAATATTCACAGCGAGAAGAGAATCTGAGATGACACCCAAAGCAAAGATTTAAAACATCATTCAAAAGCATTCAGGTCAAAATTGCAATTCTTCATTGTTTATATATTTATGTTAATGATGTGATTGTTATATATTTCTAAATAAATGGAAATGTTAAGAGGCTTTTCTCTGAAAATAGGGAGGTCTTCAATTATACCAGTTCAGTTTGAGACCACCAATGTGGTCTTTGGAGAGGGCCCTGCTTTGTAAAGCACATAGTTGTAAACAGCAACTGGTTGAAGGCCTAATTAGCATTAAACAGGCCCCAAGAATGAATAGCAAGATGACAAGGGTCACTACACCAAGAAGGAGGTCAAGCTACCCCAGCCCCATAGGACAATGCCCTAGGCACCCATGCAAATTAGAGAAAGCAGGCCAGACATGTTGGGGATGAGCTGCAGAACTAAACCCTCCAATCCTCCTTTCACTTTCTCTCCTTAAAAAAACAAAGAAGAAAGAGACTAAAGAAAAGAAAACCAAATGGCCTACTTCTTCAGTGTAGCATGATATGCAATTAGTAATCACTTCTGTCCTAGAGAAACAACAAATAAAAGGCAGCTAGGAACATCCAATGGCAACCAAGAAGAATTACAGAATACAATTAGCATCTGTGTTAAGATGGGCCTCCAATTTCTCCCACATCCCAGTAATTCCAACACAAAGAGAAATTTGTTCAACCAACTGCCAACTTGTTGATTTTTTTTCCACCGTTGAAAAAAATAATAAAGAGCAAACTCCACACACATCCTCTATTCAAATATGACAAAGAACTCTTTTCTCAAAATGCACTACAGGATGATTAGTTTTTCCATTCTCCTATGCAATAAAAATTCTGCCATCCTGAAATTACTA
Organism: Megascapheus bottae; assembly: GCF_031878675.1. Taxonomy (NCBI): domain Eukaryota; kingdom Metazoa; phylum Chordata; class Mammalia; order Rodentia; family Geomyidae; genus Megascapheus; species Megascapheus bottae. The sequence continues at coordinate 69,811,432 of NC_143510.1, read as the reverse complement.
CAAGATAATGGCAGAAATTTAATTTAGAAGAGTTTGGAGAAAGGGTTTCAGCATTTTGAACCATATTAACTTGGATCTGATCACCAACCCTAATCACCTATGCTGTGTTGTTTTGTTCATTCTTATTGTTTTGTAATTTTTTTAATAATTCATTTATTTATATAAAAGTTGAAAAAATTCACAGGCCCTTGAGTGAACAAGACTTTATATCAACCATCAAGTTACCTAAGGTCGAATGTAATTAAAAGTGCAAAAGCAGCATTTTTCTAAGATCATTCTAAAAGAATGTCATTCAAAAAAATTTAAAATCTATCTAGATGTTTTAAGAAAGAACAAGAAGTTATTTCTCTGAACTATACTGCAAATTAAAAATAAAAATGCTTGTAGCAGAAAAATCTACACAAAGTCAACTTTAAAATAAATCCCTCCTAACATGTTGAGAAATAATAAAAAAGAAAGATAAGAGAACATTTTTATTTAATTATGCAGTAAAATTTTATATGCCATGCATTCTAAGGTTTCCTTCTGAGAATACATTGTTACTACAATACTAAAAATATTTGCTCAAGTTTCTCATGAGGTAAACATTTTTTTTGCTTACGTTTCTAAAACAAAACAAAAAGTTAAAGCCCACTTCCTAATTTTTCTCTATCCCTCTACCTGTTAAGGAGTGGGCAAATTTAATCTGAACCTTGCTTCTTTTTTGTGATGCTATATGTATATATGTGTATATATATACATATATAATCACCAGATGCCTAAAACAGAGCCAACATTAGCAGATGGTGACACAAAGCCTTCAACAATAGAGAATGTATGCTTATGAAAAAGCAGAAAAGTCTGATATTCTAAGGAAAATTTTTTAAAGCTATCCATCCCATATTTCTTAGAAAAAGGAAACAAGCAGACAAAGAATGTTATTGCTGTTCATATAAAGCTGAGGAAAAGTCTATTTTTCTTAGATAATGGAATGTTCAATTAAGTGTATTTCATAAGGAAAATAAACAAGATATCATTCCATTTAAGATAACATGTAGCTGTTTTGCGTTAGATACTTAGAGTAAAAGATATCGAAACAGACATTAGCAAGAAATAACAGAAATTTATTCTTCTGCTTGCTGCATTGAAAACCTCAATCACATAAGATAGGGAGGGGGCATGCATTCAGAGGCAAAGGGAAAAAAATGAGAACAGATCATTAGTTTCAAAAATTCTTTCCTGTAATTAAATATTTACAAATAAATGATACAGAAAAGAACCACAAAACAGCCCTCTTTAAAGGAACACCCTAAATCTTCAAGCAGAAATCCAATCAATGAGCCTGGATCAATGCTAGACCTCTGACACTTCACATTATGAGAATGTGGCTATTATCTTTAATGGCTATGCTAAGTGAAATTGCTAAAGCATCTCATCTACTCTCACATCTTCACTCTTTTTGATCACACCTCAAGCTATCATTGTGAAAATATACTTTTTATAATGATGGACATATTAATCACAGGCTTACCTTGGTAAGTTTTATCATATGCAGCTATCCTCTGAATATCAAAATTTTCATTATAATAAATGTGAGTTACATCTGAAAGACTCATCATATGAAAGATTGTAATTTGCTATCTTATATGGGTGACTATAATACAATAATCTATTTAATACAATCTATTTGGCTTCCTGACATTTACCACCTGAACTCTTCAGGTCTCTATCATCAGAACACTGTGACCCAACACTTGAACCATTTTCAGAACTCCTCACTCTTTCTGGTCCTGCCATGACTTTAGGTTAGAACTCTTTGCCTTGGTATGTTTGACTGTGTGACACGTTGTTTGTCCAGAGAACAGCTCAGCCTTCGAGTCTCAGCCTGTGCAAGAATACTTAATTGAGTTATAAGCACAATAAAAGGGACCATTAAGTAGAATACTTAGCATGGCTTATTTCAAGCTTTTTCTGAAGGCTGAAGCTGAAGAAAATAGAAGATGCTGGATATTTAAATAAGAAAAGAATTACTTATCTTTATGTGCCCATCACATACCAAAATAATGTTAAAATCTTATTGACACACTTTAAGGTCCCTTAACCTGCACATACTCTTGTAGAAATGAATTATTATACATACTAGACTCTAATAAAATATAATAAGAGACTGGAATAATAATATAAAGCTTTCTCATATTCAGTAACTATATAGTCATCTACAAAAACTGACCAAATTTCTGCACTGAAGAATGACCTCTTACAATAATATTTCCAGGATATTTTGCTGAGAAACCCTCAGCTAGATGCTATACATTGAACAGCTTAGCAGCTAGACAAGCACAAATTTAGAAATATAAAAAATGAGCCATATGTTGGATGTGGTGGAATATGGTTATCATTCCATCCATCATGAGACTCAGTGAAAAGATCACAGATTGGAAGCCAACCTTGTCTATACAGTAAAAATGTTGCATCAAAATAATTAGTAATTAATTAATTAAAGTGAAATATATATACATATACATATAGTAAAACAAGAGTGAACTACTCTGAAACCTGTAAAGATTGTCCCTGAAATGAAAATAAAATGAAAGTAAATACATCCTCTTAAACACTTTATTAGCAAATAAAATAAAACAGAAAACTATTCCTAGTAGTTTGATTTCAGTGCTTGCTGGAAATATCAATAGAAAATTTAGAGAGAGAAAAACTTCTTTAACTGGTCTCAATAACAAATTGATTTCAACAATGATTTCAGTAAGTTGCAAAAACATGAATGTCCATTTTCCCAGGTCCATTCAGATATAGTCATATTGCTCTGATGTGGTTATTAACTGTGTATTCTTTCACTCTCAGACATACTGCATTTCAGACAATAAATGATCCTCATTTCACCCATAACATACTATATCCAACCTATCCATGGATAGGGAGACCTCATTTAACCTAGCCCCAAATGTCACTGTCCACAATATAATCTATAAAAAAAATTGTAGCCTTCCCTGGAGTTGTACCAAACAAAGGAGAAGGGAATCAAGGGCCACAAAAATATTTTTGCCAGCACCTACTTTGGGGACTATTTAAAACCTTGTTCATATAATACACAGGATATATATTTACCCAGCAGATTTTAGTGTCTAAACTAAATCTCCAGCAGCATGCAAAAATCAAAATGCCCAGATGACCCCAAATCTACCACACACCCAGACTGGAGAAGCAGGATAATTGATTCCCATTCCCAGGTGGTCAGTGACAGCATCATACCATCTGGTCAGTCCAGGAGCCATCAAGAAGGACCTTTCTAGGTTGTGTTTTGCAAAAATTTATACTGAAACCAAAACTAATCCACAAATAAAACAGATAGTAAATACCATATTAATAAAAACATCATGCCATCCCTGACATATGGTAGCTAGTATTGATATTTACCTGTATCACTGGAAATAATGAAAGTTAATACAATTCTGGGCTATTCCAGATACACATGTAGTTGATTTTATTGGTTAAAAATCTCCTAGCAGAGGATTGTAATAGTTCAAAAGCTATGTTCATATGGTCATACAGGATGAGACTAAATGAAATGAACTCTAGGATATGGAAACAAGATTTATCTTTGTGATTGTTGTACTTAATGTACTATGTGAATTATTTCTTTTCTTTTTTTACCCTTATAGTTAATCTCATATGGTTACTGTATCTGACTTTGTTACCTGGTATATTGTATATTTGTTTATTTGAAGTAGGGGAGGGATGGGGAAAAAGGGAACAAAAACTTGAGAAGGGGTATCAAGGTTCTAGAAGTAATACACCCATTACCTGATGAATGTAACTGTAGCCCCTCTATACATTACCTTGACAACAAAATGCAATAAAAAATAGAAATTTGCTTTTTTTGGGGGGGTGGGTCATAGGATTATACTCTGGGTTAAGTCACTGTCCCTGAGCTCTTCAGCTCAAGGCTACTGCCTTAACCCTTGAGCCTCAGCCCCAGTTCCCATTTTGTAGTGGTTAATTGGAGATAAAAGTCTCATGTTCTTTAGTGCTCTGGTTGGCTTTGAACTATGATCCTCAGATCTCAGCCTCCTGAATAGCTCGGATTACAGGTGTGAGCCCGCGCACCTGGAAGAAATTTGCTTTTATGCATCCACATACCCTATTTTCAGGGTTTTCTTTTCCCTCTTAAGATTGTTTTTCCTCTCAAAATGAAAGAACATAATCCCCTCAAAAAGAAAAAAGAAAAAAAACTGCCAGGCCTTCAACACTGAAAGATTATGAATGTGTTAGAGAAAAATCAAACGAAGCATAAAAGGAAAATGGTCTGAATTTTGTCTCCTTCCACAAGATATGAGTTGGTACATTGACTCTCCCTACCACAGTGCTACTGAAAATGGAAGAAATATGAGCATCATTATTTATTACAGGCTTTTATTGCTGCTAGAGACTCAGGCTGGCCTCAAGCAGAACATTTGTATTTGCCAGTAAAAATATTTTTCTTTTTGAGATTGTGAAAAATTTGCAGTAACCATTATTAGTTCCTTAGATCTCCATGCATTTCATGAGGCCTAAAATCGGCTATAATTACGTTCCATGTCCTCTTTGAACTCACCCTGCATTTGTGTGTCTCACATAGTGACATCTTACAGGCCCTTACTCACTGGCTCAGTAGTATGGGAACTGTGATTCTATTAATTATATACAAGTTCTGAAAAAGAGGTGATCCTTACAATTTCTATTTTCCTTGTGGACTTTGTCTTTCACTTAACAGCAACACCAATCCTGTTTCGTAGTATTTTAGTGTCAGTGTTAACCAATGGTAAAATTTGAAATTATCTGAAAGTTGGGTAGACAACAAACAGCTGATTTGTTGAAGAAGAAATTTGTTTCCAATAGATTTCCTTATTCCTTTATAATAGAACACTCTGTTCAGGCTGAAGACATGAATACTCAAAGGCTCTTTTTTTTTTTTTCAGTGTCTTTGGCAGCTAGAATGGCCATGTGATCAAATTCTAGCAAATAAGGGACAGGAAAACATAGGCAATATCATTTCCAATCCCTGCCTTTGAAGGAACAGGAAGGCTACCACCTCTACTTTCTCCTTGCCTGATAGTCAGAGATGACTTTCAGAAGCTCTTTCAGAACTAGAGTAGAATCTTCATATGAGAGACAGAGACAGAGACAGACAGACAGACAGACAGACAGACAGACAGACAGACAGACAGACAGGCAGGCAGGCAGGCAGGCAGGCAGGCAGAAACTACCATGTAAAAACCACTAGATGGCTGGACAGTGGTGGCTCATGCCTGTAATCCTCACTACTCAAGAGGCTGAGATCTGAGGACCAAAGTTCAAAGCCAACCCAGCCATGAAAGTCCTTGAAACTCTCACCTTCACTTAACCACCAGAAAACCAGAAGTGGTGCTGTGGCTCAAGCCTTGAGCCAAAGAGCTCAAGGACAGCACCTAAGTCCAGAGTTCAAGCCCCATGACTGACAAATAACAAAACAAAACAAACAAGCAAACAAAAAACACCAAAAAAAAACCAAAGAAGCAAAAACACTAGATATAGGAGAATGGGGTTGTTTACTTTTATTTGTAGTCATTTGTGTTTTTTAATTTTATTATATAGTCCGTCTTCTCCTGAGTACCCCACATAAAAAGAGCTACCCTCAAATGAATAATCTTACCACCTCCATCTCCAGAAGGCTGGGATTATAGGCATGTATCACTACATCAGAATTAGGCCAGCATGTTTTTAAAACAAGATCTTACTCTTTAACTCTTAGATAAATAATAGAAGAAATATGTACAGATATCTTAAACACCCTCTGACCATCAGCAGGGAAATATGAATTCTAAAGAATGTTCATATTTGTATATGCTTTTGAAAATATATTTGCATAGGTTATATCACAAGGGGAGATAACTCTTTTTATGTCAGCAAAGAAAATTCTTCCTTAAATGTCTCATTTCTGAAACTTCCATGGAGTGGAGTGAAGATGACCTCTGCTTAAAAAAAAAAATTAGGAAAAGAAAAGATCTCCAGGGGCCACTTTATGGCTTGAGCATTAATATCTTTTCTAAAGAAATATCCCTTCTCATTTTGCTATGGATAAATTACATGCAAGACAAATGTTCTTTAGTCCTCAGGACATAAACCACTACCTAAGAAACTCCAACAGTCCGAGAGATATTAATTATTTATCACAGATCAACAGATATTTCATCACAAACTGCAATACAATCAAAATAACATTAGGTTGAGCAGTAACAAATCATCGTCAAGTTTTTGACAGTGTATAATTTAAAACAAGACTCTAAACCTGCCAAAAACACATAAAAGCTGGTAGTCCCTTGTGACAACCAATATAACTAACTCAGGAATAACTGTGAGAAGAGAGGCAGGAGAAAGTTCAGAAGCAGCCAAGCAACATATAAATTTTCACTTGGGTTTAATTTTTTCCATCTAAAAGGAAAAAAATAGCATATAAATTACAGGAAGAAAAACTATATATATATATATAAAACAAAGTATCTTCTATCAAAAAGACAAAAAATAATTTTAATGTAAATCACTGTGATCCTGTCATTTTCTTTCATACCTTACCAAAAAGGAAAAAAAAAACTCTCCTGATTCACTGTCAAGTTTGTAGTAACAGATTTGTAAGAACAGAGATCATCCACACAAGAGAGATCCATACAAGAACAGGGACCTTAATACAAGAAGCATCCAATACAGAATTTAAATACTTGCAAAACTCTAGAATCTTCTTGAGGAAGTAGCATTATTTTGGTATGGGAGGGGGATAATTAGATTTCTTCCAGGAAGAAATGAGGGAAAGGTGGAAATTCCACATTAAGTACTTGCTGCACACCTTTAGAGAAGTCATACCATCCTACTTCCCCTAATGATGCCAGCCACTGCCCTGCATCTTGTGCCAGTATTGAAGAGTGACTTCCTTATTTTATTTGAATTGACCTGGGGCAGAATGCAGGGTTTTAGTAGTGAACATACTAGATTAAAAAAAATAATAATAAAACAACTCTTCACAATTCCCCACAAACTTTGAGGTCTCTAAAGCTGTCTCCTTTATGAGCAACCTCAGTCCCAAAGGAATATGAGTTTGCTATGGTATGCCCAAGCAATTTACATAAAAAAGTTATTTGACTAGCACACAATCTAATCAAAATTATTCTTTGAGCTGGGCACTGGTGGTTCATGCCTGCAATCCTAGCTCCTCAGGAAGCTGAGTTCTGAAGATAATGGTTCAAAGCCAGCTTGGACAGGAAAGTCCTTGAGACTCTTATCTCCAGTTAACCATTAGAAAACCAGAAGTGGAGTTGTGGCTCAAAGTAGTAGTGCACCTGTCTTGAGCACCCGGGCCCAGAGTTCAAGCCATATGACTGACAAATAGAAAATTATCCCTTGAGATTGTTTAGAAAACACTCTGAGGCTGATGTAGAAAGACAGAGAGTTCAAGTTCCTATTCCACATGGGAAAAAAAAACTATCTGACCACAGACAATTTTTTTAAAGCCTTATAAAATAAAAACTAGAGAGCTGGGCTTACTGGACAAACAACTGTAATACCAACATTTGGGAGGCTCATGCAATAAGCTCACAAGTTTGAAGCCAGTCTAGGCTAGACTGAAAAGACCTTGGCTAAGCATAAGAAGTTTAAAAAAAAAAACCAAGACATGTGAAAGGGTATCAATGTATGGGAATTAATGCACCATCTATCTGGCAAATATCATGTAACCCTTCTTTAATTACAATAAAAATACATGAAAACAATAAAATAAAATGTATGGATAATAAAAAAAAGGAAGGAAATCAAACTAGTAATTCCAAAGTCAGGTCAACTGTACCCATTGTGTTTTTTTTCTCTCTCTCAAGTTAGAAACAAATTTCTGCTGTTCAATTAAACACCAACTGTGGTCATAGATGTGTGTATTTTGTATGTAAATGTGGAGAAAAATTCATACCAACATATCCAATCAACAACAACAAAGGGAGATGCTGTAGCCATATGAAACACAAAGTAAATGAGATGAACCTTGAACCCCTTTCCTAGTCACAGCCACACTCCTCCATGTAAAAATGAGGATGACATGAGCCAAAGCCAGGCAACTTCTTCCTCACACTGCCTAATCCTTCACTATCTCTCCCCACTTCCTGACTTTCCTATCTGCCCCTAGTCCCACACTCTCCCTCATTCTCTCTGGTAACCATCCAAGAGATTTCAATTAATGTAAGTTAAATATAGGAATGATGGAATCCTACTTAAATAGCACTTATTTTCAATTGTTCATTAGTTATTTATAGACAACCTCTCTGTCCTTCTCAATTATTCATCTTTGTCTTTCCTATATGCCAATATAATTTATATGGCTGTCACTTGTAAAAACCAGTGCCTTTAAGCTGTAACATCATTTATTCATACCTATAAAACAAAGAGCTGGGTTGAGGGTAAGTGCACACAACTAAAATGCTTTCAGTGATCAGTTTATTTTAAAAAAAAGCAAATATGCAAACAAGGCAACCATTATGCTCATCTAAAATGACAACCAGTATATAGTTCCTGTTGATAAGGCCGCATTATGACTTTGGGGTCAGATCACTGTCAAGTCTTCCAAATTTTGAAGGCTACCCAGAATTTCAAGTGCCTAAAACTTACAAATTAACCTATTTAATTTTAAAAGGTAATAGGGGATAGGGGGAAATATTAAATGTATCAAGTAAATGTGCAGTGGCAGCATCCCACAAACCACAAAAGCACACCCTCTGCCCAAATGTATATAAGGTTTTCAGGCAAATTCTTTTTCATGGTTTTTGTTTTGTGGGTATATGTTTATAGTTGTTGTTGGTGGTGGTGGTGTGGGGTTTGCTTTGTTCTGTCTTGGTACTAGGGCTACTAGGGCTTACAGGATCTGAGCACTGTCCTTTTGCTTCTTCACCCACTATTTGAGCAACTCCATTTAGTACTTTTTTGGTGGCTAATTGGAGATAAGAACAATCTTCACATCCCAGCCTCCTTAGTAGCTAGGATTACAGGTGTGAGTTACCAGTGTCCAGCTGGAGGGTCTGAAATTTTGTCTTCAAAAATTCTCCTCCTCACTCTCATATGAATGCAAATTACTGTGTAAATCAGGACATTTTTATTTGCTCTAGGACAATTTACTAATTTTTCATGCAAACAAAACAAGATTCAAAGAGCCACAACAGTATGCTAAGAGAGATAAGCCCTTTTAGATGAACTACATGAAAGAAACTAATCAACAGCTTCTGATGGCTTTTCTAACCCAAGTGAAAATGTAAAATTACTTGGGTGGTCCTGTCTAGAGAACTTGGTGTAAGTAAGGATTAACATACAGACATAGGCATGCAAAACTAGAAGAAAGTCACTGACCTTTTCTACAGATAGAAAAATCCTATTGAAGTAATTACTCAGGTCCCCTTGTTTTCCATGATAAAGTAAAATATAACTAAAAACCTAATATCTAAACTGTTGAGATACTCATAAACAAGGAGGCAGGAACCACCACCACCAAGAGAAAACAAGTCAATTCATCAAATGAAAATGAATATGTTTAAGAAACTTAATTGCCTAACAATTTATTAGAGTCATATTATTTTAAGTGGGATACTAAATTTCACAGGCTGGAAGGTTTATAATTTCCTAGGCAAACTCAAGTAAAAGTCAATAGTTTAACTTGCAGTTATGCATTTTATTAAGGGTATAATAATAAATTACTCAAGGACACTTACATTGTATTATGTCTCCTATCCACACACAAATTCTTCAAGGAGATTTCTGTACTAAGAGTAAAATATGCAATTTTCAATAAAGGAAAATGGAAGATTCAGAATAAAGGCATGTTGATCATTTCAGATTTTCAGAAAATTATACAAAAGAAAACAAATAAGTATAATTGTCTCCTATCTGACTTTAGGTATCATCCTAAATGTTTCAGGAGCATTTAGATGATACTTTGGACACAGTCAACTCTGAAGTCAATATCATTATTGTTTCAAAGCTACATGTTACCCTGACCATGTTTTGTTGCTAAATAATTAATAATAAAATAATAATAAACAACACTATTAGACCCTTGCAATTCTACAGTTGTCCCTGAGAGAAAAGTAGAGCTCTGACACATGAGAGATTTGGACACTGAACATGGCACAGTGGCATAGTTCTTTGTGGTCCTTTAGAAATTGGCTATAGCAGAAAGCATATTTTTTTGTGTGCTCAAAAGCCTGTGATTGACCATTCTGCTCATGATAAGTGGTTAACTTCTTTAAGCATCAAGTACCAGCTATGTCAAGACCTATGCCACATCCAACATAGTGCTACCATAATTAAGCAGTGTGTGATCCCCTTCATCCTTATATGGCTTTATCTCTTTGATTATATCTCCAATTACAAAGCCCAGTGATCATCAGATCTCAAGACATAATTACCAGTAAACATGCAAGCAGAGGGAAGCCTGCAGCAACACTAAAAACTATAAACTAAAGAAGCACAAGATATCAGAAACTTTTGAGGAATCTCTTCTGGATATAGTGTGTGCAGAATCTAACGAAAAAAGATAATAGTGGGGCCTACAAAACCAGACCCACCACCAGAAAACCTTCCAGCATTGTGGGAAGTAAATAAAAGGTGTCTGGCAGAATTCCACCACTGCATCTTAATTTGCTGGATTGAGAGCTAGAAGTGTGGACAGGCCATGGAAGATGGGACACACACGATTTAGCATAACTCAGAGCAGCTGTGCTGAAAGGCTCATGATTCACACAGCCTCTGTCCAAGACAGAAAATCAGAAGTGTTGGAGGGCATTTTCCGTCTATAAAAAGCTGAAGTATGAGAGACTCCGGCATAGCACAAACCAGGTGTTAAGGTCAAAGCAAAAACACAGACATTCCATGTGAAGTCTGGCACTACAGACATGCCAAATGGCTGAAAGAAAGAAGCAGACTCAAAGTTCTTCTGCTGGTTTTGCACACCTGCACTTTTCCTCTCTAACACCTCCTTAACTACTGGACTCTTCTACCTGGAGGGATTCCCCAAGGTAATACACAGGACAGGAAACTCCAGTTCTGAGCTAATCTCTCTATTTGCAAAGATGACTTAGCAAGAGAAAAATTGACCGCACATTAAAATAAGAAATAGTGTGAAGAATGATGCTTTAATTAAAGAATGAATGAGTTGATTGCCATTGTTTCTGAGGCCCCAATTCCAGCCTCCAAGAAGGCCAGTCTGGATAAGGCAATATAAGACGATCTCATCAATAAGATAATACATCTATAAAACAAAGGAAAGTAAATCACAGAACAAATTCTTAAGCTTACTTCTGCATTCTCAGCACTTTTGAGAAAATTTGGCCTCTATGAGATAGGACACAATAAAATGAGATTTTTGCAAAAGTATTAAGAAAGATCAGTTGAAAAAGAACAGGATTTAAAGACAACTTTGCCTGTGACTGGTGTTTCAAACCTGTAATCTAAGCTAGTCAATAGGCTGTGATCTTATGATCATGGTTCAAAGCCAGCCAAAACACAAAAGGGTGAGAGTCTTATCTACAATCAACCAGCAAAAAGCTGGAGCTACCGCCAGACACAGTGGCTCACACCTGTAATCCTAGCTCCTGAGAAGGCTGATATCTGAGGAGGGTAATTCAAAGCCAGCCTGGGCACTAAAGTCCATGAGACTCTTATCTCCAATTAACCACCAGAAAACTGGAAGTGGTACTGTGGCTCAAGGAGTAGGGTAGTAGCCATGAGCTTAAGAGCTCAGGGACAGTGCCCAGACCCAGAGTTCAAGTCCCACAACTGACAAAAAAGCTGGAGCTAGAGGAGTGGTTCAAGTGGTAGAGCACCTGTCTTGAGCACAAACACTAAGTGAGAAAACAGGGCAGGAGTTCAAGTTCAAGTACCTTAGCATGGGGCACGTGTGCACACATGCATACACACACACACACACACACACGCACACACATACACAAACACACACACACACACACACACACAATTAAGGTAGATTTACTTGGAATTAAAAAAGGGATTCATTGCTCTCAACTTAAAAGCTTAAATTCAGCCAGGCACCAATGGTTCATAACTGTAATCCTAACTACCTAGGAGGCTAAGGTCTGATTAGCAAACAGGATTCAAAGCCAGCACAGGCAGGAAAGTCCAAGAAACTCTTACCTTGAACTAACCAGCAAAAAGCTAAAGGTGGTATAGTAACTAGCCTTGAGCACAAAAGCTCAGAGACACTGCTCAAGCCCCAAGTTCAAACTCGGACTGGAGAAAGGAGTTGAGAGGAGATGAGAGAAGAAAGGGGTAGGGGAGAAAGAAAAAGAAAGGAAAGAGAAAGAAAAAGAAGGAAAGAAAGAAAGAGAGAGAGAGAAAGAGAGGGGAAGGAACAAAGGCAGGAAGGAAGGAAGGAAGGAAGGAAGGAAGGAAGGAAGGAAGGAAGGAAGGAAGGAAGGAAGGAAGGAAGGAAGGAAGGAGGAAGGGAGGGAAGGGAGGGAAGGGAGGGAAGGGAGGGAAGGGAGGGAAGGGAGGGAGGGAGGGAGGGAGGGAGAAAAGAAAAGAAAAGACAATGTAAGAAGTGGCAAGAAGTACCAACTTTATAACAATTGAGCAATCCTAAAATCTATGGATCAGGAACTACCCTTAAATTCAAAATCAAATGTCTGTAATCTAGAGGAATGTAAATTAAATTAACAGGTAGTATTAACAAACTTCATGCCTTTTCCATTTACTCAGGCAAAAGACATACAAAGAATCTGAATTTCTCAATCAATGCTTGTTTCACTGTTATGGAAAACTATGTAAAAGCAGCCATACTTTTTTCTCCCCAGTCCTGGAGCTTGAACTCAGGGCCTGGGCACTGTTTTTACCACTAGAGCCACAGAACCACTTTCAGCTTTTTCTATGTATGTGGTACAAAGGAATCAAATCCAGGGCTTCCTGCATGGTAGGCAAGCACTCTACCAGTAGACCAGACTCCTGGCCAAGCAATAGACTTTAACAGAAAAAAAAATCAATTTTTATCACAATGGATACAATTATGAATTTTAAATGTATAAGGAAAAAATGAAGTTAAGAAACCATTAAAACACTTAACTGCTAAAGCTAGAGACAAAATAACAAACTTCAAGGAAGATTTAAAAATCAGCCAGGCACCAGTGACTCATGCTTGTAATCCTAGCTATTCAGGAGGCTAAGATCTGAGGATCATGGTTCAAAGCCAGCCCAGGAATGAAAGTCTGGACACTCTTATATCCAATTAACCACCAGAAAACCAGAAGTGTTGTTGTGGCTCAAGTGGTAGAGCAATATCCTTGAGCTGAAGAAGCCAGGGACAGTGCCCAGGCCCAAAGTTCAAGTCCTGAAACCAACAATAACAACAACAACAAAAAAGATGTAAATATCATACAGAAAGCTGATCAAAATTAAAAATAACTTAGGAGAACCAATCAATGCACCCAAACGCAAATGTTATAGAAAAGAAAACTCTCTAACTTGATTCTCAAATAAGAAGGGACTGCATTTACATACCAATAGGGAAGAACTTAGTATAACATGCTGACTCAGCAACAAAGGGCAATATCCAAGGACTATCAACATTAAACCAACACCTCAGTGGTTTTGTTGTTAGAGTCTAAGATCAAAGCTTGAGAATTTGTTGAGAGAATATTTTATACTCAACTAGAGTTTGCTAAAGACAAATGAATTGAAGAACCCTCTATGCATAAACAGAGGACACAGGCAACAATTGTGACACAGATTTTTTCAGTTAATAGATTATTATCCATCATTATATCTTAATAAATTATGAAAGGTCAGAGATATAAATGCTATCAAAAACAAAGGAAGAGAAGAAAAGAAAATAAAGAAGGAGTCTAGAAGAAAACTAAGGTGGGACAGGTAAATAGCCATAGCCACGAAAGCAGTAAAAAAGTTGTCAATGAAGAGTCTTTTAAAAAGAAAGAGGCCAAAATGGTTACATAGGTAAATTCATACAAACCCAAGGGACATCATAAAAAAGATTTCAGGGAATGTAAAAGCTTCCAAATCATTTTATGATGCTAGTATAATCCTGAAGAACACACTCTAAAAAATAAAAAGAAAAGAAAGCCAGAGTATAATCTCATTCATGAATATAATTCCAGAAATAAACTACTCACAATAGACTCCAGAGGAGTATTAATATAGCAGACTATATTTATGCTGGTTTTACTCTCTGGTGTAATATTCATTTAGTTAGAGGAAAATTATTAGCATTATTCTTGACATCGATATGTGAAAGCAGAAAAACATATGGGTAACTAGACAGCTATTTATATATTTCTTTGGAAATATAGGTAAAGGCAGCAGAGTGAAGACATCAATTTGCTTTTGTTCTCTCACAAAATCAAAATGAACCATCAAGGGATTCATTTAAATATATATAAGAACAACAAAGCACTTCTCTTAAAAATCACACTGTACCTGTATACTCATTGAATCTTTCTATTTCCTAAAGTTCAAGTGTTCATACAGTGTATATGTATCAATAGTTTAAAAGTTCTTTCTCTCCTTCCCTAGATAAGACTATTGGTTCCCTAAAAACAGAGACTTTGACCAGGTGCTGGTGGTTCATATCTGTAATTTGAGTTATTCAAGAGGCTGAGAGCTGAAAATCACAGTTCAAAGCCAGTCCTGTCAGAAAACTCCATGAGCTCTGAGTTCAAGCCCTAGTACTGGCACAGAAACAAAAGCAAATAAAAGAAAGCAGAGAATAGAGAGAATCTACTTATTGAAAGAGAATACTCAACAAAGGATTTTTTTAATGCAAACACTTAAAAGTACCAAGAACGCAGTGGGTCTTCATATCATTTATTTTATACAAGGCCTCTTTGCAGTGATACTCAGACCCCATTGTGGGGATGTTAAGCCAGTGTAAAAAAGTGCCACTCTTTCTCAAGCCTCACTGACCTAGAAATCTGTCACATCTTTTTTTCTCATATATTTTAATGTAATTAATAGAAGGGTTACATTATATTCACCAAATAGAAGGTGCATTACTACACATACATTGCATGTCTTGGTCTCCATTTCCCTCCCCCTATGTGTCACATCTTAAGAATTAAAAACACCTGTAGGTTTGGATCATGAAATCTTGGAAGTTTCTGTCTGGGATTTCTATGCTGATACTTAAAGGCACTCTAGTCTCATACCTACTTCTAACTCTATGGGGCTAAACATACTTAAAATCTTGGCTCTCCCCTGGCTTTCTCTTCAGGGCGTCTACTTCCCATCTTAATAAACCTACTCTTATCTGTGAGCACACACCATCATTCCTGGGGAGAATCCCAATCAGCTAGATTAGCCAGCCTCTTCTAGCTTCCTGCTTTTCATCTACTCAATGCCCCAAAGATCAAACATGATGAAGACCAAGTGCCTCTCCCAAAGAGAGTCCTTCCCTAAGCCAAAAGAGCTTGTAAACATCTGCTCAGTGACTGATCACTCACTGCATTGTTCTGACTTAGTTCCTGAGCTTGGTTTCCTCCTTAATAAAGAAACAACAACTTATAGTGAAGATGTATAGTTCCTGTACAGTTATGTCTTTTCAACCTACCCTAAAAGTAGGTATGGTTTTATGTTGTTGGTGGTATTGTTTGGCACAATGCTGGAGACTTAATTCAGAGACTTGTACATGCTAAGCAAGACCCAATCCTTTAGCGTATATCTTATGAAAGATGATTATTCTAAATCTAGCCTTCTGAAAATGACAAAAATCCTCTGAATCCGTAGAATAACAGACTATTCAGACTTTTGTCCCCAATATCACCAAGTACATTTTCTTCACCCTCACCTCTACACAATGCTTTCTTTTTCCTAGTCTTCTTTTCTCTAGAAATTCCAGAGACATGTTGATTCACTCTTCTTTAGTCTTCCACTCCATCTCTCAAGTTTCATCCAAGAAAATCATACTTTTAGTAAGAGGCAGGGTGGCTGCAGCATTCCTCTCAGGAAGATAATGGTAAGATGGCAATATGCATACAAAGACCAGGACACTCTATGAAAAGCCATTTTCACAGCATGAGCTTTTGGGGGTGAGAGGGAAAAAATGCATGAGTCTAGCAGGAAAGAGATTATGCCCTGCAAAATGGCAGAAGGCTGCCACTTGAGTGGAGAATAGAAACTGTCAGTGAATGAGCAGTGATAACTGAGGACATTGAAGGAAGACACGTCTAATGGCCAGTTTTAAGTTATCACTGTGTTGCAAAGCAAAACCCCTAACTTGCATCCAAAGCTTCATTAAGACTGGCTACGGAGGAAATGACTTGAATAGGACTCTTAGGAATAAGGGAATGAACATAACTTCGACCAGGCAGGATCCCAAGGGGTGGAAAAGAAATCCAACAAGTAGGAACAAGTAGGAAATGCAGAGTGTGACCAAGATCAAGACCCCAGCAAAAGCAGAAATTTATAACTGGTATTGACTAACAGAAAAGTGAGTAGTTTCCTGTGACCTCAACCAGTATAGGAATACTAGACCAGCTGGGACAGTAATTCACCCTAATGCTTATAGGAGTATGAATATGAGAGGGTCATGCCTTGATCTTATGTGTCTCCCTGATGAATCATCTCCATCCAGGTGACACCAGACTCATTCTAACAGCCCTGACTCTGTGGTTTCTCCTCCCTGTTTGTCCTGGAGCCTTGAAACGACAGACAGTTATGAGAATCATTACATGTCAGACAGAATGCTAAGCACTTTATACCAGTACCTCCTTTAACATTAGTCTAATAGAAAAGGCACCTAATCATCTGAACATGGACAAAAGAGAGACTCAGAAACTAATGAATTTGATCGAAATGTTACTGCTGGGTGACAAAGAGAAAAACTGAACTCATCCGTCTGTAACCAAGCACATGGCTCCTCCCTCCCCTCCTTAATGCTGATTCCAGCGCATCCTGCCTCAAACATGTCCTTCTCTGTGGGTGACTACTCAGCTCCAAGCTACCAATTTGCCACTGACAGCTTTGGATGAAAACCTGGGGTGCGTTGCAAACCACAGACCAGTGAGGCAGAATTTCAGAAGCTGATTTAATCTTGTCCTAAAGCTAAGAAATTATTCATTCAAAAAAAAGTGCAAATAAATACACATTTTTCCCCCTAGGTTTTGACACTGTGAACAGACAGGACCAAATGTCTGTCAGAAACTTTACCAAGAAGGTGTTTAGGACAAAGCAAAAAGGCTTTCTTTGAAGTACAGGCTATAAATATTTTTTAATGAAGATTGAGAAAGAAATTTCAGTTATATATTTTGTCTTAGTTGCTTTTAAAACTTACTTGGTTCTCCTAATCAAACAGACTTGAATAATGAAAAACAAACAAGCAAAGAAAGAAAGAAAAACAGAGAAAAGGAGGAAAGGAGAGAGGGAAGGAGAGTATTAGCAGATCATACTTATGGTTCTAAGTACTTAGAAAGCTGAGATCTGGAGGATAATTCCCAGATCAGCTGGGAAGAACTACCTGTGATAATCTTCAAATTAATCTGCAAAATGCATAGCTTCAGACGTGGTCAAGTAATAGAGCACCAATACCACCAAAGAAGAGGGAGAGGGGCAATGTACAAAATAATCCATTCACATGGCCCCTTATAGAAGTTTTGAATTTATTTCTATAAAATAAGATAACCCAAACTCTGTTGTGGTTATTTTCCATTTAGTTCATAAGCATATTAAAAAAGAGTTGAACAGGTTTATGTTTACTCAGATCACTTTCACATCAGCTTCAGAGTTTCTACTCCACAGGCATGAATCCATTCAAGCTTCAACTCAATGGATATTTACAACTGATTTACAAACTAGCCTTTAGTTTGACATCTATAAGAAACCATGGCTGTTATTTGGAACCAGAGTTTAAGAAATCTGTCAATTATTCTTAACTTCTTATATATCTAGCTTCTCATTTTCAAGAGTTAAGGATAAGCATTTCAAATGCTGTTTATGAGTTTACAATATTTCAAAGACTGCAGTGTTGCCAGAAGACAGGAGCTAGAACTCAGTGCTTATATATCAATCTCATTAGATAGCTTATAAATAAGATCAAGACCTAAGTGTTACCGTGTACCTTCTTCACATAAAATTATTTATCTGTGTGCATCTTTGGGAATTTTCTTGTAAGGAACAACAACAACAACAACAACAAAAGAACTATGTAGAACTTACAATCAGAATTCTAAGTTCCAAACCAGCTACATAAAGGGATAAAACTACTTTAAATTCTTCTGACAGCTTCTTGATAATGATTTGCAATGCACATAAAAGAAAATATGGACACTAAGCAGGCTTGAAGGGATTCTTTTTAAGAGGCTATTTTAATAGCACTAGAGCACTGAGATATATTCTCCTAATTTAAATGTTCCAAAGATATGAATTGGATTTGCTTCTTAAAGCAGGATAGTTCTGACAACACAGATTAACATAAGAGAAGCCACCTGTTTAGCACTCTGTTACTGAAAATGAGTTTCCTGTATTCTAATTCAATTAATAGGCATAGGTCCCTGGACATGTTTTATTTATCATCCCTGTTTTGCAAATGATGAGGCATGTGCTACGAGATTAAGATCGCATAAGGTTTCAGAGGTGAAACACTACTTACATCGCAATCTGTGACACCTACTTCTGCTCTAGATGGTGATAACACTCTAAATTGCAACAGTGCTTCACAATTCCCAAATCAAGTTCATGTTAGATGCTTAACAAATCAGGATCGGATATTAGCTAACTGTTCAAATAATACCAAAATTAACCTAAAATTGTTTCATAATACCTTTAGGATATTCATTACAGTATGTTATTATCACAATGTATAAGAAGGTTTGGGTTTGAATTACTCTTTGAATGGAACATAATTATCACATAGCTTTATCTGCCAATTCTTGTATTAGTTATGGGTCATACACAGAATCTTCAATTTTATATTCATATAATAAATGTTTCTTATGGATAATTTTATAGAATTTATAACTCAATTTTACCATTCTGGATATAGTACCTATGCCTCAGAATAGAACAACACTAATAGTTAATATCAAGCTGTTCTTCACATTCATATACCATAATCTTAATTCTCATTTCCTGTGTAGAGAGCAGGAAAATTATCTCCTGCATTTCTTCGTCCTTTAACTCTGTAATATTACATACATCCTTGCTAGAACTTTTGTGAAAAACCCATTATATTTTTTTTAAAGTGAGTGACTTCAACGGCACCTTTAAAACATTCAAAACTACAAAATCTAACTAGAGAAACATACACATATATGGTAATTTTTTCAAAAATAGGAAAAATAAGTATAACAGTATATGTTATATTTCATTTAGAAATATGACTTTCAGAAACATATGGATATTCATATTTCAGATATTCTTTACTAATTATAAAATAAGGTAAAATTCATATTTCAAAACGACAGCAGGGCTATAAAAAATCTTGCTGTATGTTGGAGTAAATTCTTCTTTAAAAATGAAAAAAAAGTCTGTTAAGCTAGCCTGTGATCTTCTGAGAGAGTCATCAAATCCTTTGATATTTCAATCATACTCCTTTGAAGAACCTCTCTTGTCATTAGTTCTAAGTGACAAGATTCACACCTTGCCATATTCCTGTTTGCCTTATGGGTCTGAGTGCCGATTCAAATTTTAGTGAGCCATCTTTATGGACTTCATGGAATCATGAAACGATTACAAGCTATGAAATTTGTATATTTTGCATTTACATGTGGTTTGGAGACAGACTGCAGGCACTATTAACACTGCAAAAATGTTAACATGTTGGTATAGCACTGAGCTGAAAAGAAATGGAGCACTAACAAGTAGTGAGGGGGGACAGGAAATTACTAATCGTCTCTTGTTTAAAAAGAGGGAACTCATACACAAGCTGAATTTCAAAAGAACATAAAGTAGGGGCTGGGAGTTTGGCTTAGTGGTAAGAGTGTTTGCCTCGCATGCACAAAGACCAGGGTTTGATTCCTCAGCACTCCACATACATAGAAAAAGCCAGAAGTGGTGCTGTGGCTCAAGTGGTAGAGTGCTAATCTTGAGAAAGGCCAAGGACAATGCTCAGGCCCTGAGCTCAAGCCACAGGACTGGCAAAAAAAAAAACAAAAAACATAAAGTATATTTCCTAATATCCATAGCACCTCAGAATGCACTTCACGAGGAGCATTAATATCTACTGGCTCTCAAGGATTCTATAAAAATAAGCCTAACAATTGATATTAAAAGAAAGGAGAGTCTGGCCTAGTGGTAGAGTGCTTGGCTGGCATGCACCAAGACCCGGTTTCAATTCCTCGGTACCACACGCATTGTAAAAGCCAGAAGTGCTGCTGCGGCTCAAGTGATAGAGGCCTATCTTTGAGAAAGCCCAAGAACAGTGCTTAGGCCCTGAATTCAAGCCACACGACTGGAAAAGCAAAATGTAGGCATCCAAGGACATGTAGTCAAATGTTCAAAATAGGAATATTTTTATTCAAGGGAAAAACTGTAAGACAACAATTATCCTGTGCATGTGGTGGCTCACGCCTATAATCCTAGCTACTCAGGAGGCAAGAGATTTGAGGATCACCGTTCCAAACCAGACCAGGCACTAAAAAAATCGGACACCAGAAAACCGAAAGTGGCACTGTGGCTCAAGGGGTAGAGCAGTAGTTGTGAACCAAAGAGCTGAGAGACAACACCCAGGCCCAGATTTCAAGTCCCATTACCACACAAAAAACAAAAAATTGCCCAAACTTTGCAATATTTGTTTTGATGTTGACTTATATGAAAAATGCCCAGCAACCACTAATGGGAATGCTTCGATAAGCATGTCTCAAGGACCACTGGAAAAGCCTCTTATTTGCTCCTAAATAGATTGCCAGTGGAACTATTCTAAGGACAAGTTCTACAACTATGCTATTACCTAGGTAACACCATCTCCATGGTATAAGTCATATCAACTCTGAGGATATTAGAGTTTGTTCCATGCCTTCTTTTCATCCCTGAAAAACCACTATTTTAGTAAAAAATAATTCAGACTGAAATATATATGAGATTTTAAAGTACTCCTACAAATAGCAATAGTTTGATTACCACCACTAGAATCCCAGTTCTAATTTTCTTCACAGGAAGGGGAAGGCCCTTGGAGGTAAAGGGCTCAGGACGAATAAAGCCTTCTGTAGCCCTGTGGTGCTTGGAAACAAAGATACCCATCTGTGCACCCAGACACTTTAGGGTCATCACTTCCACTACAGGCCAGGTGGATGCTGTTAGGCCACAGGAAATGATGCTTTCCAAATCCACAAAATGTCTCCACATTCAACCGAGTTTGTCTTCATTGCTAAATAACTCCCTGAAGCCCTAAAGGGTTCTCTGTGTGCTTGCTTCATGGATCTGCTGTCATTGCTTAGGATAGGACAGGCTGACACTCATTATTCAAAAGCAGGGAGGGGGCCTGTGTGCTCCTTTGTCCCATGCTGTGACCAAATCTGGAAGCAGTAATCTCTGCCAAAGCAGAGAGGTCACAGCAATAAGGTTAGACCCTCCAGCCACTTGACTCACAGGATGGCAGCACCCAAGGACATCAAACCTCTTCTTCTAGGAAGAAAATGTGCACTGTTTCACCCCAACTCTGGCACACGATATGAAAGCCTGATTACTCTGCTAATGAATGGAAAACATAGTTATCTAACAAAAAATGTTCAGAGTTCAAAGTAGGGTTTTAAATAGTATAGGAAAGAGAAGAATGAGGGCAAGGAAACAGTGCACATTATGGATTTCTATGCTAGTATTCATAAATGAAGAGCTTATACTAAGCATGTAGCTCACCTTAGAAAACAGAATAATTCCAAATATTAAAACAATAGGAAAAATTTTGCTGATAACTTGACCACATATTTTAGGAAGAGATCATTTTAATCTTATATATAAGTTCTTTCACAGAATAGAAAAACAGGAATTTTCCCCTCAGCTCATTTTAAGAGTTAGTGTAATACTGACTCCCAAAGTAATCAAAGATATGTCATTTATGAACGTAGATGTAGGAGTTTTGGAAGTATTTTTCCCCTTATTGTACTATTTCTTCCCCTCCCCATATTATACTAAAGAGAATTGTAAAGAATTCATCTTGGGGGGGTCCTCACATCTCAGCTTCCTAACTAGTTAGGAATTCATCCAGGAACAATTGCATTAAAGAAAAATTATAATAAAAAATGACATGTACATCATAAGTTAACTTTGATGGCAGATTAAACTAAACTATTATGTTTATCCTGTAGTAGCTATATTATGTCTCAACACAAAATTCAAAGTGAACTCATTAGGCTCTCATAGCTTATCAGATATTCAGACAAGTTGGTGAGCAGTCTGAAACTCTAGTTCTGTGCTGCACCTTGCTCTCTCTCTGGAAGGTGGCAAGACAGCTACCACCATCAGGCTATCTGGCTTAGTAAGAGCCCACAGACTTTTATTCAGTCAGTCTTCTTTCAAATCCCAACTATCTTCCAGCTACTGAGTTACACATGCCCTATCTGAAATGAAATTAGTCATCAGCCTGTGAGTACGGAAAGAGAGCCTGTCCAAGTGTAGCTAGGGATAGAATTGGATCAGCGGTTCACAACACACCAAGTTGACCAAAATTCCAAACACTAAATGGGCAATGAGATTGGAACCTGAAGAAGCACAAAGGATACCCACACCAAACCTTAAAAGAATCAAAGCAAAAAAAAGAGAAATATCAAGGACTTCCATACACCTGTCTGAGTTCCTCTCCAATAAAATACCCAGTAACCAGAATTGAAATTACATTTGCTTATAACACTGATGAATTTGAAGATTTTTCCTCTCCAAGTTGGCTGCAAGTTGGAATGTTGGCAGGCACTCCAAATACAATGTATACAGATGAACTTTGATTGTAATCTCTATGTCAAGGAAGCTTTGATTTGTGAAAACTGCTCACTGATAGCACTTGGAAAATAATTACACCTTGCATGACACATTTATCTGAGATGCTTTCTATAGCTCATTTAACCCAATCTGGAACATTCTTGTTCACAAGAAGACTTGCACTCCCCCTGTGCTTTCAGAAAATAAAATATGTATATAAAAAAATCCCAGGCCATGAAAATTCAGGAGTGCTTATTCACATTCCAAAATGAAATACTACTCTGCATGAACGGACTTAGCTGAAGGACTTTTCAAAAGCAAGTATCCTTAGTGCAATCGAAATGTTTAATTTGCAAAGTTTTGTTCTATAAATAAACTAGCAGAGAATATCTATTATTTTAACTAAGGGCTGTCTACTCCTCATAATACAAAGTTTCTAGACTGTAAAACTACATTTTTTAAGTCATTGAATTAAATTACTGGTACAAAGAAATCAATAACCGAATATCTGAAACATACAACATTTGTTTCCAGAAAGCCACTAGTTAGGAGTTGAAATAAAAACAATTTCTGATAATTGGTTTACTTTAAAATATTTAGATATTTGTTGGATTTTTTCATATATGGAGTATAATCTTGCATCAAACTACCTGCTACAATAATGACTGTACAACTACAGAAAATATACAACGTTACAGCAATATAAAAAGAGAATTATGGCAATACATCCATGATGTTTTCCAATTAACATAGGAATTACCAGATAAATACTATTAAACTCTTGTCCAGTAACAAGAGTTGATTTGTATTCGCAGTGTGATTTATTGTTTTTTTAACCAAATACCTCCTCAGTAAATTATAATGGCTTTGCAGTAATGTGTATCAAATAAGAAGCACTGGAAAACTGATCAACTCTAGGATGCATGTTTCAAGTGGTATTGAAAGCCGCACTGATGGATATGTGATAATAAACATATCTGTTATTAAAAAATTCTGTTTAGCAATGACTGCAATTATTCTTATTAGTCTCTAGGAATGTCTTCATTTCTTGGTCTTTGCTCAGCCTATTTCTAGGAAACAAAAGGCAGAATCATGGCATTGTTAGCAGATGTCATTCCTTTGGGGTATCTCCCACAAAAGCAAGTAGAGTTCAAAAAAACCATAAATCTTAATTTCTTCATTATGGTTATATCTCCATTTGCCCATTTATAGATATAGATCCCAGAATGTTCCATGACTGCCAAAACATCACCTACAAATACCCTCTAGAGAACCCACACAATGGAAGCTCTAATTTCAATGTTTTATAATTAATAGAGGATAGTTTAGTTTACTAGCTATGTCCTTTGCCATACAAAAGCTCTGCAGTTTAATGCAGTCCCACTTATCCAGCCTTTCTCTGATTTGTTGTGATTCTTGGTCCTTATTAAGAAAGTTTCGACCTGTGCCAAGGAGGCCTAATGTATCTCCTATTCCTTCCTGTAGAGTTTTCAGTGTGTCAGCTTTTACCTCCAGGTCTTTGATCCATTTGGAGTTAATTCTAGTGCAAGGTGACAAAGAAGGATCCAGCTTTAGTTTTCTGCAGGTGCTTAACCAGTTCTGCCAGCACAACTTGTTGAAGAGGCTGTCTTTCTTCCATTCTATTTTTTTGGCTCCCTTGTCAAAGATTAGGTGGCCATAGGTCTGTGGTTTAATATCTGGGTCCTCAGTTCTATTCCATTGGTCTTCAGGCCTGTTCCTGTGCCAATACCAAGCTGTTTTGAGAATTATAGCTCTGTAATAGAGTCTAAAGTTTGGAATTGAAATTCCTCCAGCGCTGTTCTTTCTGCTAAGAAGTGTTTTTGCTATACGGGGTCTTTTATTATTCCATATGAAATTTTGGATTGCCTCTTCTATTTCTTTAAAGAATGACATTGATGAGTGGATCAACAAGTTGTGGTATTTGTACACAATGGAATTCTATGCTGCTGTCAGAAAGAATGACATCGCCCCATTTGTTAGGAAATGGAAAGACTTAGAAAAGGTCATGTTGAGTGAAGTAAGCCAGACTCAAGGGAACTTAGGCTCAATGGTTTCCCTCATTCGTCATAATCAGTAGAAACCTTGGGCTCTACTAGCACAGATTTGCAATAGAGCAAAATCTTGATACATAAGGACATATAATGTGAAGCTAATTGAAAGGACCTCCAGGATAGTGAAACAAAAGCCATATAATGAATGATTGTTGTCCTTAATGTACTATGTTGTCTCTCATCTCCTTTGCTGTCCCTTGGTTATCTCATATTGGTATAGTATCTCACTTTGTTATCTGATATATTGAATTTATTTGTATTTGGATATTTGAAATTTGATAGGGAAGGGGGGAAAACCAAGACGGGTGGGGGGTGTGGGGGGGGAGGGAAACGGGTACCAAGACATGTGAAAGGGTATCAATGTATGTGAATTAATGCACCTTCTATCTGGCAAATATCATGTAACCCTTTTACTAATTACAATAAAAAAAAGATATTCACACAAAAAAATAGAGGATAGTTTATTGTTACCTGTATAGCCCTAGGAGAGCCAACTACTTTCATCACTGTAAGACATAGGCTAACATGTGACATTTATTACCTCTTGCACCAAAACACTAGAAAAAATATTTTAAGAGATCTTTGAAACTTTAACAACTTTATGCATGAGTCAATTGAATCTCTGAGAGAATATTTTTAATGCTGTTGGCTATCTCCTGAGAGAAATTCAAATTCCACAAAGGTATATGTAAAGTTTTCATGAAAGAAATTAATTTGTAAAGTATTCTTTATTTAGTATTCTCCAACTCAGCCAGAAGAAATGAGCATGGATTTTCCTAAATATATTTCCTGATAAAAAAATTAACCCATTGAATTCAATAAACCCTGATAATATGGAAAAGCTAGTTGATAATAAACCCTTACAAAATGCCATTTTACAGTCTCTAGGTGTCTGTGGGGGGGGGTATCAACAAGAAGGAGTTAGTGTAAATAGTAGAATAAAAGAGGATGACTAATAATCAGATAATACTGAGATTGCATTTAGGTATGAAAATAGAACAGTGAATAGTGAGATTGTTTTCAGAAGTGGGGAATAGGGGAAGGCAGAGTGACAGAGGGGATAAGATTAATTGGAATGCTTCAAATATGTGTGAAAATGCCATAATGATATTCCCCTCTATATAACTAATGTATTCTAATAACCAGTGAGGGATGCCATTTTTATTTTCTGCAAAGATACTGGCCTGAATATACTGCAGAAATAAATGGTGTCTCCTAGCTACTAAGAAGGCTGAGGTCTGAGGATTATGGTTCAAAGCCAGCCTGGGCACTAAGGACCTTAAGACTCTTATCTCCAATTAACCACTAGAAAAGTGGAAGTGGTGCTGTGGCTCAAGGGGGTAGGGTGAAAGCCTTCAGCTGAAGAGCTCAGAGACAGCACTCAGGCCAGAGTTCAAGCCCCATGACCTACAAAAAGAAAAAAGGAAAAATAAAAAAGAAATGATGTCCTTGTATCCACTTAAACTATGGAGAACAATTTGATTCTGGACAGTAGGCAAGCATAACTAATGAGTAGAGAAAATGAGTACTTAGCCTAAAGGGGCAGCCACTCACTTACTTACCTGGTATAACTGTCTGCATGCTTCTTTAATGAAATGCGAAGCTAAAAGGTCAACAAGATATATACCTGTACCTTGTTGGCTAAGAGAACAGTGCTCATTCAAACAGATGATCAAATACGCACTAGACAGAAATTCTCACTAGAGCTGCCCTCTAGGACAGCAGGAATCACTGATAGAAGTGACTTAGGCCTAGATGTCTTACAAAAAGCAGGGCAGTGAGGCCTGATGTGAGAAACTTATACCCCTCCACAACACAGGTATGAGAAGGGATAAAAAGCCAAGAGTGATAGAGCATCTGTCTGACAAATGCCAGGCCCTGAATTCAGTCCTTAGTGCCACAAAAAAGACAGAGCAGAGAGGCCTCAATGGATTGCTAAAGTTTTCCTTTCAAAAAGTCTTAGATGATTAGTATTCATTACTTTTATTTAAACTTTTTTTTGGGGGGGTGGGTCATGGGGATTGAACTCTAGGCCTGGGTGCTATCCCTGAGCTCTTCAGCTCAAGACTACCACCCTACCCCTGGAGCCACAGCACTTCATTGCTTCTATTTAAATAGAAGACCAAATGTAATATCTATTTGTCTTCATAGTTGTACCTACTAGATATTTACTATATCTACAAATGTATATGATAATGCTGTAGTGTTCATATATATATATAACTTACAAGTGAACTGCTGGAAGCAGGGTTGGCCTTTATGAATTCCCTAACTCAATTTATTAAAAGAATGGTTGGCTGCTCCCCAGTTTATGTTCCCAAGAATATAAGCTTAGCAACAAGAAACTAAAGACAATTCCAGCCATGAAATTCTAGTAAACAATGAAGTATTTCAAGAAGTAATATTAAGCTTCTAACAAATGAAAACTTATTCCATAACTATTTGGAAGAATGTGCAATTTCCCAAAACTACAGACTGAGATATTTTTATTATTATTATTAAGTAGTTATGCAAAGGGGTTACAATTCCATAAGTTAGGTTTTGAGTACAATGTTTCTTGGACAGATAAGTTTTGTTGGTAGTGGTGGTCTTGGGACTTGAACTCTGGGCCTGGGTGCTGTCCCTGAACTCTTCAGCTCAAGGCTACCCCCTACCCCTTAAGCCACAGTGCCACTTCCAGTTTTCTGGTGATTAATTTGAGATAAGAGTCTCATGGGCATTTTTAGTGGCTGGGCTGACTTTGAACTGTAATCATCAGATTTCAGCCTCCTGAGTGAGTAGCTAGGATTAAAGGCGTGAGACTTCACACCCAGCTAATCAGAGAATTGTACAAAAGGATTATAACCTCATAAAGCAGGTTATGAGAATGAGCCATTTTCCCCATACGAATTGCAATAATTTTGAAAAATAATAGCCACTGTGTTGGTCAGGATAAACTACATTTTGACCATGTTCTGGAGGTACTGCATTAGTGTCACCTTTTTTGTTTGTTTATTGGTGCAATATTTTGAAACATTTTGGAATTCTGTTCATCCTTAAATACAACATTACCTAAGGTGAATCATTGTAAATACCTAAAGATGGAAAAAATGGTTCAGATTCCATGTAAAGTACATGTTAGTCATTTTAGACACCAATGTGTGGGAAGAATGGAGTGAAAAATGCTAGCTAGATCCTTCAGGAATAATGACAATACTCCCTTCCTATGTCAGATCTCCTTTGAAAATGATGAAGATGCTAAGGGGTCATCTGTTGGTTTCAGGTATGCTTGCTGGTTTCCAAGAAAAGCCTACATTATAAGAAGTATTTAAAGGAGCTCATTCTTCATTTAAAATAATAGCTTTTAAAGTTTACATTTCTCAAGTATAAAAATGTAAGGGAACTTTGAAAGCACTCCTACTAAATATTATTTCATGATTGGGGTTGGGGAAACCTACAGAGAAGACTATAGTAAATCACCATGTAAACATTTAAAAAAAATTACTACTGTGCATTGTCTTGACCTTCTTTAAAATTAGTACTTCAAAAACAAATAGTCTCTGTTAAGCAATCTTGATTTTTGAAACATCAGTTTTGCTATTTCATATGTCTATTCCAAGGTAAGCAATAGAAAGGGAGTCATTTGGTTTTGGGCTAAGGCACAGCCCAGCGGTGTTTAGTTCTAGACAAAACAAAGCATCAAAATGCAAGTCTTTGGGGATGAGAACTTTCTCTTTTTTTCCCCTCACTTTATGAATACAAAAGCATGAATTCTACTTTGTAAGGCAAAAGCAATCCCAATTAACTAAGGCCAACACATTCAGAAGAAGCCACTGTGATTCCTTCTGACCTAGGAGAAGGAGTTAACAGTGGAGGGTAGAAAGAGGATTAAGAACACACAGAAAACATATATAGCTCTTAGAACAATACCCTGAGCCACTACGAGGATTCTACTAAGAGAAAAGAGATTTACTATATAGTAAGTAGAGGAGGAGATACAAATGAGAGAATTCAAATACTTGGTTCCAGTAAGATGAAAAAGTCCTCATTTCATCAAACCTGAACATAACATCCAACACTACTAAACATAAGACTAAAAAACAAAACTCAGTCTGAAACACAAATCTGTGTCACACGAATGTGACTAAACCCATTCAATCCATTTTGATCTAGTCAGTCCTTTCTATGCAAGAGGCATACAATTTGCACTAGGGGTCCTTATTAAAATATGGAAGGAAACTAAAGTCTACAGAACTGAAGTCTGTTATTCCATACAGGAAACAGACATGTTAGGATTCTATAACTGTCAAAGCATATAGGCTATTTAAATGTTCACCAGAAAAGAAAAGTCACTCTAGTTTTAAGATCAAATTTAATTTTTGAATACTTGATGACATGATTTTTTTTGTTTTTTTAATTTTTTTTGGTTGGGGGGTGGGTGTTGTGGTACTTGGAGTTGAACTCAGGATTTTACATTTGTTATTTGGGCCCTCTAGTACTTGAGCCTTACCTCTAGCTATTTTTGTTTTGATTAATGATTCAGATAGCATCTTATATTTCTGCTAGGGTCAGCTTGGACTATAAGCCTCCTAAAAATACCTCCCTTACAGCTTGGATAATAGGAGTGGCCACCACACATAGCTACATTTATTTTCAGGTTGGCCTCAAACATTGATTTAGTCAACTTCATCTCCAAGTGATTGTGATTACAGATATAAGCCACAGTGCCTAGCTGATATTTTCATTGTTACCCAGAATGATTATCTTACTAAATTATTTAGTCTGATCACCAAATCTGAATCATCATATTAAAATTTTACAAGCTATTCAGAAATGATATCAAATTAACCACCAAGGGTCAAATACTTTTTCTATCAGTAACAATGCTCAAAGGAAGTGATAAATGTATCTCAAGTATAAAGCTATTGCCAAGGTACTCCACTCAGCAGCAGTGGTAGAAAAAATTCATGTTATCACATTTGTGCTTCTATATTAGTGAGCATACTGGGACTGCAGTGTAATGCTAAGCATGCTCACCTAGAATGCACGAGGCCCTGGGTTTGATTCCTCGGTACTACATACTAAAAGCTGAAAGTAGTGATTTGACCCAAGTGGCATATACAGCATTAGCCTTGAGCAAAAAATGTCCAAGAACAGTACGTAGACCCTGAGTTAAAGCCCCGGGACTGGCAAAAAAAAAAAAAAAGCTATATTAGTGAACATGAACTCCCATCCACATACTATGCTTGGGTCCATGATTTAAAATCTTTAAGAATAAACTATTAATGATCTCTTGAAATTTCTTTTCCCATCCCCTCCTTATTCCATTCTGTCTTCTCTGGCATTATAAACAAATGCTATCATTTAGCTACACACACCTGTCCAGGGTAAAATTCATTTTATGCTCTTAGTGAGATGTAACTGAAAAAAAGAAATTATTGCACCTTCTATGAGGAAATAAGCAACTTCACCAGCTTAGCAAAAAAATTTGGAGAAACCCTAAACTTCTCAAGCCTTCTATTATCTTATTTATGAAATGAGAATATTGTAGTAAATCTGAAATTGCATTAATATTACCCAAACTGTTCTTTTTTTCTTTGTTCTGTTTGTTCCTAAACAACTGAAATTTAGTCAAGTAGAATAAAATGACTACTATGTCGTGTGTGTGTGTGTGTGTGTGTGTGTGTGTGTGTGTGCGCGTGTGTGTATCCAATTTTTCTACTTTTGTATACTAAATGGCAGGATACACTGGACAAGACAGTACTGTTAGTTCATTGTTCTGTAGGTCAGAAGTTGAGCATGACAAAGTTAGGTTCTCTGCTTACTATGTCACAAAGGCAAAAGTTTGGTGATGTCCAGACTGGGCTTTTATCCAGAACCTCTAGGGAAGAATTCTCTCTCAAGCTCATTCCCACTGTTGAATGGATCCATTCCCTTGCTGCACTAAGAATACTTCCTTGCTGGCTGGTAGTGTGAGGCATTCTCAGCTTCTAGAAGCTATCCATATTCTTTTACACCAGGCTCACAGCATCTTCAGTAATGTCAAGTTGAGCACCATGGTTCCCAGGCTTTGATCCCATGCTAACTTCCCCTCTGCCACTCTGAGTAAAAACTTAATTTCAAGGGTTAAACTAACATTTGGGTCAGACCCATTAGGATAATATTTTAAAACCAACTGATTTTGGACTTTTATCACATCTTGCAAAATCCCTTTGCAAAAGTCCCAAAATTATTATTATTATTATTATTATTATTATTATTATTATTATTATTGAATAGCCAGGGAATGGGGTTCTAGGGAGAGGATAAGCTTCAGATGTCTATGTGTCCTGTGTTGTGGATATATGCCCTTCACAAAGCTTATAGCCAAAGTTGGTTGTATCACTGTTATACACAATACTGAAAAATACTTTATCCATAAAAACAAATTTAACTCAACAAAATGCTACCCAGTAACCAAAAATATACAGTGTTATATACTATTATTAATTGAACCCTGGTATTTGAGAGGGGATAGAAGTAAGATCTATCTATCAGAAACTGTACTTTCTGAGGCTGATGATGCTAGTTATTGTCAATGCAAGAATGCCGACTACAAACCAAAATTTAAATGATTCAGTACATGAGGAAAAAGCCAATTTTTCTTAATGTATCTACAGTTGTTGATTATTTTCAAATGTTACCTTCTTCTAGAGCTATGTATGTTCTTTGTCTGAAAAAAATCTAATATAAATAAAAGTTGCTTGAGAAGAATGCTTAAGTGTATTCTACAAATGTTTTCATTCACACATTAAAACAAGCATACCAATCTCTGTCTAGGCAGGGTACCACAAATCTACAATCTCCACTCTGCAAGTAAATTGACACTTCCTGTGTGAAGAGGAAGACAAAAGAAGCAATTCTCTTTTGTCACCCTTCCCAATTCAGAAAGTGCAAGCATTTTACAGCCCTTCTTGAATTTTAAAACGGGACGGGAGGGTGTTAAAAAATGCACACTACACTCCCAGATTTCTCTGAACAAGTCACTGAATTAATAGCAATTCAAGTAATTTATTCTTTCACAGCTAGTTGCCTGCTCTGCATCTTCATAAAAACAAATTGGCATTTTTTTCCAAAGCATAAATAATCCTGTTCTATTGCAGGGTAATATTACATCTGCATAAAGATAATTAATTCTCATCTCCCACTATTATCTAGTTGTCCATTACCAAAGGGTAAGTGATGTTTTCTCCAGGCCCCTAAGTGCTAATGCAGGCTGTTTACTGGTAATAAGCATTTTCAGCTACTGAGGAGCAGTTTAGAAAGAACATGAAATTAGCCAAACATACATCACAACTCTGTGGTATTTACCACAGGCTCCTGTAGATAAAGAAACTTCACTTAAGGACATACACACTTCTAATACTATTAAAGGGATCACTACCTGCACAGAAACTCAGCTGATGTGATTGAACCTGATCTTCTAACACAGGGGAGTTACTGCCTTCCTTGTGACAGTTGCCTGTTCAGACACCACAAAGGTTTTCTGCAAGAACTGTTATCTGTCCATCTTCAGAACAGTCAGATAAGATTTAATCATCATGTGCTGCTCTGTGTGAACTGCTTTAATTTGGGGTTGCCTGAGCTCCACTTGAGGAATGAAAAAGAAAAAAAAAATGAAAGGGCAATACATAAGGAAGAGAAGGGGAAATAAATCCCCATTGTCAGGATGCTGAATAATGCTTATTCAGTTTTTCTTCCAGTAATAATACAAGAACTTATATTCTGAGTAGTTCTTCAATCCAAACCTGAAATGGCAATGTCTTTTTAATTTTATTTTATTTTTGCTAGTCCTGGGGCTTGAACTCAGGGCCTAGACACCATGTCTGAGCTCTTTTATTCTTTGTTGCTCAAGGCTAGCACTCTACTACTTGAGCAGCAGCAGTACTTGCAGCTTTCTGGTGTTTAATTGGACATAGTCTTATGGAATTTCCTGCTCAGGCTGGCTTTAAACCTTGATCCTCAGATCTGAGCCTCCTAAATAGCGAGGATTATATACATCAGTGCCCAGCTAGGGATATCTTTTGTATACAATCCTTGACAACAAAGAAAATATGATCAGCATCAAAATCCACAGAACAACATTAAGTTGGTTATAGGTGTGGCTTAAATGGTTGAATGTTTGTCCTAGCAAGAGAAAGGCACTGGGGTCAAATCCTAGTACAGAATATGTGTGTGTGTGTGTGTGTGTGTGTGTGTGTGTGTGTGTGTGTGTGTATGTGCTTATATATGAGCACACACCCATCTACACATATGTAAATTCTTGCAAGAATTTATCAGTAGCTTCCTTATCACAAGGTTATTTTTCTAAGAGAGTACAGTGGAGCATCTGTAGGGAAACTAGCTAGTTAAACTGTCTTAATGTTTGTGTGGGATATTTTTGGTTGTCTACAGCAACTCATCAAAGAGCTCATATTTTCTATTCATCTTCTGGAATGAGATTGAAAATGACATTATTCCATATAAGGAAACATGAGTGGATATTTGCTGGCCAGAATTCCATAGAAGTTTATGCTGTACTGTAAATTCAGATTATTTTTTTTAAGATTTAATGGTAGTATTGCTTCCTACCCTTACCTCTTCTGATTTTCTCTGCCCAGAATGTAGACCAGACAGGTTGAGTGGTATCAATGAATTGGCTTGCATCAAGATGGAAGTTTATGTGGTAAGTCCCCAGGGAGAAAGAAGGCTATGGCTGATGTGCTGGCTGGGCCACTTCAGGCTATTAAACTTCTTGTTATATTAGAAAAGCAAAGTCTTATTTGTTTGAAAGTCTCAACTTTGGTTTCCTGTTACATGCTGATCAAAAGTGTTTCTCCCCTTGAGCAAATTGTGTGGTTGAAGAAATTAAAGACTAGAAAAACTACAAGAACTAAGAATGAGTATTTTTTGGTCACAAATTATAATCCTAAATTGTCATAATCCACTATTACTATATTACCTATAGTCACATTATCTATTGTCTTAAAAAATGAACATTAATTAATCTGAGTTTATGGCACAGAATAACAGATTAGTGGGGAATTTTGCTGTTAGAAAGGTACCTGCTAACTAAATTAGCCCCATTCTGAAATCTTAGGCAAAGGGCTTAACTGACCATAAATTATGGCATAAAACCAAATTGATAACCAAAATAAAAATTGGGTATGAGATGTTTAGGAAAATAATACCACCTCACTGGTTTGGAAAAATAAATACATAAAGGCTTATGTCAGGGTTAAATTGAAAAGAACCACAACAAATATTATCTATTGTATTTGGAATAGCTTTTCTTGGCATGAAATGTTATTTGCTTTCCCATTTCATCTTAATGAGAATTGTGAGAAACAAGTACTCCACAATCCTTATTTATTGAAAAGAAATAGCTGGGCACCAGTGTCTCACACCTGTAATCCTAATCCTAGCTACTCAGGAGGATGAGATTTGAGGATTGCGGTTCAAAGCAGCCCAGGCATGAAAGTCCTTGACACTCTTATCTCCAGTTAACCACCAGAAAACATGAAGTGGCATTGTGGCTCAAGGGGTAGGATGGTAGCCTTGAGCTGAAGAGCTCAGGGACAAAGCCCAGGCTAAGAATTCAAGCTGCATGACCAAACAAAAAAAGGAAATAAGTAACATACCTAAACCCATATAGCTACTCAAGTACCTACTGGAGAACTCTGATAATAAAGATGATAAAGGGGAAAAAAATAAAAATTGTTACAGAAAGGTAACTTTCTGAGTATGAAGCAATCATGAGGAAGACTAGCAGGGTTAAAAGGAAAGGCAAGGAGACTGGAAGATCACATGATGACAAGGGTGGAGTGTGGGACTGGTTCCAGAGAATGAAAAATTGAAATGCTATGCAATTCCATCTTCTTTAGAAGACCACCCTATCTAGAGTTTTATTTCTTTTTATTTGAACACCTGCTCTGGTTGCAGCCTATTACAAGAACAGGAACAACGAGAAGTGTCCAACTAAAGAACAGTAACATAGCACAGTTTGCTGGAAAGACCATCTGACTTAGGATGCCAGTGTCTACCATCTGACATCCCTATCCACTATGGAGGCTTAGGCATAAGGCTGAAGCTATGAAGGAACATGACATAACACAAGGAGGAATATCAGGAAGAAATAAGTACATTTATGCTTCTGTCTTGAAAAAATTAGATCACAAGTATGTAGAACAAGAAAAGCTTCATAAGGATTTATGGAGTTCTAGACTGCTTATGAGGGCATGCTTACAAAGGGAAGAGTTTCTTAGGAGCATCTGTAAAATATCAGGACACTGACCGCCATCTCGGCCATGCTAGTATCATGTTGGCCTCCAAGTGGCCATGCAATGGACCTGGAACCTCCATGTTCCTGGTAGAGAATACACATGCAAAAAAAAAACAAAAACAAAAACAAACAAACAACAAAAAAAAAACCTGTAAGGGCTCTAAACTTATTGAGATCCAAGGAAAGTGGTTTTTCTAAATCCCCTAGATAGAAAAACAGAGCTTCTTGATCATCCTCATAATTCCTTGTCCTAATCACATTAAAAAGAAGCCATGAAAAACAAATACCAACAAGAAGGACACCATTAGGACCTAAAAACCCCTTAACCCCTTCCACTCCAAGTCCTAATCCCCCCATACAAGTTGTATGATATCTTACAAGATTGCAAATAGGAAAGTAAACATTGTGGCTCCACCAGTTACCTAGGGATATAATTTAAATCATTGCCTTGGGCTATATTTCCTCTATTTAACCATACAGTAGTTCCTTTCCCTGTAAGGAAGGTCAGAGAAGTATTTACTGACTTTCTGTGCAGAACTGAGTGATTTAACCAATGATTAAAATGCTGAAGAATTTTTAAAATACTGCTCTTAAGAAAGCCTCCCTTTTGTGGTATAGATAACCCAAAATCCAAAGGGGAAGGGGAAGTGTTAGCCAGAGGGAAAACAAAACACTTCAGGAAACTGTGGTCAGAGAATTCCTGAGGGGTAAGGTTCTCATGAAATCAAGCTCAATTCATAAGAAAATGAGTCATCACTGAACATCTGCTAAGTCCAGGGTACAAAGCCAATATCAGTTCACAGCATGCATGCATGTGTATGTTCACGCACACAAGTACACACACATATACACATACTCACAAATACAAAAGACCTTCAGGTGGCTTTGTATAACAGCCATACATCTCAGAAACACTGAAAGAGTGTGACTGCAACTGGTTCCAGGGGAAAGAAAGGCTGAGGGAAAAATGAAATCTTTACATAGAACCCTCAATGAGGCAGGTGTTTTACTATACTACTCCCCAACGCAGAACTATGATTCCTCCATAGTAGAGACTCAATAAACAATCTGTTCAGTGAATGAAACCCACTATTCCTTTCTAAAACAAGTCCATCAGAAGCACAGATTCATTTTCCAAATGAGAGTGTATTAACCTCTTGAAGACACTGTAAAGCTTTTAGTATGAAGAACAGGCTAGCATTTTCATGTACTGCTTCGGTATTTGTATTAAATAAATAGTCAGAAGCGCAACTGAAATTTACTTGGAGATTTCATCCAAGACTTGTTTGGGTTCAAATGCACTAGCTGCCAGAATATGGTTTTCAGTTACAATGCCCTTTCTTCTTTACAGCAATCACATCCACACCAAACAGTCTAAGCATGACTCATAGAGTAGTGAACAGTAATACTGGTTCTACTCGTTTTACAAGTCAACTCTTGAATACTTCTCTTTTTTTTCCTTTAAGTTTTTCTGAGTCAGACTTCTTGGATTCCTATTGAGTATTTTCTATCCACAGAGGTAGATAACTTTGGGTCTTTGCCTTAATTATACCTTAGCTATTCCTAATAGAGAGCTCTCATCCATTATTCAACCATTTTGCCTCCCTGACTTCCTGACTAATAATTATAAAATCTGTTTCATCTCATCATCTTTTAAAATAAGGTGAGTTCAGCAAAAATAATAAGAATTCCAAAATAAAAGTGTCTTTAAAAAAAAGTTTGCTTTCATTTGCATACGTACATTGATAAGAGTCCAGAGCTGGAAATGGCTAGCCTAGATATCTTACAGTCTTACAGTATGTTCTGTTCAACTCATGGTATCTTTCTTTGGGCCATCCTCATCTTACCACTATTGCAGGTAGTCATAGGCAGAAAAAGAAATTATATTATCTCTGGTATTAACCTAAGCACTACTTAGGTGAACTATCTCTATTTCTATTGGGTTCTACTCTATGCTAATCCTCTTTGTTTTTAGTGATATGTAGCCTGTAGGCCTCTTTCTCACTAGATAGGATCCAAGCTAGCTGCCAGAGTGAGTTCCAAAAACCTCTACCTTCATTATAAGCCATCGGTCTGTTAAGTGACACACCCTTGAGAGAGGCGACAGTGAACACTTGCCCTGGAATGACCACTAAGAACCATACGAGGAGCAACACTAATGACACTAGAGTATCATACTCAATTAATATATGTGAAGATAAAGCTAACTAATTTATTCGTTTGGGTGGGTTTGGGATATATTGGAGAAGAATGTCAGAAGGGATGATACTGATCAAAAATTCATTGTACTTATAAAATGATATGATGAGTTGAAATCCCCTTGTACAATTGCTATTAAAAAAAAAAAAGGTGTCAGAAGTTCCATAACATGTCCATCCATTCCCAGTAACAGTTTGATTGAAAACTCTTGTATTGGCCTAATCTCCTCCATTTCTTTGCATCAATATCCGAAATCTCCTAGTCCTCAAGAATTGAGAAGTAGACTTCTAAGTTTATATTCCATTTTTCTTATTTTTGTCCAAGAATAAAAGTTACTTTCACTACTCAGTGGTACTATGTCTTGATATTGGTTGCACAAGTCCAAGATGAACAAGAAAAGAACATAGTTTGGGACCCAAAACCGGCAAAACTTGTACTTGTATCCCATTGGTCAGAAATAAATCATTCAGGAACAACTTACTCAGAGTCTGGGTAATGAGAACTTTCAAAGAGTAGATTTGTCCTGTCCCACCCTGGGTCCAGCACATATCTGGCACTATTAAAATAGTGAACACATAGAACTCACAATCACCATCATATTCTTTAAGCACCATGCACTTATCCAGCCTTATTCATAGTAGTATATTTAACAGATTATCTAGAGAATTATAGAGTTCCTTTACTAATTTTTTTCATTGCTGATGAAAACAGCCACTGTGATATTTAAAATAAATAATATTGCATCTGGTTTGTCACATGTAAATACAATGTCTAAATATTAAAAATTTGAATTATTTATTCTACATAAAAAGAGCATATTTTCTTTTCCCCCCCATAACACTTGGAATTGAACCTAGATTGTCATGCATTCTACCATACTAACACTAAGCTACAACCCAGCCATCAAAGAGAGTTTCTTGTTCTTGTTCGTCATTTTTGTTGTCCATGGGTTTCAACTCACTTATCAAGTAATCTACCAAGTGAATGTTGTCCCAGCTCCTTTTCCATTGTTTTTTTTTTTTTTTTCCAGATAGGGGTTCTTCTTTTGCTGGTATTGAATCATGATCATCCTACCTATGTTTTCCTCATTACAGGCATGTACTATCTCAACTATCCCTATTATTTTTTATCTGTGGCATTCAGTTTATTAAAAAATATGACATGAGAAATGAGTTGGTACCTTACCATTCTAGATTGTAAAGCCATTGTCTTCAATATTCTTTATAATGATTATAGCACTTGCATGATTTAAACTACAACTGCTTTTCTTCATTTTAAGTTTCACCTAGAAGAACTTTTCCATTTTATCACAATACCAATGGAGAGGGTATAAGTATTGCACAAGTGGTAGGGCACCTGCCTAGCAAAAGTGAGGCTGTGAGGTTAGGTCATGAGTGAAACTCTAGTACCATTTTTTGTTGTTGTTGTTTTTTAAAGAAATAAATGAACCAATAGAAAACACTTTTTTTTTTTTTTTTTTGCCAGTCCTGGGCTTGGGCTCAAGGCCTGAGCAAGGTCCCTAGATTTTCTCAAGGCTAGGGCTCTAGCCCTTGAGCCACAGTACCACTTCTGGCTTTTTGCTACGTATGTGGTACCGAGGAATCGAACCTGGGTCTTCGTGCATACTAGGCAAGCACTCTACCACTAGGCCAAACTCCAGGCCTGAAAATACTTGTTCTTAAGCGTTATCTCATAACATTAAAATTTGAGAAAACCAAAGTGAATATGTGAACCAATCTGTTCCTACTATTCTTTTTAAAATATAACCAGAATTTAAAATATTCTTGAGCCAACTATTATGATCCAAGCCTATAATCCCAGTGCTTGAAGAATGAGAACTAAAGATTCTGAAGAGTGAGGTCAGCTTAGGCTACATAGTGAATTCCAGGCCAAGCTGAGCTAGCAAAATGCTGTCTCAGAAGAAGAAAAAAAATGTTTGGTATTAATATGGAGTATGCATTAGACACACTGTACAAACAGTTGAGATAATTTATTAAGTGAAAGTTTTCTATTGGCTCACAACTTTGGAGGTTTCAATCCCTGATCAATTAGCCCATTACTAGTGGGCTTATGGTGAGACTACTCCCATCATGTCAGAAACTTACTCTGTATCAAACAAAACAGCTCAGCTGATGGCTAAGAAGCAAAACAAGTGAAGGAAGGACAGCATTCACAGCATTCACTCTAGCTCCTTCCATCCATGACCTAAAACCCTCCCCTTGACCTCACTTCTTAAAGGTCCTCTCACTTTCAAAAACACCATGCTAGTGACCAAAAAAAGTCAAGAATGACTTTGGGGAACACTTAAGATCTAAACTAAAGCATAGTACACAGGGTGTCACTCAAGAGATTTACAAATAAAATGCAACAAATCAGACTCTTACAATCAAACTCCAAAGAAAAGCCCTAATTAACTAATTTGAAAGCTGATCAAATAATTTCCACTCGAAAATAAAAATTAATTTCTCTATGACATATATTCTATGAACTCACCACTGGTAAGGATGTACTTTCATGAATAATAAAAATATTTTTGTTTGCTTTCGATTATATAGGTGAAACTCTCTGGGACTATTAATTTAAGAATGCACAGTAATTTGGGACATTGGTGTCCTCCAAACTTGCAAATGAATAGAAAAATCACTGAAAAAAATTATGCCTGACACAATAACTTGGATATTTTATTTAACTTGGAACTGTTAGAAGGTTCTAAGAAAGATAAAAATAATAATGCCATAACAACCCATTGTCACCTAGTGAGTAATGGGAAGTTGGAGGAAAAATTAATTTGTGTTCTATACCAATGAACTTCTGCTCATCTCCTATCATACACTCATTATTCCACATCACTGCACCCAATCTCTTCTTTTGACTGCAGTCCTTAGAAGAACAACACCAGGAAACTGTCCCCTTTGAGCATTAGAAAGTTAAAACATTCTCCTTCTAGAAGCATTTAAAAAAAAATCAATTGGGTGGTTTTGGTTTACTATCAGTAAATGTGAATAGCATAGGATTAGCTCTACCTCAAATTCCTATGTAAACAAACCAAAACCTGTACATGGAGATTTCTGTGCTTTTTCACTCTTTTACCTCTTACAATATATCCATTTTTGTTTCCTGACTGATTTGCAATAAGACCATGAGCAAAACCAAGCTAGAAACATATTATGTTGCTTATAGTAGTATCTATTTTCTGCTCATTTCCTGGGCTAGACAGAACTGCTTGCCATTTAAAAAATATATTAATAATGTAGCTATTTTAAAAGTCTCCCACAGAGTGGCTGCTTTAAGCAGGAAACAGAATTGTTTAGTCTAACTGTGTAGAAGTCTTGAATATGGGTTCAAATTCATTTCTAATCAGAACTGTATACACAGTTGCAATTATTACCATTACTCTCCCAGTAGTGTCATTTTAGACTTGATAATAATAATAATAACAACAATGACAACAACAATAAAAAAGTTAGGCTCCTCAAACATAATCTAGAGAGAAATGTTCTTTTGTTAAATTGCCATCACATTAATGTGATATAAAGTTTCTGAAAAGGATGGAGAAATTAAACAATAAAACTATTTTATAATACTAGTTTTATAATACTAATTTTATTAAAAACACACAGGATTACTTGCTTAATGTTTAAAATCACTGAAAATATTTCTACCCCATGTTTGCCATTCCCTTAGGTCAATTAATGCCATCTCCTTGATGTACTTTTTTATTTTAATGTTTATAAATTCCATGTAACCTTTAGCTGGCGTAAGGATATCTAATTTAACACAGTTTAAAGATATCTAAGATCCTGGGTAGAATAGTTTTTTTTTTAAATGGAGCATTTGTTACTCAAAGGAAAGGACTAAGTCTGGGATGCATTCTAAAAGATCTATA
This sequence comes from Megascapheus bottae, assembly GCF_031878675.1. Classification (NCBI taxonomy): domain Eukaryota; kingdom Metazoa; phylum Chordata; class Mammalia; order Rodentia; family Geomyidae; genus Megascapheus; species Megascapheus bottae. Next base: position 69,770,097 of record NC_143510.1, on the reverse strand, counting down.
AATGAGATATTCAACTGAGATCTCATTTCACTTTAGGTTAACTAGAGGCTTCCACTCTTCATTTTTTCAATAATCTATTCTTAAGTGCAGTTTAGTGTTTGGGACACATTAAAATTAGTAAATGCCAACCTTGGTTTGCACTTCTCCAAAATGAGAAAATGCTAGCAATAATATAACAGTCATATCACTAAATATCTATTGTGGGAATGATGCCCCAGACCACAGAAAACTTTAACCTTTTCTCACAAGGTTGTGGGAAAATACAATGTAGTAAAGATTTGAAATTAAAAAGTCAATCTGGTATTATGTTGCAATTATCCTCACCACAGATATGACTGGAAAGCTTGTGTTAAAGAAGGCAAGAGCTACAAAAAATGAGTAAATAGCCCTGAAAATCAGAAGAATTTAACCACAAAGCAAGAGGTACACTTTATTATCTGAGCACTGAAACAGAAGATTGTTAATATTACACATTTAAAACAATTCCAGAATTAAAAAAAAGGAATCCCAAGTTTTAGACACAGACTAAACAATAAGCTAATCATCTTGAAAAACTTATACTTGATGAGCAAGTCAAGGCTAGAGTGAGATGAGCAAGTCAAGGCTAGGGTGAGGTAAGAGAGACATTTTAGGGACAAAATTTCTGTTAGTGATCAAGATAAGCCAATTGATATCCTTGAAAAATAAAAAAGTAATGCATAAACAAAAAACTGGATACAAACAGGATCAGTCTTACCAAGCTTTCCTTGGCCTCCAACAGTAATCTGGCTTAGTAGTGTAAGCAAAACGTGAACTGAGAGTGGGGCCTACTAGCAGAGTGCTCACCTAGCATGCACAAATCGTGGGTTCAATTCCTCAGTACATACAGAAAAAGCTGGAATTGGTGCTGTGGCTTGAGTGGCAGAGCATAAGCCTTGAGAAAGCTCAAGGACAGTGCCCAGGCCCTAAATTCAAGCTCCAGGACTGGAACAAACAAAAACAAAACCAACAACAACAATAACAATAAAAAATTAACACTGTTTTCTGGTATTCGTCTGGGTAATAGAATTTTGTGTCAACTAAAAAATTAACATAAAAGTGTTAATTCTATATTATTTAACTATATAATTTATTACTGAATTTTTGGACCTCAAACCTAAAATGTTGATCCTAAATATCTCCCTACTCTTACACCAACCCTAGCCTGTCATTTATGATTCGTTAAGTATCTATGGTATTGTGGTATGCTTTGTTTTCATATATTTCCTTGATTGACTGATTGATTTTTGAAGACAGGGCACCATATCTAGAGCAGGCTTACTTAGCCTTGAACTAAAACATCCTCCTTCTGAGATTATGGTGGAGTACCCACCACACCTGGCTGATGTTGAGTAAGAGGTGGAAAGTATAAATTAATCAATTCACATTAACATTTCTTCTCATCTGTTTTTTTAAATAACCACATTGACACTTAAGACAGCTCCACCACTAAGCATGTTGTTTTGTTAAGAGTGTCTCTGCCAGCTCATTTAATGAATAAGGAAAAGAAACTGGTTCTCCAACAGTATAATGACTTGATCACAACACAGGATCTCAGTGTGGGTGGATAATAATGACACACAGTAAACAGGCATCTAGGCTGTATCCCCAACACTCTCCACCAGTTCAACAGTTATCCACTCCGGGAAGCCATTTCTAGACTCTAGCTAGCCATTCCTTTTGATTCCTATAATAGCACCCAAGATCAGCAGAACTTTAAGACAACGCCTTGTGATTTCCACCTCTGTTGTCATTTATAAGAAAAGAGGAGTCTCTCTAGTTCAAAGCACAAAGCGACCAGGACTTATCACTACTGTTTATGAAACAGATGATAAAGAATGGGAGTGGTGTCTGGAAATAAGGCCTGTCCATGCTTATTGCCAGAAAGCACCATTCTCTGACCATTTGATCACAAGGAACTGGACTCTACCAACAACCTGAATGAAGCTGGGGAAACAAAGAGAACTAGATATGTGGCTCAAATGGTAGAGCTCCAGCCTAGCAAGCAATCTGAGCAAGCCAAGTATGTGGCCCTGAGTTTATCCCCCTGTACTGCCCAGAAAAATAGAGAGCGGGAGAAATAAAGAAAAAAGAGAAGAAATGAAAAGAGAAAAAAATCTATTCTGTACTCTGTGCATGTATGCATTCTTGAATTCTAAACTTCGGTCATAATCTCTAGTTGATAGTAGGTATCTGATATATGCTGTTAAACTGTAATATCAATAAGATCTCTGATTTCTGTTTTCCTTAAACATATATGCTAGCTTTACCTTATAGAGATTAATTCTATTACTTATAATCCAGCAAGTTTAAAATAATGGATCTTTTCTAATATTCACCCTTTCTTAATTGCATTATTTCTATTATTCAACTTCTTTCTTAACTGAATTTGCATATCATAATGAATGCATAAAGTGTTGTACCAATTAATGTATTTTAAAGAAGATAAAGAGAGGCTCCCTTAGAGCAATTAAAATCAAAAACCTTTTCAAAAGATGTCTTATGTATTAGTCAATGCCTGTAATTGTTGTAATTATGTAAATATAGCCCAGTAACAACCCACAATGAAGTTACTTTGAAACTTCTTTACAAGGTCCTTATAGAGCAATTAACATTACCTGAATGGCATCCAAGAGAAAAGTATGCTCTTTCCTAATGTAGCTCCAGCAAACAGTATTTCAGGTAGATTGTAAAATCTTCCAAATTAGAATTACAAAATTTCTTGATTGTGTGGGCTCCAGAAATACAGGTCAAACTACAATTCCTACAATGGAATCCTGGATTAACTCTAGTCTTTCTATGACTACACTGTCCACTTGTTCACTGAGCATGAAGGATGATGAGAACTAAAATTCAGAGGTTATTCTTGTTCTTCAAAAAGCAATACAAAAAGGCAGCTAGAAGAAAGAAAATTAACTCCATTGAGATATGAACAGCAACAAGAATCTGTATAAAAATCAACCAATAGAAAAGCATGACACAGAATTTTAAAATTTGCAGACCGGTATTATAGTCAGAGTCCAGTTGAAATTTTAACAAGTATTTAGAAACTGCTGTTGTAAAAAAAGCACTTATTCTCAGTTGTGCCCACAAAATAAAAAGCAGGATGAAATTCTGGCCTTATTTTTTGCAACTATCTCCCCTATCATAAGGCTTTAGGTCACACCACTGCTCAGCTCTGCAAACAGACATATTAAGCAGCCAGAGTAGTTCTATGATGTATTTCATCAACCTTCAATGGAGAAAACCTCAAAGGTAAGTGTAACTGAAGTATCTACTATCTGTCTCACCAGGTACAGCACTAGACTCCCAATAGTCACGGAAAAGTTTCCAGTCTGCAGATCACTGTGGATTCTAAGAACCATGGAGTTGTAGTCCCTTTCTTCCATGACAAATGTCATCAACCCACTCCCATCTCTAGCAAGAGCATTCATCTCATGGGATTGTTCCCTCAAACACCAGAGAGCTCTTCTGTCTACCCTAAGGAACCAAAATTGTGATAATGATCTCTCAAGCTACATTTTGGACCAAAAATGCTTAATTATTCACATTTCTAGCCCCAATTCTTCTTCTACTTAAACCCAAAGTTCATTTCAGTGTCCCTAAATGGGAATAAATGCTTACTTTCCAACTTCACTAAACATATTCATTCAAATCCTATATTCCTATTATAAATAGGAATACCATTTTTACCACTAACTTAATTTTCTCTCCTTGGAGTAAATATAAAAAAAACCTGATGTTAGGACCTGATTACCTAGGAGAAGAGATATAAAACTGCTATCTGTAATGAATAATTTTTTTCTTTGTCAGTCCTGGGGTTTCAACTCAGGGGTTGGGCACTGTTCTTAAACAATTTTTGCTCTGCCACTTGAGCCATAGTGCTACTTTCAGCTTTTTCTGTGTATGTGGCTCTGGGGAATCGAACCCAGGGCCTCATGCATGCTAAGGGAGCATGCTACCACTAGGCCACCCTCCCAGCCCCAAGAATAATTTTTAATTGTATAAATAATTAATTCTGAAAACACTTAAAATCCATAGCTTCCAAAGACATCAGCCAAAAATCACTACCAAATAAATCACCATCACTCATGCTATCCTAACCAATCCTAACAATCAGATCTGGCTAAAATAAAAATGAGCAAGGAGAGAACAAGATGAATAAACGCAGAGTAAGAAAAGGGGAAAGCTCTTCTTACTTACAAGTTAGATAAACTTCCTATTAATCAAGAACCAGTTATATCCTGTTTTTGCATATATTAGCATGACCCAGGAACTGAAGTCAGAGCCACTGAGTCATTCATTACACAAACCATTTCCTATAAAATAGAAACCTACTCAGCTAAACACTTCCTTGGTTTACCAGTTCTTGGGTACACAGCAGTATAATTGCAGTATACAAACATAGCAGCAGAGCTCAAACAGGATTGTTGTTATATCTTGCATGTGCTAATTTTCTTCACTTGTCCAAAAGTAAAGCCTATTATTTATTCTAGAAACCTGAAACTTCCAATAAATTGATAAGCAACCAAATTATAATATATGTCAAGTCGTTAGATGTATGTTTCTGATGTTTTTTTTTTCCTCTAAGAGCAAGCAACTGTGAGTTTCCCAGCCAAAATTTCCCACTGTTTCAAAATTTGTATATGGCCTACTAAATACTTCTCATAAATTATGTCATGACAGCATGTTATTTCTACTTACTGAAAATATTGCTGTACTCACTAACATATAATTTTCTTTCTTTAAAAGATGAGAACAAACCCTGAACTCATACATGCCAATTCTTACCACCACACGGCCAGACTCTCTGGAGCCCCACGTTGGCAACCTACGAAGCAACATTTGCTCTGTTCAGCGATAAGCCTGTTAAGAGACCCAACACAATCTTTTGTGTGACACATTACACAGCAAATTTAGGTCATGACAACAATCAAAGCGGTGTGCTTTGGGAACTCTAAGACAATGCACCTTTGTGAACGTAGCAGCCAATATCGAATAGATTTTTTTTCATTTGTTACATGTATAAACACCGATAAATCTGGCACTAGATTCTAAATTCTCCCTACTGTAATTACAAACACATGTGCACATTACATAGCTACAGATTCACTTGAAATAATTACCTTATTGAAGATGTGTGCTTCTCCACAAGTTACTAGAAATAGCTGCTAGCTACTCCAAATGCAATAGCTTTCCATATGAAGACACATTCATCGTAACGACTTATACGTTTGAAAGGAAAATTAGATTATAAATTTATGTGCCTTTTCTTCATTTTGCCACCCTACAAATTTTTTTTCTATCCTTCCTTTCAAGTGCATCAATTGGACTGACTAGAAGAGGCAGTGCCTATAAAAAGTAAAGGTAACAATGCATGATTCCAGCTCTCCTTTTCAAAAATGGCTCCATCCAATTTATTTCTGATCTTACTTTCCCTGACTCTGAGACTACTTAACCACATCGCTCTTATACCAGTGTATTTGCTAGGGAAATTTTATGCAGAAGAAAAGATGATAGAGTGAGATTGATTGGAATGCACTATAAACATTCATGGAAAGGTAACAATGGAATTCTTCCCACACTTATACCTAGTGTAAACTAATAAAAAAAGAATTAAAAAATGTTTATACAATATATAATTGTATAAAACAATGTGCTAATAATCAAAGCTATTTATCTCTACATTGGACATGATTAAAAGGAAGGCTTAGGAGACATAAGCACTCAAACATCTCCACTAAAGTCAATCCTATTCAAAGTGCAATGAGAGCTGTAGATTGTATACATGCCTCCATTTTTTTTTTTTTTTTTTTTTTTTTTGCTGGTTGCGGGGCTTGGACTCTGGGTCTGAGCAATCTCCTTGGGCTTTCTCAAGGAGAGAGCCCTACCACTTCAGCCACATCACCGCTTCTAGCTTTTTCTATATATGTGGTACGTAGGAATCAAACCTGTGTCTCCGTGCTTGCTAGGCATGCACTCTACTACTATGCCAAACTCCTGGCCTACCTCCATTTCTTATTAAGGGTCCAGAGCTAACAAGGAACAAAGCTGGGGCTCAGGTCTTGGTGACCTCAAATTCATATTATTGCACCACACATCCCACAACAAAAGAAAAACCTGAGAAGATAAAAGTGGTTGATTTATGGAAATACAATCCTTAAAACAGATTGGATGAATCAGTAGAAACCTTGGGCTCTCCTTGCGGAGATTCACAATAGAACAAAATCTAGATAAATAAGGCCATGTAGCATGTTGCTAAATGTAAGGACCTCCAGGATAAAGAAACAAAAGCCCTATAATGAGTGATTGTTGTCCTTAACGTACTGTTATCTCTCATCTCTTTTACTGTCCCTTGGTTATCTTATATTGTTACAATATTTCACCTTGTTATGTGATATATTTTATATTTGCTTAATTGGTTATTTGAAATAGGAAAGGGTAGGGGGGAAATCAAGTTGTGCCGGGAGGGGGGGGTAGAGGGGGAAATGGGGACCATGACATGAGAAAGGGTATCAATATTTGTGAAGTAATGTACCTTCTATCTGGTGAATATAATGTAACCCTTCTATTAATTACAATAAAAAATATATGAAAAAAAACAGATTGGATGAGGCAGTCTGCTATATTGTTTCCTTTAAATCCTTCTAGTATGTCTTTTTTTGAGAAAAAGAAAGATCACAGTAATAAGGAAAACAAACCTCTTATAAAAACTAGGAAACTTAAATAATCCTGACTAATTATAAGAAATAAAGTTTCTCCTGTATACCAGGTATTGAGCACACATGCACAAAAGGAAAAAATAGAACAGGCCTTCAACTCTACTACCAAAATTCTTTCAAGCAGAGGGATAACAGAGAGTGGCATCACTACAGCAGCAGCAATACAGGGGTGGGGTGGAGAAGAGATCTGACATTCCTAGTTAGTCTATGTGTGTACTACAAAATGCTGATGACTACGTGGTAACAGAAGGACTGCTAAAATGGAGAGGAAGGGGACATCATAGGCCAATTTAAAATATTTCAATCCATCACCTCAAGAGTGTGAACACACACACAAACACATCCTCCCAGACAGTAAAATACTTATCAATTAACTTTTCAACCAGTTCTAGCCGGCTAAAATTCTAGAATTTTGCCACATTACGCTGTCCTTTCTTCCTTAGAGCACATTGGATATTGACACAGGATCAAGTGAAGCTGGATTCTAGAGTTAATTATCCATCATGCTCTAAGCCTTTCCCCCAGGGGAAAGGCTTGATTTACATATATATAATTACATATATGTAAATAAATACATATATATATGTAAGTCCCCTAATATGAAGAACTTCTATCCTTCCCTTCCCTATTCTTTTATACAGTAAAGGTATCTGCAATAATACCAGTTATAGAATCAGATATAAAAAATCCAAAGAATAGCATCAATCATACTGAAAATTCTAAAGGAAGAGTATGGTAATTTAACCTCAATGAAAGAACTGTATCAATATGAAAGGGAAGGGATTCTATGAAAATGTACAAAGAGTCAAGGCAGACTCTGTCTTGAGGTGCTAGAACTATGGTTGTATTCTTGTTTTCTCTTTGCTATAATGAACATTTACAAAGAATTAAGGTGACAAGCCTGTTAATTTTTTAAAATTATTTTTAAGGCAATAATAAAAAACAGAATAGTAAACTGGACAAAGAAAATATCTGGTTTTTGTTACTTAACACATCATTCCAAGTAGCTCAGGATAAAAATGAACTTCTAAAAAAGGTTAGAGATTATTGATTATCTGGGCTCAATTCCTGGCTTTGCTATTTTCCACCTATGTCACATTAGCCAAATTACTAAACAACATGAAGCCTTGGTTTTCTTTCCTCTAGTACAAAATAACAAGAGAACCTTCCTACCAGCATTACTGGAAGTTTGAGGGAAGAAACAAGTATCAAAGAGGCATATATGAAAACACATATGACTGGAGTTTTTCTAGACAGAAGAAACACAAATTTCAGGATGATCTCATCATCTTGAGTTTCATGTGTCCTCCTAGTCACTCCCAATGTCTTTTACCTAATCCTATGCCCTTAACCCACAATTGGGAGCATTTTCAAACCAGAACAGAGCCATAGCAATATGCTTTGTTATGATGTCTAAGTATTAATGGGGAAAAATGGGTTTGTGAAAAATAGGTTACCAAAGTGTGAACTAGAAGGATGTGGTTCAGTAGAGAAATTAATATTCGGAAAAAGTTAAATGCTCGCCTACTTAAAACAGCTCCAATTATTAGAAACTTTACAGGAAATGTCAGTGTAGAGGTAGGGGTGTGGAGCCACCTCTGAGATTATTAGCTTAGGAAGAGAAAGGTTCTGAGTTCAATCCCCAGGACTGCCAGGAGGAGCGAGTGTGGGAAAGATAATGATTTCTACAAAGATAATAGGTGAAAAACATTTTTACTTTAATTTTTAAATACTAGTAATTCTCAAGGGGGAAAAGTCTTCCCTAATTCTGACTCTAAATCTGGATATCTGGATGCCTTCCAAAAATTATCTATTGATTTTTAAAAATTCATTTATAAACACAATTTTTTAAAAGACCTCCTACTTTGCATTTATTATTTCCTATGCTTCTACCACTAGAAATGGACACTCTGAAATACTGATTAATTGCAAAAACTTTAAAAATTCAAAGTGATCATCTTAAAATTCCTTCATGTTCTCTCACCATACAATGTTCTATGCTTTGTAAGGATCTCTTCCCAATACCAGAACCAGACAGGTGTCTACGGTCTAAGCATGAATTTGTCAAATAGTCATTCATTTTTCCTAGGGAAGTACAAGTTTTATACTGCTATCTATAAGAAACAAAAACATAAAACAATGCCACCATTCAATAATGTCCACATATTGGCAAAACCATACTAGTTTTTCTTCAGGAAGATTTATGATGGACGATAATGCCAACAATGATTCAGTCTACTTCCAAATTTTCATGCCACAATTTTACTTTCATCAAGTGGCACAATTATTACCTTGCTCTTATTTTAAACTGACTCGGAGCATTCTGTACATATTATCACTAATTCTTAGGGGAAAAAACAGAAGTGCTTTGTATTTTTATTTAGTTGATGAGAGGGAAAAAAAAACTTCAGGAAAACCATGTTCTTTATTCAAAGTCAACCACTTATGACTCATAAAGTATAGCTGGAATTCTAAAAAGCCTACACTCTGTTACCTTAACAGCTGCCAGTCACAGAATGGGCTAGGTGTGTTTTCAAAGCATTTAGGATGCTTTGTAATTCAGCATATAGCCTATGCTTTGTTTTGGTTACACACAAAAGCTCACATTAGATTCCAACTCTCAGAAGGTTTTGCGAAGCCACAGCTAATCAAGCTCAGAAAACTACAGTGGGAGTTCTAAAATAAAACAAATGCAAGATGTTACTGCTCAAGATGTTCCTCACAACCAGTCCTTGGTTTGAAGTAAGTAAATTATTATCAGCCACAAATTCCATTAGACAAAAGAGGGAGGTCTAATAATCAGTCTTGTTAAAAAAAATTTATTAGTTCAATCAGATAATTCGTCACATCAGATGATGAACCACTAAATTTTTATTTCTTCAACATGTTGAGTGAGCGCCCATTACATTCAGGCTCTGGGGTAGATACTATGAAGATATAATGAATACACAAACATTTTCCATTAAAAGAAAAACCCTATGACCTTACTTATAGATGGAGCAAATTTACATGATAGTCACAAGAGGCAGGAAGTGAAGGCCAATGGTCAAAATCTATTTTCTATTTTTAGACTAGAATAGATTTTACTGACACTTTGTAGAACTGGGGAACAGAACTAGACTTATTTTAATGCCATTGAAGCTAACATTTTTTTAAAACTCTCTATTCCACAGCTTAGTAAATCGCATATTCTTGAGGCAGCAGCGCAACATGAGTTTTTGCATTAGTATTTAAATCATTCTTTCACAAACAATTTTAGAGGAAAGGAAAAGCTTGTGAGAAGTAGTACTTGTCTGTATGAGAACACTGCTTAAATCCTATTCTTTTGATTATTCTGTTTTAAGTCAAATGCTGATGCATAATTCATTACAAGAGTCTTTAGAATGGCAAGAGTAGAAGACTGGTGAACAATTTGCAAAATACACAAAGGGGGGAAAAAACACCTCCCAGTTATTGTCGATGCAGAAAAGCAGAAGTGAAGCAGCCAGGGAATGCTTGAGAAAAGGAGCTCATGATGTCAGGAACACAGATTCCAATGATTCATTCACTTTCTTAATAATCAAAAGACCTAGGTAGGTCCCACCACCTCCAGTCATCTATTTCTTCATTTCTAAAATGAATACACAGTTTGATCAAGTTGAAGCACATACATTGTTGTTAGGACCCAGCAAACCCAATTTTGGATGGAGAAATATTTTGAAAAACAAAATTTAAAAGATATCCCATATTAAAATTTAAAAAAAGCACATGTCATTTCCAAAAGTTTAGAAATTTAGTCAGGACAAATGGGTTGACTTTCCATAAATATTAAAATGGCTTGCATATTTGAATCCCTATGTCAGGCATTAAATTAGCCAGTAATTTTTGTTCAAGGAGTTTGCGAAATCACTCAGGGGTCCCCTCAACTCCACTACTGGAGTCATCCAATTGGTTGGATACAAAGAATCATTGTCAGAGAATGGATTCCTTTCGTAATGGTAGGCCCAATCTCCATTGATGACAGGGCCACGCCCATGGTGGTCCCAGGTGCCACATTCCTTTTGTCCTTCTGCCCTGCCCCCAACCTTTTACAGGAGTGAAGTGCCCTCCTGTTAGTCCTGAATTCTAAATTCAACAGAGAAGCCCCACCTAAATGGCTGCTAAACAACTCCCTTTGGATCCACAGTACCAGACCTGCCCTTGGGGGTAGACAACTCTGAAGTACCTCTCTTCACCTTCCCCCTCCCCAAACACACCATGGCTCTCTGAATTGAGAGCCATAAGGTCTGATGATAACATACTGTTTAAAAAAAAATCCTTTCCTAAAACTCAAGATAAATATTCTTTATCTGCCTAGAGAGCCCCTTCCCCAATTCCCGTCCTGTCCCCCACCCCTCCCCACCTCTGCCCCATCTGAATACAGTTTTTGCCTGATAAGATACCTTAGTTGTGTGGAAATATAGTAATCAACTCTTCAGCAAAGCTGAAGAAGACTTGGTTGCTCTTGGCAGGTTTTGAGTCTGATCAATCTCTTGGCCTGTGGTCTTCCGGCTCTTTTCTTTATTCATACTCCTCGTATTTGAAATAGTTCCTAGCAGTCTTGAACACCTACTAGACTTTGTAATGCTTCACCTTAGTGTTCAGTTACTTGCTAAAAACCTATTTAAGGAGCTAGAGGAACTAGCCTCAGGAGCTTATGATCTACTGCTACATCACAGTCTGTATGTTGGGGGAGGGGGCTGGGGAAAACAAACCATCACTGACAAAGCTCTTTGCACCACTGTGTCCCCCAAACTGGAGCTTTGAAATTGGACCCCTCCTTTTCTATCTGTCCTCAAATAAACCTGATTCCTTCCTGTCAACTTTCCTCCTTTTTCTAGCGGCATTGTCAAAATGCTGCAATTTACATCTATATAAAAAGTATGATCCCTCCCTCCTGGAAAGCCCACTCAGGAACTGCCACAGAAAGCACCATGAATGTAGATGTAAAAAGCTCAAGACTAACTTTTATTTACCAGAAACTGGAGCAGGGAGGAGAGATGGTGGCTATTTACTAGAACACACATAGATCAACCCTAGTGACTTGTATGTCCTTTCAAATTAACTCCATTTAGGAAGCCTCTCATTAAATATAATCTAATTTGCATGTGTATGGGAGGCACTTCTATTTGTTACACCTCTCTGGATGAGCAATTAATTTTATTCTTGCTTTCCTTGCCTGATCTCCTTACAATCAAAACACAGCAGAGGTAAGAAAGTGATTAAGTTACTATTTTTCCCTAACTTTTCTCCACCAAAATAAATCTTGTCACCTAACACCTTTGGCTGTTAGATTAGACAAACAAAGTAAAAAGTAGATAGAGCCTCATGAGCTACTCATGAGTCATATCTAAAAGACAAAGAGACATGAAAAGATGCTAATTGTCAAGAAAATGTAAATTACTGGGACAAAGGTTCAAAAAGTAGAAAGTAAGTGTTGATAAAGATATGGGGGAAATGAAACTTTCATATATGTAGATGAGAATGGAAAGGAATAACACAGCTGGAAGAAGTGTTTGGAGGCTGCTCTTCCTAAAAGCATGTACTACACTTAGGCAACTAAACACAGGGTAAATCTTGCCATTTCCACATTTTAAACTCTCCTTTCCTTTGGGTTGGACAGCTACTCAACTCTGCTGTTAATTATACAATATCAGTCTAAAAATTAGTACTAAAGATTGATTAGCCCAAGTGTTCTTAGCCTACATTATCACGGGCCTAATCAGACAAAAGATGTAGATATGAGTGGGGAAGATCTTTTTATTTTGGGGGGCCATCTTTTGCCATTTTGTTTCAGACTTTCCAGAAGACTATCTGAAAGTCTCTTCCTGTCTTTCCCTAAACTGTAGCAATCCTGGATTCCAGAAACAGTGGAGCCTCATAGGTAAGAAGGAAGAGTTCACTCCTCTAAGCAGGAGATCTTCTCCCATGATGGGAACTGAGGTTGCCCCTCCCCTACTCCTAGGCAGAAGTCATTAATCTGTGGACTTACCTCACAGAAGCAGAGCACACTTTGACCAAGGTTTTGTAATCCTACTTCCTCTTGCCTCTGCACTCATCATTCCACTTAAACTTGAAGTGCATGTCTGTACTCCAAAGGCAGGGGAAAAGATGCTGGTCCCCCAGTCTTCCCCATGCAATGAGACTAAGTCCTGTCTTCCTGACTTTTCCCATTACTTGTTCTGCTTGCTTTTGGAGGAGTAGGAGCAAATGGCTGTATTTACCTTGTTGAGACCTTTGGAGTCAAGCATAGGAACATAGTAGTGATGCAGCCAGGCTGAAAAAGAATCTACCCATTTTCAACTGGTTAATTACAGTTATCATATACCCAGCAATTCCTCTACCACAACCACTAGAAAACAGTCCACTAGACTGTTATGTGTGCCATAACATTTAAAACCTCATTATTCACAAAAGCTAACACAGGATCATTCAATCTGAACATCTGTAACTGGTGAACTGATGAACAGATGAACAAACTCCCTATATTATCAAATTTCATTTGGCCGTAGAAAGGAATCATGCTACAACATGATAAACCTTGAACACACTGTTAAGTGGGAAATTGCTTAGATTCTATCTGCATGGTAATCAAGAAAAAGTCAACCCTATACAGAAATGAGTTTGGATAGTGACGAGAAAATAAAAGTATAGAAATGTGATTGACCGACTTCTTTTTGACGAGATTGACATGATCCACTTACCTAGCCTGTTTATTTTGCCAATAACTTTATTCATCCCAAATCCTCCAAGAATACAGATACCCTTATTTCCATTATGTAGGTAAAATAAAAGTTTAAGAGAATGTGTAATTTGCTCATGGTCACACAATTAAAAGATCAACAAAATCATAAGCACCCAAACAGTACTCTTCTCCCTATATTATGACATCATTTAAAAAAGAAAAAGAAATGAGAGCATCTTTCCTCAATCAAGCCTACATCAATAGCAAATTATTTGTTGAATAAATCGCAAATTATTAGTTGAATAATTAAGATATAAAGAGATAAGCCATATAAGCATAAAGAAGAAAGAAGCAACACTCCTGGGATGTTGTACCCACATTACTTGGTGTTTGAACTCATCTATTCAACAGGTATCTCCCAAGAGTCTACTCTGTGTAAAGTTGATAACTAGCTATTTAAAATGCTCTAAGTCAATGTTTTATTCATTTTCAGTCTTTGCTTAATTATATTCTGCATTTTATGATTCAGACTTATTTAAAATATAATCAACAAAAAGCTGTAGAAAGGCATTAAGCTCTAAGCAGTAGCACTAAGGGTTCTAAATCTATATGCTAAAAGGAGAAAGTGCAGCTTCCTATCTGCAGTCAAGAACAGTAAACTGAGAATCCAGACAGAGCCCGAGACTGATATTTACAGATTGAATCCTAGGTCCATATGCTTACTTTTTATTTACTTGGAGCCAGAATTCCTTATTTGGATTTAAACCCAAAGCTTTCTCCAACTTTATTAATTCCTATCAAATGGCTCTAGTTTCTACTTTTCTTATGGAATTTAAATCTCCACATTAGGTAGATAAAAAAGTACGCATGGGGTGAATCTCATGGAATCATATATACAATCTCCTTTTAGGTACAGCTCTCAATATAACGTTCAGATTTTCTTCTTTGGGGCATAAACCTTCAATAAGAATGTGAAACCTTCTTTTACTCCTTTGTATGATGACCACCAAACAATATTCCATTCTGTTCTTCAGATGCTGGAGCATTACCATTCACAGTGGTTCCAGTTCTAAAGTGGAGGAAAACTTTACACACTTCCACGTGCTGGACACAACATTTCATTTCCTTTCTCAAGTATTCTCCACATTCACTGCCAATCAACCATGAATTACTTTTCAGGTTTACCATCTGTTTCCATTTTTTTTCTTTTGCTTTCATCAGAACCCATGGAAAACCAGACTTCAATATGCTATAAATATCAAGGAAACTTAGGTTAAAGCATCAGAGTTAAAAGAGGTCTTAGACATTGCTCAAATCACTGGTTTCCCACATCTTCTCCACAGACCCAACTGAACACATCCACTCTCTCATTCAACTCATGGTCTGGCTTTCAAATACATAGAACTATGTCTTTCTCATTAATCAAGTCAAAGCTAACAGATTTTCTGGTCTATCTACTATACCCAGAGGCTTGAGGTTTCGTTCAAATGGCCCTTCCCTCATACAACAGGAAAAACAAAAGAAACAAAAATGCCTAGAGGTAAGACTCATGACTATAAAAAAATTATTTATTCAAAGTCAGAATAAAATGAACAAAAATGTAGGCATTTTGTTAGGCTAGGAATCCTGTACTAGATAATTGTAGCTTGTGATTTTGAATGGAAGTCAGTGGTAATGGTCTCTGCCATGTCCTTGTCAGACTTCGAACTACCAGCCCCAGTCAGTTCTTCAGGATTACAGCTGGGAGAGCCCCAAAGTTCTACACCACATTTATATTCCTAATAATTTTCAGCATCGTTTCTTCACATGAGCTTAATGAACATCTTTTTGTCCTCTGGAGGTTCTCATCCTGTTTCCCAGGGAGAATTTGGGAGTTCATGAGTTTGGATAAAAGGGGAAAGGCATATTTCATTGTACTAGTTCCTAAAGAAACTTCATTGCTTTCAATTAGGAATGATGGCCAAAAGTCACTACCTTGGATTGTGATGATGTCAATAAGCCAGTGTAGTGACTTTTGGCCACAAGTTACAAACTATGGGCATTTTCTACAAGAATTGCTGCAGATTAAAAAAAAACAACCATTTATACACACAACGACTTTAATATAGCACTTAATAGACTGGTGACCTGGTTTTGTTTTTGAATGCCTTAATAATGAAGAATGTAAAACAACAGGGTGAAGTGGTATGCCCATATTTTAATAAATGAATTTCAAGATCTTGATTTCTATATATTTAAAAAATTATTCCAGGGCCAGGAACATAGACTAGTAGTAGAGTGGTTGCTTAGCATGCAGAAAGCACTGGGTTCAATTCCTCAATACCACATACACAGAAAAGGCTGGAAGTAGTCCTATGGCTCAAGTGGTGGAGTACTAGCATTGAGAAAGCCCAAAGACAAGGCCCAGACCCTAAGTTCAAGCCACAGGACTGGCAAAAAAAACAACAACAAAAATATTATTCCAACAATAGCTTTCCCCAGATGGCCAAACAGCCCTGGATTAAAAAGAAATCATTCAGATTCATCAATTTTACCCTATAAAACACAAGCTTGGTTTTCCACAGTAAGTACTTGCTTGGGTATATGAACAAATGCATACAGTAACTTGATGGAAAAAAGACAGCAACATTCAAACTCAGATCTCCTAAACGATCCTCAGTTCTTTCAGTATGCACACTAAGATTTACACCATTCCATAGCTCCACAATGTGAGAAATGCCAATGGAAGGAAAGGAAGCAACCAGAATTGTTCTCTTCACCAGAGGAGGATATAAGGAGCAGATGACTGGAAACTAAGCCTCACCAGACATCAGATGCACTTGGTAATTGCTCACCTCAAATAAATAAGAAATAAATAGACCCAAAATAGACAAAGTAAAATTATGTATACCATGGCAATAACTTGATCCTTCCCCTAGGAGTCTTTTCCTGAAGGCAATCATTCCTTCATTCAGACCGCTACAGCATTGTTTCAGCCCAGTAAAACGATCATTCATGACAGAAACCAAAATACATGATGTCTGTTCCACCAGTTTGTGAGACCAGTAGATGAAAGACCATACCTTCATTCTTTGCAAGACATTCTGCTAGCAAAATGCTCAGCAAATTAAAGGGGGAATAAAAGCAGCCACAGCTGTTTCATGACTATGACAACCACATGTGTACAATAGGTTCAAATAAGTGGTCCCAGAATGCTGCCAGAAAGTGACAGATTGAAAAATAAACTCAAAAGGAGCCATTAATCAATGATCTAGTATATACATTCTCTTTTCTTCAACAACAACAAAAATTTCCCCTCCAATCTTGGAGCTTGAACTCAAAACTTTGGTATTGCCCTGGAGCTTTCTCAAGACTAATGCTCTACCACTTGAGCCACAGCACCACTTCTGGCTTCTTTTGTGTATGTGGTAACAAAGAATTGAACCCAAGGCTTTGTGCATGCTAGACAGGTACTCTGCCACTAGGCCACACTCCCTCTACCTAACCAACCTTTCAATGTCTTATTCCCCACATAATTAAAACATACAAATTTTAGGCTTTCTTTTCTTTCAGTGTACTCTTTATGCCAGTAATGACCTCAGTGCACTCAGGTCTTGAATTAATGGACAAAAAGTAAATTGAAAGTGACGGGAGTTGAACACTGGGCTCCCTAGAAGTGGAAGCTGAATTTTCACAGAAGCAAAGATGATCCAGGTCACACTGTTTGCTGTCCTCAACCTGGACTGATCAGAGGTGATGGATGATAGCCCAATGTAAAGAAGAGCAACTGAAAAGGAGATTGCCCTGGACCTTCCAGCTGTGCAAGGAAAAACAAACAAACTCCCTCCCACCCCTCAAAAACACCAGCCCTCCCTATTAGAAGCCATACTTATCCTGCCATCAGCTCAAAATGATCACTGCGATTAGAAACCCCAGTCACAATGAGGGAAACAGTCTGAATTTACCATGCAGCTCCAAGAACAAGAAAGAAAATCTCCAAAGTAACTTGAGGGAAACTTCACATAAACCTAGATTTGAGAGATACAATTTCCACAGGACACACTTTCCTATTATGCTCATAAAGTATTTTACTGATATCGGAGTACCTTCAAGCCTTATCTAATGTAAGTGCTTTCAGAACACAGTCACATATTGTTAAATCGTTCCCTCTGAGCAACATCAATAAGTCACCATTTACAAACTGAAAGACACTACAGAATTATTACAAGCCTCATACCACCACATAATCACTAGATCTGAGTTCTTTGTAAATCCAGTGCTTCTTGACTGACTTGTGGCAAGTAGAGAATAGTGTAAAGGCATGAGTACTATTAGGTAATATGAATATTGTATATATGTGCATAATATATGTGCTATACACATATTCTACATGCATGTAATATATATCACATAGTACATAATATGTAATATATATGTGAATATGTTATATGTGTGTATGCATGTGTCTCTTTATATATAGAAATGACTGAGATTTCCCCCAAATTCAGAATATTAGGATACTCTGATAGGAAATAAGTATTTCACATCAGATTCTATATTTCCCTTCTAGCTAAGCTATTTTCAAATTGAATTCACTGTCTTCACATTAAACTTTTGCTATTTAAGCATCTGCTGTCATAAAAATTATTACATGGCTAATGTTCATATTACTTATAAATTAGGAATTTTAATGGGTTTTCATTTAAAACAACAAATTCAAGAGTTTTTGGTTTTCAAGTGGAAAAAGGCAGCTAGCTGGTGTTTACAATGAATTACATGTACTTATCAGGTATTAGAATTTCATATATATGCAAAAATAGCTATTTTTCAGATTTATTATGGAAAACTATCTAAAGCAACATTTTCCATTAAATAAACATCAGTCTATGTATTGTTATAGATCTGCAAATGCTGCAACTTTTGAAAGGCCAGATGGTCTTGTTTTGCAAAACTTCCATTTCTGGCTACATAAGTTAATAACATTCCTGAAAAACATAAACTCAAATATCATTCTGAAGTAGGTCATCCTTATTACTGATTTTGATACCTGCAGACAATCACATTCAAACCGTAAAAGATGGGGACTCTCATGGTAGTTCAGAGGAAAGCAGAAAACCTTTTCTCTAGTCAGTAATGCACTATCTCTATAGTGCATTACTGACATTTTTCTAAGGGTGCCTCCCGGATAGCTCAAAGAACCCAAAAACCATCAAGAGTAGTCTGTCAACAACTAAGCAGTGACTCAGTCACTTTTGCAGGTGTCAAAACCTCACTTACAGAAATCAGGGCCAGAGAACAGACCGGGAGGGAAAATGGATACCAGAGGAATACTGAACAGCTGCTTAGTGCAGAGTCAAAGCCAGGCAGATACCTATGGGGAGGTCAAGCAAAACACTTGGAAATCACTTTGAAACACAGCCTGAAACAATGTAACAAAGCAGCACACAGCTGGGAAACAACTGTCTGGAAACACAGGCTGGCCACTAGCAGACAGCCACACAAGCATCCCAAAGGCATCCCCTCTGGAGGAATCAGCAGGCATTTCCTGTAGGCCACGCAGAACTGCCAGGACCACGGACCAACTATTGATCGAAGCACAGAGATTTATTGTTGAAGGAAAAAACACTGTTCACTAGCACACACAGGATCAAAGGATCCGTTGGCACAAAACCTGTAGTGACCACAGCAGCATGCCATCATCCTTACTTACTATCATCCCCATCTCTTGGGCAACACGTTTGCCACAGTGTACAGAAAAGCTCTAACTGCTGAGGGAAATTTCCAAAGCCTTTATCTGATCCTCAGTGTTAACTCGTAACAACTTTACCATAGACCTATTTCTCTCAACTACAGTCAGGAAACCCCTAAGAGTGTCCAGATGTATTTTCAGGGATTAGTAATTCTGCCAGACTTTTAAAATTTCGTGTCTCCATTTAGATCAGGAGTTGGCAAACTTTTCTTGCTTAGGGTCAGATAGTAAATATTTTAGGCTTCACAAGCCCCAAGGTCTCTATCACAACTACTGGATTCTGCTGAGAGACAGAGAGACAAGTCTGGTGAGGGAGAGATAGAAGAGGGGGGAGGGAGAGGTGGGAGAAGAAGGGAGAGACAGAGATGGAGAGATAGAGACAGAGACACACACAGAGGAAGATGGACAGGGAGAGAGAGAAAGAAAGGGAGATGGAAAGGGAGGGAGGGAGGAAGTGGGAAGGAGAGGGAGGGAGAGGGAGGAAGGAAGAGACAGTAAGAGACAAAGAGAGAGACAGACACAGAGGAAGAGAGACGGAGAGGGACAGACAGAGAATGCTGTGGATACATAAGTTATAAAAGGGTGGTTATTTTTCTGCCTGATGGGTCTAGTGGCTCAACATAAAGCTAATTATAGTGTCTAGGCTCAGTCTCAGCTAATTGCAAAGCAATGGAACCTTTTCTTTGACTGTCCATCTCTAGCATATCCAATTTTCTTTTTATCATCTGTTCCTACCTTAGTTTAACCATCATTGTTGTTTTCCCTAGGAAAACAACTTCTCTAACAGAACACTATATTATCTATGTAATACTTTATACCCAATATAATCCCAGAACACAAGAGATTCCCTTGGTAACATAGTTCTGACTAGCTACATGTTTATTTTTTTTAATTTTATATGCTTATGTTTATGACAATTTCCTTGTCTCTCAACAGACTCCACACTCTTTAGGATTATGAACTACATCGTGTATGGATCAGTACCCTATAGAGGTCATGGTTGCTGAGGCAGCTAAGCATCCAGAAAAGCCTGCTCCAGAAACAAGGGGGAGCATGAGCAGAGAGGATACCACACTGCTTCTTTCTTGGAAGATAGAATATTTCTAGATAGGCTTCATATGTCTAGCTGGGCGCTGGTGGCTCATGCCTGTAATCCTAGCCACTCAGGAGGCTGTGATCTGAGGGCATGAAGTAGCCCTGTGGCTCAAGGGGTAGAGTGCTAGCCTTGGGCTCAAGAACTCAGAGTCAGTGCCCAAGACAGAGATCAAGCCCCACCCCAAAACTAACCAAAAAAATTAAAAAATGACTGCACATTTACATTTCTAAATCAAATGCCTATGCCTACTGGAGCCGATTTTAAAATAAACCAAAATTAAATGTCTTTCTCAACTTTGAATAGAATTATAATATTTTTACACTACAATTTGAAAAATCAAATTACCTAAAGTGGTAAACATCCCCTTACTTTTCCATAACTGCTAGTAACAACAGCCATTTCTGACCCCTGAAAAATACCTAGAAAACAAAATAAAGCAATCTACAATATCATGGTCAAATATCATTACATCTTCTGGTTGACATGTATATAAAGACAATTACCTGCTTATCAATTTTGTTGCTTCCTTAATTTTTATTAGTCTCCTTTTCCTTAGGAAAACGTTGACAAGAGAAATTTGCTTTGAGAAGCACCAATGCATTAGCTATAACTTTATACAATAGTCTAGGATAAATATCTTCTAAGAACAAATAATTTAAAGTAAATGAAAACCAATCACATTTTACAGAAGAAGCTTTGAGCAGTTTCCAAAGAGTCCAAGAGTAACTACCATTCCAGCTTTCAGTTGGACTACACAGCTGCAGCATTACTGATTTCTATCGGCCCCAGACTTCCTAGAAAATCTTTTAGAATAGGCAAATGATTTACAGACATCTCCAGAAGATTTTCTTAAAAAGTCTTAGGCAAGCTGCATGCAGAACATTTACTCTATTCTATAGCCTTATTAAGATGCTTAAAAAATACATTTGAATCATTATAATTTATGTTTTTACTCAGAATAAAGTTCACATAAAAGCATTTTTATCAAATCATGAGTCATGCAAAATCTTTTAGCTTAATTTTCAACTGGTTTTCATAACAGGAAAAGAAAAACTTAAGCCTTTAACAATAATTTTAGTTTCTAAATATCACCTGAGAGATCTCCTTCAAATCTGTAAGTTTTGTGATATGTGAATAAAGTGTCTGATTCACTATGAAATTTACTTACTTGGACTTCAACTTGAAAAATACATCTCTCGCACTTCTACAGAAAATTAATCAATGCTTGCATAAGTATTTACTATGCTAGCCTTCTTAAAAGTACATGAAAGTAAACTATTTGCATTTTTCATATATTTTATTGTAATTAGTAGAAGGGTTACATTATATTCACCAGATAGAAGGTGCATTACTTCACAAACATTGATACCCTTTCTCATGTCTTGGTCCCCATTTCCTTCCCCCCACCCCACCCCTCCTCTTGTTTTACCCCCTTCCCTATCCTGTTTCAAATAACCAAATCACATATATACAATATATCAAATAATAAGGTGAAATACTGTAACAATATGAGATAAGCAAGGGACAGCAAAAGAGATGAGTGATAACATAGTACATTAAGGGCAGCAATCACTCTAAATGAAAGGACCTCCAGGATCTAGAAACAATTTGCATTTTATATAAGTTTATAATACATAATTTGGCCTGCCCTGGAAGTGTATCATAGAGTTAAAAAAAAACACAAGAAGGACTTTCACAAACACAGATGAATTCACAGAACTTCCATTGTAACAATGTATCTTGATTTCACCTCAAGCTTATTTGCTTCTCTGGTTCCAATTACAAAGATATTGATCAAAACTCTTCATCCTCCACTCCAGTGATGTTTTTTCTCCCCCCCAAAAAAAAACTTATCCGAATTTCCTAGGCACATCCCTCCTCTATATTGTAAAAAGGAAAGCAAAGTGTCATAGGCAAGAAAAGACAAAGTCCTCCAGTCACCCTCTTAGTTTCACCAAAGTTCATCAGTAGACATGTAATTCCTAAATCTCCTCCATAACAAATAACCACACCTTCCATCCAACTCCAAACCCAGCAGAAGTAAAAATTGCTATTCTTTTGTTTAATTCCAAGAAAACAACCCTAGGATGCTTAATGAGGAAGGTCTTGGTTTACTGGTTTCTTGAAACAATTTAAATTAATTCCAGAGAGTCAAGAAGCCCTTTTGCAAAATACACTTGTTGCTTAGCCTGAATAACTTAAAGACAGAATGATTGGCTTTTAAAATCTAGTTGAAACAGGTTTGTTAAAATACTAGGTAAATGAGGACCCGGAGTTTGGCCTAGTGATATAGAGTGCAGCACTCAAGCCCAGGACTGGCAAAAAAAAAAATACTAGGTAAATTTTCACAGAATTCTCTAAAAAGGAACAGACAAACAGATGAGAAAAGTATTCTGATATCCAGGCAGGTGCCAAAAGTGATCTCATTTTTAGGAGCTTTCCACTTGCTGCTACAATTTCCTTCTCAACAGAAAGCATATCCTTAGTTTACTCCAACTAAGAGTAAAGAAATACTTCAGAGGGCTGGGAGTCTAGCTTAGTGGTAGAGTGCCTGCCTAGCATGCAGGAAGTCCCATGTTTGGTTACTTGGTACCACATACATGGAAAAAGCCAGAAGTGGGGCTGTGGCTCAATTGGTATAGCTTTAGCCTTGAGAAAGCCCAAGCACACCACTCAGGCCCTGTGTTCAAACCCTGAGACTGGCAAAAAAGAAAGGAAGAAGGAAAGGAAGAAAGGAAGGAAGAAAAGATGGAAGCATAGAAGGAAGGAAAACAAACAAAAAACCTCATAAAGGAAGAAGCTGTGATCTAGATAAAATATCTCTAGTTGATAGGCTTTGCACCCGTGGTAATGTTGCATCCTATGATTGATACAACCAATGTTTTGACTCAAAGCATGATTTCAGTGACCCAAAGTAGACAATTTAGGCATAAGACTCCCATCTCATATTTAGGTATGACCTGTCTTAAGAGCTCAGGAACACCAGCTTGATGTTGAAGATAAAAACTGACCCTGAACATACTTAGTTATCTGCCCAGTGTATACAGGGGGAAGTCTTTCACAGGGGAGCAGGTGGTAAAGAAAAAAGTGTCAGTGTGTGATGGCAATGTGCATAAGAAATGTCAAGCAAACTGTTACACACACATGTGAATGATTTAAGCAGGAGAGAGATAAATATTCTTAAATACAGAACGACTTGTAAATAAATGAATGCAAGTTGTAGGTACTGTAGACAATACAGGTTAAAGAAAACAATAACAAATAGCTTTCCAGAAAAAGTTTCAAACAAAGCTTTTATACTTAATTCTGCTCAGAGTAAACCAAATTGTATATAGTCGTATTCTGAAAATTTGGAGTAACTTAAAGTCCACAGCATCTTTTCCCATAAGCCTTTAATTTTCTTATGATGTGTTATTGTCTAAGATATACATAATAGACTGGAATCATGTTTAGAGTAAGAAGCTAAAATATATTCTTGCATACCATGTCATTTAAAAGAAGAAAAATCATTTATGGACAAGACTATGAAAAACAGCTAAGTATATCTTTCACGTGTACTTACAGTGATTTGCCACATGCAACTTAATGACAAAGTTTACATGTGCATATGCAGGGATGTTATTTTGTATATTGGTTTAGGTTTAAATATCATTCTTCAAGAGTAAAATTCAGTATAAAAATTAATTTCCAAATTGTTACTTATTTATGATATCTTCTTGGACCTTTTCAGTTACCCTGTCTCTATGAAATACAAGTTAGTTTTATTATCAATAAATTTATTAAACTTGCCTTAAGTTAAATAGATTTTTCATTGAGCCCATTTAAACTTGCCTTAAGTTAGTTTAATAGATTTTTCACCGAGCCCAGTCTGGCCCTGAACTCGAATCATCCTGCCTCGGTGGCTACATTATTGGCTTTTAGGAAAACTTCCTCAGTGTTCAACAATAATTTCAAATGTTATTAAAGGGTATGTTTAATCTATTGCAGAGAAATGTAGTTAAAAACTAGGTTTTATAAATAAAAATATTTAATAAGTACCCTTTTAAAAACCAGACATTGTACCAGGCTCCTCTTGTAACATACAATTAAACTCTCTTAATAACTCAGTGAAATAGGCCTTCTTACCCAGAAACAGAGGCTAAGCAAGTTTTATTAAGGCAATCAAAATTAAACTGTTAGCAAATAATGCTGAAACATGAGTAGTTGGAACTCTGGATTCTCATTCTAATGCTCTTAATAATCTTTGTTTTGCTATCCTGTTGCCCAAAAAGATCTAAGAGAAAGATCTAAGAACTTTGTCCCCAGTTCCTAAACAAGCCTCATAGAGTTAGATATAAATGGTACATTACATGGAGTTAAGTAGAATCAGGGAACACAAATACTTCAATGCAAAAATGTCAGTTCATCTGAAATACAGCTTTCCTTACCCCCAGATCACCAGAACTGCTACTTATATGGACATACTCCAAAAACAGAAAGGACGGCAGTGAAGAAGATCATGAGTAGGAAGACCTAAGTACCTCTTTCACTGTAAATAATCGCTTTACACTCAGGAAGAAGTCCAGGGACTTGCCAGAGCATCTATTCAAAGTAAACCTTCATGCTCAGAAACTAGAAGCATGGGTAAAGCAACCAAGGCCAAGTATTAAGGGCTCATGATGAGAGTTACTCATAGAAGCTGAGGTAGAGTCCATTGCCATTCAAGGGGAGCTCAAGCAGAAAGTTCACAAGACTTCATCTGAATTGATAAAAATTGGGCTTGGTGGTTCATGCTTGACAGCCTAACTACAGAGGAAGTATAAACAAGTATAAACCACAGTCTATACCAACCAGGTCATAAATGTGTGTGAGAATCTACTTGAAAAAGAACTAAAACAAAAATAGCTAGTGGTATGGCCAAGTGGTAGAACATCTGCAGAGCAAGTGCAAAGCCCTGAGTAAATTGTAACTCCAGTACCACAAAATTCAAAAAGAAAAACAAAAACAAACAGATGATAAGGGCTGTGATAAACCTTAGGGATTTCAGGTCACAAAATTAGATAGAAATAAGAAACAGAAGTGGGATGGTGGAGCTGGGAGTAGTACTGTCATACATGCTTGTAATTCGTTACTCCTAGGCAGGGGAAGGATCCAGAAGGCAAACTTAGGGTGCTCTTATCTTAAAACAAAAGGGCTAGGAATGCGGCTTAAGTGCTTCCCAGGTTATCTAATCCATATTCCCCATAGGATATGGGGAAGAGGAGGCAGGGGGGAGGGAATGAGAAGGTAAGTAATAAAAGCATGGAATACTGAATTTGATCCTCATTCTAAGGTTAGCAATTATTTTTACTTCCTGATCAATTATATTATCAAGTTCAGACAGAAAAGGAGTTCACATACTTAGCAAAGAAAATTGAAATCCCAACACTAACTTTAATCTTTCTTCTTTGTTTAGTGCATGCACACAATGCTATCTCAAACATATAGTTTGAAAAGAAAATATAACTCACTTTTTAAAATGGACTGTTTATAAAGATTCTCTTATGGAGGAAATTAAAAACTACTGGAATATGAGGCATTGGGTTGTTCTGAAATCCCTCAAGGTGCTTAAAGGCTAAACTTCAAGTGTAGCAAGTTAAAAAAAAAAATCATACAATGCTGGATGCTACTGGATTATACTTGTAAACTCTAACTACTCAGATAGCTGAGATTTGAAGATGGTGATTATATGCCAATCCAGGCAGGAAAGTACATGAGACTTCTATCTCTAAACAGCAAAAAGCCACAAGTTGAGCTGTAGCTCAAGTGGTAGAGTACTCTAGTCTTGAATGAAAAAGCTAAGGAACATTGTTCAAGCCCCAGTAAGGGCACAAAATTAAACAAAAAATTTAAATCATACAATCCAAATTTTAAAAAAATGCAACCCAATATTTATATATAAACAGCAACAACAAAAAGCAAACTTATCCAGTAAATAAACCAAGAATTTCCAGTTATCTCATATGCCTATTGACTATTTGCCAAAAGTTTTTTCTGCCTCAATGTAGATAATTATATGGATTTTGTTCCACTATTCTATTAATAAATGCCAAAATTATCCTTGCATATTTGGTTATAATATATTATTACTTCTTTATGTTTTTACTTTTTTTTGCGTATCACTCAATTTCTTTTGGTAGCATTCAATGAGTTTTCATACTTCTTTAGAGGATGTTGTGAACAGTTTCTTGTTAGAATGTACAACAGATTGTCACTTCAAAATAATGCCTCTCGGGCTGGGAGTTTGGCCTAGTGGTAAAGTTCTTGCCTAGCATGCACGAAGACCAGGGTTTAATTCCTTGGTACCACATACCTTAAAAAAAGCCTGAAATGGTGCTGAGGCTCAAATGGTAGAGCTCTAGCCTTGAGAAAGTCCAAGGACAGTGCTCAGGTCCCAAGCTCAAGCCCAGGAATGGCAAAAAAAAAAAAAAGCCTCTCTAGTTAAATGGACCAAGATTTTTAATTAATTAATTAATTAAGTTATTTTTGCAGTACATAGTAGGTAATCACTGTAGCTTCTCCAGCCCCGGCCCAGGTATTCTAACTCTATTTAGGTATCTTCATCTAATATCATCATTTAATAACTGAATAAGATTAATAAATTTCTATTTTCACATCTAGCTGTCTCAACGCTTGGATTTCTTTCTGCTGGCCTAAAGTCTATCAAGTTTTCATGTCATGGAAGGCAATTTTCTTTGCAATGATTGTTCAAGCAAAAGCATTAAGCAATATTGCTGCCTCTATTGATACTAGTTTGGCATCAGGACATCTTAAGGGGAAATCTCAGTTATACCCTCCAGTTTCCCTTGCTTTTGGGTGACTTTACAAAAGAAAACCACTTATTCCAGAAGTCCCACAACTGAGCTATGCATGATATCTAGAGGATACCTCTGATTACAGCTGCCTTAAGGGTTAACACTGTTCTCTGCTAAGTGGACTCTGTTCCTCCTTCCCTACCTTGTATATCAACTTCAAGCATGGCTACCTCTGAAAGAAAAAAGAAAAGGAATGTTGTAATCAGTGATTTTTCTCGGTAGTTACAGAACCCAAACATCTGCTGATATTCAGCTAGCAGCAACAGGAACATCTGTCTGAAAAGCAGACTACTGGGACATGCATGCCCATCACGCCCACCCACCTGGCCCAGACTAAACATTCACCTCTCCACAGTCCCAGCATGGCCTTGTGCTTAACAGTGTTCAGAAAGATCTTTTCTTTTCTTCCTTTCCTTTTCTTTTCTTTTTCTGTATGAAAATTGTATCTTCCAACATGCCATCTTGTTACCAGTAAAATTCTTTCATCCAGAGACACTTTGTCTGGAGGGACTCACCACCTTCACAAGGCAACAACCAACACAGAAATCTCACAGTACACTAAGGCAATTGCATACTGTTGTTATCAAAATTACAGTTCAATATCTGAATCCATCATTATTTTACAAATAAGATGATATTCTTGTGTGTGATAGTGAGAGATTTATCAGTAGAGGCTGTTCTAGAATTGCCAGGTGCGCGCTCTCTCTCTCTCTCTCTCTCTCTCTCTCTCTCTCTCTCTCTCTCTCTCTCTCTCTCTCTCTCTTTCTCTCTCTCCTCCCTCCCTCCCCCCTCTTTCTGTCTGTTCTGTCTGCTCTCTCTCTGTGTCTCTGTCTCTGTCTCTCTCTCCCCCTTTCCAAATGTAAACAATGTTGTTGTGAATGATGTCTTTTATTTTAATAAGTATTTGTTTTTGTTAGTCTTGGGGCTTGAACTCAGAGCCTGGGCATTGTACTTGAGCTTTCTCAAGGTTACTGCTCTACCACTTGAACCACAGTACCATGTCTGGCTTTTTCTATGTATGTGGTACTAAGGAATCAAACCCAGGTGTTCATGAATGCTAGGCAAGCAATCTATCACCAGGCCACACTCCAGGCCCATAATCAGTATTTTTAAGAAACTGTATAAAGGAGGTACCATATAACAGATTTCAATGCATCTTGGTCAGTGTCACCCCTTCTATGTTTCTCACCCACCCATCCTGGAGGGCCATCTTAGCCCTCCTTTTCCCTAAGTATTCTTAATTTTGTATGCATATCAAATCCTTGACTATATTCCCCCCATTCTCACTTCTTTGAATTGGTCTACTTTGCTCCCATTGTCCCCACCCGCCTTGCACCTGTTTCCTGTTACTCATTTTGTTGGGCTTTGACTTTGCCTTTGTAAAGAATTACACTATTTGAGTTCTTCATAGAGTTTACCATACTTCAGTTAAGAATATGTAACCATTTGCATATGAAGAAACATATTACTTATAGATTCATAGGTCAATTCTAGTGACCATATATGAGGGAAACTATGCAAACTCCATGTATCTGGGAGTGACTTACATTTCACTCAATATAATTTTTTCCAAGTCTTTCCATATGAAAAATATCTTCAGTTGACAAGTAAAAAAATGGAAGCAGAGACAGATTAAATAAGTTGGTAACATTCATACATAGAGTAGAGACACCTATCCTTAGACTCCTTTGACCCAGGAATTTGGGCAGCATTTCCAAATATCCACAAAACCCACTGAGCTCATCTGTAGATAAAGGAAAACAAGCCTATCACCCAAAGTGTGGTCTATAAGCTTACAGTATCTGCTTCACTTGAACACTACAGAAATGAAGAATCTCAGGCTTTTTTTGAGGCACAGAATGCACTTCAATATCTCCTAGTGACTTCTATGTACATTACTTTTCTAAAGCACTGGCCCAAAACAGATATAAATACACAAATAAGAGAGCCAGGAAGAACCCATCTCAAAGTTGGAGAGGCAATTGCTTCTCAATTGAATTTTAAGAGATTGAAGGGTGTTGGCTGGTCTTAAAAGATTCTTTTTTCAAGTCAACTGCCATGCCAGTAATCCTAGCTATTCAGGAGACTGAGATCTGAGGATTAGTAGCCAGCTGGGGCAGGAAAGTCCATGAGATTCATATCTCCAATTAATCACATAAGAAACCAAAAGTGGTGCTTTAGCTCAAGTGGTTGAATGCTAGCCTTGAGCAAAATGAACTTAGGGACAGAGCCTAGGCCTAGAGTTCAAAGCTTGCCCCCCCCCCCACACACACACCAAAAAAAAAGACAGAAAGGGCTGGAAGTTTGGCCTAATGGTAGAGTGCTTGCCTTGTATGCATGAAGATATGGGTTCAATTCCTTGATATCATATACATAGAAAAAAGTCAAAAGTGGTGCTGTGGTGCAAATGGTAGAGCTCTAGCCTTGAGAAAGTCCAAGGATAGTGCTCAGTACCTGAGCGAAAGAAAAGACAGAAAAAGAAAAAAAGTCAACTGCAAGCCACTGCCACTCACCCTTATACTTGTAATGCTAGCTTCTCTCAAGATAGAAATTAGGAGGATCAGGATAGCTAGGGAATCAAATTTGCAAGTCCCAGGCTCAACCAACAGCTGAGTGTGCACGTGCCTGTCACCCCATCTATATCAGGAAGAATAAATAGAAAGACTGCAGTCCAGGCTGGCCTTGGCAGAAAGCAAGATCCTATGTCAAAAATAACCAGAGCACAAAGGGCAGAAGTCAATAAAGGGCTGGCTCTGACAATAAACTACCTGTCTAGTAAGCATGAAGTTCTGAGTTAAACTCCCAATACCAAAGTCAGTTGTCAAGGTGTGTATAATTCTAGCACTCAGCAAGTAGATGTACAAAGATCTCACATTTAAAATGAATGAATAAATAAATGAGTAAATGTCAAATGCAGGGAGGCAGGAGCTGGAATAAGGACCAGGAATAAAATCTGCTTACCTGTCCCAGACAGTTCTCAAAATGACACCATGTGTACCCTTAAAAGAAACCCCTGAAACTTTAAAAAAGATAGATAACACTATTTATACTGACACAGAAAGCATTTCATAATATTGAAATTTCAACTTATACTAAATTTGCAACAAAACCAACAAATCCCATCATGTAAAAAAACAGAAGGGAGGAAGATCCTTGAATTTAGATGGTCTCACTCTCCAACTCACAAACACCTAGAATCATAGACATGAGTCACTACTGCCTAGAACCAGATTATTTTTAGCATACCAGTGTCTTTGTGTGTGTGTATGTGTGTGTGTGTGTGTGTGTGTGTATGCATGCACATGTGTGTTTGCATGTGTGCACCTCAGTACTGGGGCTTCTACACAGGATGAAGGTATTGTCCCTTAGACTTTTTTCCCTCAAGGCTGGCACTCTGTCATTTGAGTCCCAGTAACACTTGTAGCATTTTTTATGCAGTTAGGTTTTTTTGTGGTTAATTGGAGATTAATTGGATATTAATTGGAGTCTCATAGACTTTTCTGTTGAAGCTGGCTTCTAACCTCGATATTCAGATCTTAGCCTTCTCAGCAGCTAAAATTACAGGTCTGAGTCAAAGTTATTCAACACACTTTAAGAGGTTTTTATTAAATTCACAAATTCATTTTCTTTGATTGAATCAATACACATACTTCAAAGAGTGGGTTAAACCGTAAACCTTGTTTCCTTAATGGAAGTTCAGGAACACCAATCAGTACCTTTTCTTTTCCTTGCAGTAGAAATAACAAGGCTAACCTTCCTACTTTAAATGCAGTTTACCAAATGAATTCAGGTACACAAGTTTTTCACATCAGCTATAAATAATTGCCTCCGTCTAACGGGCCTATTTCTGCAAATAAAAATGTCTTCTTGCCTGATTAAAGTTGTTCATCATTTGAGAATTTTTCTTCTACAAATTTGTAGTGGGAAAATTTGTCATTAAAAACTTGCTTTGCTGTTGGAGAACAATACAAACCTTAATTATTTGGAGGAAGAGATGAGCATCCTATTTTAAAGGAAATAGACTTGGACAAAGAGTATTTACATTCATGTCCAAGGTATTTTCTAAAAGGAAAGGTACCTGGGCAGTGCTGGTGGTTCATGCCTGTAATTCTAGCTACTCAGGAGGCTGAGATCTGGTTCAAAGCCAGCCTAAGCAAAAATGTCCCCTCTATTTTCTCCAACTAACCATTCAAAAACTGAAAATGGTTCTATGGCTCAAGTGGTGAAGAGCTGGCCTTGAGGACATAGAGGTTCAGGAAGAGAAAGGAGGGAGGGAGGGAGGGAGGGAGGGAGGGAAGGAGGGAAGGAAGGAAGGAAGGAAGGAAGGGAGAGAAAGAGGAAGAAAGGAAGGAAGGAAGAAAGAAAGGAGAAGGAATAAAATAAGTACATAAAAGGAACAACAACTGGGCTCAGCATATATATATATATGTATATATATATACATATATATATATATATATATTAAAGCCTGGTGATAGGAAGCAGAAGTAGCCAAAAAGATGTTTATAGAACAAGAAATGTCCCCAAAGGAATCAGGATGACTCTCAGAAGCTGTCAAACTATCTGAAAACTTACTTATCTCCATGGGCCTCCAGGGACAAGCACCTCCCCAAACAGAGAAGCAACCAAACCCAAGACTGTAATCTCCATGGATAACACTTTGGAGAGCACATGATGTGCAGGGAGCTTAGATCTCATTTCCACAAGCATTCACAGCCAGGAAGTCCTTGAGTTCCTTCCGAGGAGCTGTATTAAAGAGCTTAACTACAGCTTGCTTATTAAAATCCAAGAGGCACTACTAACAGGAAAGAAAGCAAGGCAAATATCCTTTCCTTGTGAAACAAATTCAAAATCAACAAAGGCAAGACACTTACGTCTTCAAAGTATTTTCATCTGTCTGTTTCTCTGAACACCACTCTCCGCTTCTGGGTAAATCATAGAAGCCAAAATATTGTAAATTAGCTTTATCATCACATCCTCAACACAAACATATAACCAATCTGATAAAGAAAAAACAATAACAGCAAAAGCAGGCAATAGCTTGCATCTTCCAGCTTCTTCATAGAAACAATTGAAAAGGGCAAAAAATTAAGATGCAGCTGTAAAAAAAAATTACTACATATACTTATCTTTGAAAATAAACCCACTTGTATTGTAAGAAATAAACTTGTGAACTGCATATAAAATTAATACCAAAGAATTCAAAGCATGCAGAATGTCATGGATGGCCATGCTTCCCACTGCATGTTTAAACAATGCTGAAATATGGTGATTTGAAACGCTTCAGTCCCATCATTTAACACTATTCAAAATGTCAAGAGCCATATTGTGTCCTAGTGGCCACACACATCCTTTGAAGTTCAAATACTCCTAAATGATACCAAGTAAGAAGTTCTAGGCTAGAAGAACTTACTACTTCTAAAGAAATCAATAATATCTGGAATCACAATTAGGACAAAAATCACTTTCATTGTCAGACCTTATAGTTTCCCAATTAAAATTGTAATCCTTTTTAAGGTATTGTTTTTACACATTGTTTCCTACTTAAATATATCTCATACACCCTTAGTGACCTCATTTTTAAACCCCATGACTCTGATGAATGACTATTAATCTATTATAATAAATTCCATGGAAATGATGATTAATCATTCAAAACAAAGATCTGAGAGCACTATTTTATTTGCCCACAGCTGCTAGTGAAGAGTTACTATTCCAGGAGCCTTGGCATGTGTTTCGTTTGACAAATCATGTCATTTAGCTTTGAGTGTAATTATATTCTGTGACCCATGCCTCATCCCATCTCCCTGTGATATCACAAAATGCCTCACTAAAGAATTAAAAAAAAACAAAAGCCTATTTGAAATTATCATAAGCAAACAGAGTTGCCTTGGCCAAATACCAAGGTACTTTTGCATGGATACAGTAGCTCTGTCCTCAAGAAATGTGGCAAGTACAAAACCTTCAAAGAAGTAAATATTCATGTAATCTTAAGCAATTCTGTAAGAAAATGGGAATGAAAGCCAGAGTTACCATTTTTAACTCCTGTCTCTTTCTATATTAATTTTCTAAGATATTTTGAACAAATAAAAATTTCCAGGTATCTCTGCTCTTTCAGATTTACTGCACTTGCAAAAT
This sequence comes from Megascapheus bottae, assembly GCF_031878675.1. NCBI lineage: Eukaryota > Metazoa > Chordata > Mammalia > Rodentia > Geomyidae > Megascapheus > Megascapheus bottae. Next base: position 69,736,859 of record NC_143510.1, on the reverse strand, counting down.
ATCCTTCAAGGAAAAAAAAATGTCTTCTCTTAAATAATGATAGCAGTTTTTAGTTGACCTTAAAAACAACACTTTAGTATGAGGTCTTCTCTAAAATGTTCCTACATAGCTAGCTTTACTTCATAAGTTCTCATTTAACTGTAAAGGAAAAAAAAAGTCATAGTTTCAAACACCCCAGAAAGTAAACGAAAAAGTTTCCAGGTGCAAAACAACAACAACAACAATAACAACAAATACAACAAAAAGCCGATCATGCTAAAAACTAAAAACTATGAATGCTGAATGCTATAGAATTTAACAGATGTGATTGAAAAGCTACACTGTCAGAGAGGAGAAAGAGTTAGAAGACTGACAGGTAGAAATTTCCTAGTGCTACATCTTATTGGAATTAATTTCCTAGAAAATATAGTCAAAAATATCCGAGTAAAAATCTTTAATCCTTTTTAATCCCTATGGCCCGTTGAAACAAATCTAGGCAATTTACACCAGATCAAAAGTAAATCCAGGCCAAACCATTACTTTGTATTCTAAGCATAACACAATGATCTGAATCAGAAGCCAACAGAGTGTCAATAAAAATATTTAAGTATGGGTATCAAGGAAAATAAATTTATGCAGTATTTGCCAGTGGGCAACCTATTTGAATTTTCATAGAGCATCAGAATCCTTGATTCAAGCACTTGACTACGCAATACATACAGGATTGACAATGCTTCATGGCACACCAAACAATGTAATAAGAGTAAGCAGCTGCTGTGGACAGATTTATGTACACAATAGATAAGCAGGCAATGACTAGTAGCAGCCATAATTAGTAACAAATCACACCTGTCTTTTCACCCTACAGGAAATGTAAAAGGTAAGAAGATTTGATGACATGTTACTGCAAGTTTTTTTTTTTTTTAAACCAAGGCCCTAAACTGGACAGCTATTTAGAGAGATAGTTATATTCAATGACCCATCCATCCTTTCCTTTGAGTAAAACCACTCTACTTGTTGCTTTTTGTGACGCCATTAAAGTTTACAAAGAGAAACCAGTGGTTCAAACATCTAATCTAACCTACTTAAGAAATGAAGAGCCGATGATCCTAGTTCCATGCCAGCCTGCTCAGACAAATCTATGAGAGTCTTGTCTGCAACTAACCAGCAGAGAGCCAGAAGTGGAGCTGTGGCTCCAGTGATAGAGCACTAGTCTTGAACAACAATAACAACAACAAAAGCTCAGGGGACAGAGTGTCAGCCCTGAGTTCAAGCTCCAGTACTGGTTAAAAAAAAAAAAAAGCTATACAAAGCTGACATAATAGTTAGCTACCATGAATGACTCAAAACGTTTACAAGATGAATGGTAGAATAGCTTAAAGCACTTGGGGTACAAAATAGTACACTTAGAAAGATGCAGATTTATCAGCCAAAGATTGTCCAGAATGCCCCAAGGATAATCTCTGTCCTTGCTTCATATTATGAAAATTCCTGTGACAGAGATAATGCATCCTTAGCCTTTGATAAACAGCTGCAATCTCCCAGGCATTTGGAACAAGTGCTTTTAAGGTGCTCAGCAGTAGTAACAAAGAGATTAGGAATACAAACTCTGTGCCTAACTCAGGTTGGGAGTCAAAAAATTGTAGCTATTCCAGAATGATAGCAGCAAAGAACTCGTTCCTATCACTGGGGCACATTAGTGCTGAAAAAGTAAGTGCAGATGACAAGACAACAGCCCACAGAGTCGCCAATATAAATTAATAACTGTATGTGCACATGCATGCATGTGTGTGTCTGAAAACAACTAGGAGACAGATGGTTGGCAAGCAATTTTCCCTTTGGCATTTGTACATGTCCGTTCAGTGCCTGTATTTGGGTCATTTGCTATGATAAATGCCATGTGACGGACTCAATGGAAGTAAAGCAAAGCTTTACTGCATACTGACTGTACCCAATTGTAATTTTAACTCACCAAGAAAACACACTTATCCAAAAGAACAAAATACACCATTTCTAATTTGACTTGTTTAAATAGCCAGAACATAGCTCGAAAAAAATTTCTATACTAAAAGCTCTTAAGAACTTTATATGCCAAATACAAAAATAGAACAATGAATGAGACCTGTTGAAAATTTAGAGAGAAGGGGGAAGACATACATTGAACGTCTGTATAGAAATGTCACATTGAATCTCCCTCTCTTTTGTACAATTCCTATATAATAATTTTAAAAAGAACTAAAAATTTTCCTGTACTATAAATTATCTCTGCAACTCTTTTTTTTGCATATTAAAAACTTGTTAAGAAAATTAAGGCTATACTGGGCTGGGGTGGCTCACACTTGTAATCCTAGCTACTCAGGAGGCTGAGATCTGAGGATTGCAGTTCAAAGCCAGCCTAGGTACTAAAGAATTTGAGACTCTTATCTCTAATAGAAAATGGGAAGTGGCACTGTGGCTAAGGGGTAGGGCGGTAGTCATGAGCTGAAGAGCGCAGGGACAGCACCCAGGCCCAGAGTTCAAGTTCCATGATGATGCCCCCCCCCAAAAAAAGAAAGAAAATGTAGGCAAAACAAGACTCTTGTTCACTTTGACTTTTTCTTGAAAATGAGCTAATAACTTGATAATGAATTAGTTACAAAGCACACACATATGTGTGTATATATATATATTATTTCTCCTATATGTGCATTTTCTGAGTTTCAATAATGTCTTCAGATGATAAACAGACTGGAATTATAAGGTAATTCCAGATAGATTCAAGGCAAATCTTTCCAAGAGACATTTTAAGGAAAAGTTAAGACAGTGATTGGCTAGGCACGGATGGCTCACACCTATAATTTGAGCTGAGTTTAACAAATGCAAAGTGGAAAACAAAGACAAGAACACTCAAAAATATTCAACAGAGGCCACAGAAATATTCAAATTCAAATCTTAACCAAATTTTACCAATTAATGATTTATTTAACTCACATGAGAGTTGCAAACATCCTCATTCACTTGTCAGTAAGTCATAAAGAGAACATCATCCATGAAATGTTATGTGCAAAGTGAATTCTGACCCCAAACCACAGATAGCTTCCATTTATTTGACATTAAGTGTCTCCTCTCAAAGTGTTACCTGTGAGAACCTCACAAGAGTATCATCCCAGAATGATGGGACATGATGTTCCAGCATCTTCATCACATGCATAAGAAAGCAGACGCTTGACAGTAAATGTTTTCCAATGACCCACACACCAAATTCCTCCAAAAAATGGATACTACAAATACTCATGAACAATTTTAAGTTTCGACTTAAAGTTTGGTGAAGACTGAATATTTATAATTCCAATTTTACTGTAGCCACAACTTAAGAGTCCATATTAAACTATACTGAAGGAGAGAATAAGAATGAAATCATATATACTCTCTCTCAGTACTGCCAATTCTACACGTGTACTGTTTGTTCCAACACAGCTAGGCATATTCTTAAGTCTAGCACAGAAACACTTGCAAAATATTAAACTTTACCATAGGGAAATTGATTTTGCTTTAAGAAAGTTTCATGTTACCACTTAATTTTAACCCAAGCTAGATCAAACATTGAACATAATTATACGTATCATTTATAAAGTAAACTTGACCACTATATTTAAAAGAAATGGTAACTTTGAGATTTAAAAGAAATGATAACTTTGAGAAGTACCACAGGAATAACGCTTAAACTACAGCAATATAAAGCTCTACTAAAGTAAATGCCTCGTTCCTCAGGCTGAAAATGCAGTCCTGATATAGTTAGACAGGTTGGGCATTAAAGCCATGCGCTCTATGCTTCCAACACTGGCCTCTCCTTGCACAGCTGTATTTCACCCAAGTTCCTGGTGGGCAGCAGTATCTGCAGATGTAATATAAGCAATTATTTAATCGTGAATCTTTGTAGTCTGAAATGGAGTAGTGGAAATAAACACATTATCATCATCCTACAGTTTCCAGCTCAGCTCACTTCCCCTTTCACACACCACTGAGTTACAGAAGTTAGGTAGAAAATAGATTTGAAAAGCCAGTTTACAGTGCACCTCAACAATGAATCACTTTAATATGCTGTGCATACAATAAATACTTTCAGCCTACATTAATATGCATTCCCTCAGTCCTAGGATACATAAAAATGAAGTTTACTGCTCTAAAGACTTTGCAGTTTTGAGTATGTATTTGCATATTCAGTTCTGCTACCAAATCCAAATAAAATACACTTTCTAATTGTAGCAAAGCATGACTCATATTTTAGGTTGTCAACATCTTACTAGCAATAGAATGTTGATAGATCACACTAAGCATGCAATCAACTATACACTATAAGCAAAGCATCACATTAAAATCATCTATGTAGGCAGAAATAGCAGTCAGGAATTTTAACACTCTATTTGACCTCCAGCATGGGAAGTTTATAACAATAGACAAACATCAAAGCACAGCTAATTTATCATCATTCTCTCAAAGTGACAACATTCCAAATTTCAGACTCATGATTAGAGAATTAAGGCTCGGATCAACAGAAAAATGTGCATGCCCCTTTCGTTTAGTTTAGGCTTTCTTTGACATAGCTCCTTTGAGAACAGGACAATTGAGAATAGCATGCAAATAGAAATGTTTGTGTTCTACAGCCGTAACAGTACTGCAGTGTGTCTAGTCCCTATAAGCTTCAAGTGTTTGCTTTCAATGCTTACTATTCAAACTGCCCCCCAAAGAGACAACAACCACCAGACTCCTCACTGAGATGGGCATAGTAAAATGCCTTTCATCTGAGGAAACAAGGGCCTTATCCATCAACATTCTGGAAGTAGCAGGTGCATCATCACACAAAACAAGAGAACCAGAAGCAGCTCAGCTCAGCTCAGCCATACACTCACACTATTGCTTCCTGTGTGACGAATAACAGTATGCTGGCAATCTGTACACTTCGCAGAAGTTGAGAGAAACTTTCTGTCAACCCAGTGCCTTCCTATCAACTAGCCTCTGGCAGACACGACCCAAAAAAACCACATTATCAAGGGTTTGAAGGATAGTCTGGCACCTATTACCATGGAACTTCATAACAACCATGTGGGTCTGAAGAAAGATTTGCTGATTTAAAGCATGCCTCCAAGAGCATGCTTTTAGCAGGAGAGTGGGCACACCAGAGAATACAGACTATGGCTAATTAGCACCAGAAGAAGAGTCTGCCTTTCCCTCCACTCACTATAAACCACTTTGCCTAAGTTCGTTCACTGCCTCACCCCTGCCCTGGGGATCCATTCACTTTCCATAGTCCAGAGAGGGTGCTGAAAAGCTGTCAAAGTAAATCTGTGCTCACTTTTTGGATGGTTTAATTTCAATGGAGCATGAAATACTCCAGGACGGTTAATAAGTTTAGCCAGGCGTGCTGTTCTCCCTAATATATTTTAATTATGCATCTGTTTTAATTGTAATCAGATTAAGTCACCGGAAAGGCACAAATAGGAATTTTCCCTAATGGCTATTGGAGCTTTTCATCAGTTTTTAAACATTAACAAAGTTTAAAAAATAGGTAGAGACACACCAGCACAACTCTGACATTTTCCAAGAATCAATGCCGTTTCTTTGACAACACAGTGTTGGGTCTCATTAGCCACCCAAACTAACCCATATGCAGAAGACAACCTCAGTCCCTAGAGGCGTCTTCTTCCCCAATTAGCAGGAGAACCACTGATGTCTGATGCAAAACTCCGGAGCAGAAAGGAAAGCCAAAGCTTTGATAAACTGCTACCCCATCAATTGGAGAGGGAGGCTGAGGGAGCAAGAGATAACACTCAACATTATCGGGGCTCAAAGTCAAGTACTGCACATGTCAAAAAGGAAAGTTGAAGCCGATTACTCTCTCTGTATCTGTGTTTCTCTGTGTCTGTCTGTCTCTATCCTTCCTCCCCGCCCCCCGCCCTCTCGGCAACTGTCAAAAGTGCGTTTCAACTCCTGGAAATAAAAAGTGTCCTAGCAATAAAAGGAAATGTCACAGGGAAGATCTACTAGGGGTCGTGGAGGGCTGGGGCTTCCTTCCAGAGTACAGACTATTAAAGTGGCAGCAAGGAATATCTAGGACTTTAATATATATATATATATACATACATACATATTCATTATATAGTTTTCCAAATCACTAAGCTTTCCGCTAAGAAACTTAAGCGTCTGACAGCAGGCAAGAAGCAAAGCGAGCGCCTGCAGCCAACTCTGAGCAACTCCCTCTAGCCGGCCCGCCCAGCGCGCTCCAGTCTGGGGTGATTGGCTGTAGGTGTTCACGTTTCCGTGTCACCCACACTTCCAGGTATTGCACCAGTGCCTCTCCCCGGAGATCTCACTGGGTGCCTTCAAGCGGGAAGCTCCAAAGCCAACCAGGAGTCTCCCCCCCGTGCAGCCACCACCATCATCCTCGTCACCAGGGCCACCCGGTGTCTCCCTCTTACCTGTCATCATAGCAGAAATCGGCGCTCAGGGTGTTGAGATACAAGGCGAGCCCCAGAGCGCTGCTCAGCAACTCTGCAATCATCTCTCCAGCGCCTTCCCTCCGGCTGGGCGCCCAGGCGCCAGGGCAGCCACGGCCACAGAACACAGAAGCATCAACCCCCACCTTCCGCCGCCTTCTCCTCCCGGCTTCACTTTTCCCTCGCTTCCGCGCCCTCCCGCGCAGCTGCTTCTCCCTCCCTCGGGTCCTTCCAGTCCTCGGCTCCTCTCCTCCACCTCCTCCAAAGCGCAGGTCCTCCTCCTCCCGGGTGAGCGCTCCCCACGTCCGGGAGCCCCGGAGCCCGAGAGCGAGCGGCGTCCACCACCCCCCGGAGGGTGGATGGCAGCGGGCTGCTCCTTCGCGCACTGCTCGCCGGTCCCCACCCCTACCCCATGGCAATGTGGGGCGCCCTAGGTGAGGAAGTGAGACTCAGAGGAGGGAGGAAGAGTGCAGGACAAGGGAACGGGAGGGATCCCACCACAGAGCCAGGAGGGGTCTGGGACCAGCTGGGGAAGAGAGAGAAAGAGGGGCGGGTGGGAGGGACAGGGCGTACCGCCTCCCCTCCACTGCCTGCCTGGCTGCCGGCGAGCCGAGCGCGCGGCTCCCCGGGTCCCCAGGACGGACTCCAGCCGCCTGCCCCGCCTCTGCCCGCCGGCCCGGGGCGGCAGCAGCACATTCACTGTTTACTAGCTGCCTCCCAGCCCCAGTCCCAACCCCTTCTCCAGTGAAGTGAGAGGAGGTGGCTGGGGACTCCAGAAGCTCCCCGCGTGGGGCGCTGGACCCGGGCCCCCCTGCGCCTGCGTGGCCCACCCCTCCATCCAGGCTTGCCACGCCCTCTTTCTCCACCCAGCTCCTCCCCTCCTCAAACACTCCTCCCACTCTAGGGGGGGTCCCCCCCACTACTGGCTACAGGCTCCTCCCACCCTCTCTCCAACTGGACTCCGCCTCCCCCCTGCTTTTCTTTCACCCTGATTTTTACACACACACACACACCCTCCCCACCCCGTGAGGACCACAGCCCATTGGAGTGCGCCCTGGGATGGGGGGGGGGGGGTGGAAGCAGATAGAGGAGAATGGGGACAGGGGAGAAGGGGGTGGCTCGCTCCTCGCCTGGCCTGCTAGATCTCCAACCCAGCTTGTCGGTGCCAAGTGCAGCCAGGAACGAGTCTGGTCAGCTGGGAGAGGCTTCTTTGGACCCGAGGAGAAAGAAGACAGGTTTGGAGCGGGCAACTGCTTTCTTTGATTGTCACACATAACCCCCTCCATCGACTCACACAGGGGCATGCCTAAGAAGGAGCCCCTTATAAATAACGGAGAGGGGGGCTGATTGGAGAGCTTGGGGGCTGGGGGGGGCAGCTCTTTAGGAGGGAGAGATAGATGCTGGCCTCTGAATCTACCTCCTGGTCCACCCCAATGCCAATGGAAAGACGTGTGGGAGGGAGCAAGGTCCCTGCCACGGGAGCTAAAAAGGTTATTGGTTTTTTTTTTTTTTCTTTTATGATCATCCACATACAAGACCCGAAAAAGGTACTGAACTCACACGCTCCCTTCCCCACCCACCTCCATCCCGCAGTGGTTGTGCGATGGGGTGGGGGGAGGAGCGGGAGAGAGGATCAGGGGGGATGGGGTGGCGTGTGTGCCTTCTAGATTGTCAAGCGCACCCTGAAACCCACCCAGGAGACCATTAACAGCCCCGTCCAGCAACGCGAACGCCCTTCCTTTCTTTTCTCCACTCCAGATGCGGGACTGGATGGAAGGTATCCAGTATGACGAAATACGATGTAGAAGAATAGCCCGGGTAGAATGGGCCCTGAGTACTCTCGAGTTGCTGAGACCAAAGAGGACTATACAGGCTGGGCTGCCTGCCATAGCTCCTTTTCCTGGCTGAACTTGTGGTTCCCTTGGATCAAGAATGAACACGACTGCAGCGACCCCTACTGTATAGTCCTGGCAGGGCACGGGAAAAGCTCCAGGCTGGCTGGCACCCATGGGCCCTGCAAGTTCCCAAGGGCCACTAGAAATCCCAAACCCTTGGATATCTTCTGACAGTGACCTGAACAGTTTTGAGCATCTGCAAGTCTGTAAAAAACACACCACACAACCAAACCCACACACAGATGAAATGTAAACGTGTATTATCTAAAAGAGGAAAATTTCTGTACCTGGAATAAATGAAAACATAAAGAAAGTAATTAAACCATTCAAACTAGTGATCTATCTTTTCTTTTTTTTCTTTTAGGTATTGGCCTCAGTCTTTGTGCATAGTAAAGAGTTTGCAAATCCTGCTCACTGGTGCATGTCTCTGCTTGAAAAATGTTCGTTGGCTTCCTGTTGCACATTGAATAAAGCTGTAATTTCCTATACAGGGTCATTTGATCTTGACTGCCTTTCTCTTTTCACATTATGCTTCTATGTGGACTTCTTGAGTATTGTCTACTTTCTCTGCTTCCACCCAATGCTTTCTTCCCAGATCCCCTGACTATTTCTGGAGCCGCACAATTGAATCTTTACTCAAACATTATTGCCTCAAAAAATCTTCTGTAGCCCACAGTTTATGAGCAAATAAACATAAATAAATGAGGCAAATATTTGTAGTTACAGGAACATATATAACAACCAAAATAACAAATATCCACCAGGCCAGAATAAAGTAACTTGTTCTCAGTATTAAAGTTGATGAGGAACGAAGACAAGAAGAAGAAACTAGGTCAGGCTTTCTCAAGAGCCTATCACCTATTCAGAAAAATTGAAGGTGGGAAATCACACTTGGACAGCTCTCTTCAATAAACAAGAAGACTCGGTAATATAAAAATAACCAGACACTTTTGGGTTCAGAGTGCTAAAAGCTTGTAAGCACCATTTTCAAAGCTTCAAAACTTTGAATCTTGCATTCCTCCAGCTCTTTCTCTCCCCAAACTATATCTACTGAATGCAAATCAGTCGCTTTTACTAAGCTAAGGCTTTCCTAGATTGATAGGATTTAAACCTATAAATTCTTAGTTAACACTCATCCCAACTCCTGTGAATTACAAGCCTGGTAGACTGTGAGGTTGGATCTACAGTAGTCTGTCTTTATCTCTGAGCTTGAGAAATCCAGTTGCAATCTCTATCATCATTTAACCTGGGTTTTAATAATCTTCCTGTACTTTAAATCATGGACTCTTTGAGACTGTTCTCCATGGACTGAGAAAGTTAAGTTGTGCATTTTCTACCTTCCTTGAACGACTATAAGGAGAAAATCCAATCACAGATATCATCAACTATCCTCAGAATCATTTAGAACTTGGGGAGACAACTCTTTAGTTTATTAAGGTATATTCAATGTGATATTGCTGCTTCAAATCTGAATTTATTTTTATTGTATTTTGTTAGAGTAATATATAGAGGGATTACAGTTTTATTTGTTAGATAGTAGGTACCTTACTTCTCAACCATTGATACCCCTTCTCATTATAACCCTTTTATCCCCCTTTCCCTCCTCCTACCCACTCACAATCATCTTTGTTTTTCCTCTTCCCTATTTCAAATAAACAAATAAACATATATACAATATATTGGGTAACTAAGTCAGATATAGTAACCATATGAGATTAACCATAAAGGGAAAACAAGAGAAAAGAAATAACTTCATATAGTACATTAAGAACAAAAATCTAATATCCTAGAGTTCTATGTTCTATTTAAAGCTTCTGTTGGTCTCACAGATGAAGGAAATTAGGCTGGTGGGCTTGAGTGTTCTACCTTAGACGCAAGATTGGCCAGAAAACTGCTAAGCCCTTATTTTCCCTAGTAGGTTCCACACACACACATCTGCTACCTTACCACTTCCTCAATGAATTCCTTTTTATAGACGCCCAGGCCTACACTGCATTTGTTCTGCATCCTCAATCCTTTGTTGTATAATTCATACCTCTGCCGGTGCCAGTTCCTCAGGGTAAAGATTTCCTTATTTGCCTAAGACATTTTTAGTTTATTGCACAATACCATCTTCCCTTTGGGTGTTGCATAAATATTAACTAAAAATCCACATCTGGCGCTGGTCGTCATTTCTATTTGTCCTAATATAACTTCCCTTTGAACAATTCATTTGGAAAAGTGTGCCAAGGGTGAAATGTGGCACATAAATTCTCTCACGCTGCACGGAATGCTTTTTTAAATGCCCACAGATTTGGCTATTTATGAACAGAAAGATTTGCACCTCTTCCTTAGTCTCTCAATTCTAAACTTTGTAACAGGCCAAAGTAATTACAAACCCCCATATGTTTTCTGGAAAGATATCCAGGAATCTCCTGCTAAAGTCTTTACAGATTGACTAGGTAGCAGAAAAACACTAGCCCAGGAGGTGAAACTGCTTGTTTAGGGCAGTTTGAATGGGGCTCTCTGCTGTGGGATTTCTAAACCTAGGGCTTTGCTCAGGAAATAACCCTGCAGGAGAAAAACAGCAGAGCATGGATGAAATGTGGGTCAGGCAGCTGAAAGAGGCACATAGATGGCTCTGGACTAACTAATGACAGTAAATGCACTGGCTGTACATGTTACATTGAGATATTTCCCAGCTTCCCATAAAGTACTGCCCTGCAGACACTCTGGCATAAAGCATTGCTTTATTCCAAGATTTGTGATCTATTACAAATACAATTAGGACAATGCAGCCATGGGAACAGATCCTGTCACAAAACCAGCTGATATAAAATAATACTCATATTGAGAATCTCACACTTTTCCCAGCTCCCAAGTCAGAGGATCAGGAAGCAGAGGAAGGAAGGAAAATAGAAAGAGGAGGAGGAATATAGAAATAGCATGTTAATAACTACATATGGATAATTGCAATGATGTTGAGACTAGTGATATAATTTAGAACTTAAAAAAGAGAGCACAATGAATTGCATAGAATCTCTTTGAGTTTATTCACATGCAGTGGTATAAGCAGTGATCTATCATCTATCTATCTATCTATCTATCTATCTATCTATCTATCTATCTATCTATCTATCTGCATCAATTTTGACGTTGCCTAGAATTAGGTTACAGAGTCTTGATAAGCCTTGATAAGTCTTGATTTGAAAAATAAAAAGATAAATTAACAAAACAAGATTTCTAGTTTATTCCCAGACAGGAAAATTAGCTTTTAACGGGAGTAGTAGTTTATATGTATCATTTATTCACAACTTTTGCCCAATGTAGACCATTTAAGCCAGCATTTTTGTAGACAAAATTCTGCAAAGAGTTTCTATATAAAGAAGGGTATTAGCACTTACTATTGAAGTGCAGAACCTTTAGTGGAAGTGACTACACTTCCACTGTGACATAGACAGAGGTGTTCATTTGGAAGCTTAAAACTTAGTAACAGTAGCAAATTTTGAATTATTCTAGCAAATTCTTTCAGATTCCAATTCTAAATCTATTTTTTCTATAAAATCTCTTGAAAATAGTCTTTTTTATTTTTTCCCACTCAAAATACAATGCCAATAATTATGAGAAGCTTTGAAAGTCATCTCTGTAATGGGAAAGTAACATAGCATGCTTTTCTAGATTTTGGAACATTATATGTCACTTTGCTTTCAATTTTTTGGTTTATAAATTTGCATTTTCACAGATGGAATGAATCCAAGTTGAAATCAACTCAGTTTCTCAGTGATGTCTCTACAGTTGATAGCAAAAACTCAGTACACAATTTCATAACCTCAGCAGAATTACAAAGCTACTCGTATTAAGGTCATTGTAGGGTCACGGAGCCCTGTAATCAGTCACTGGAACATTTTTACATGTACTGAGATGTGTAAAATTTCCAAAAGTTTCCAGGCATGGTGGCTCATACTTGTAATCCTATCTACTCAGGAAGGCTGAGATCTAAGGATCTCTATTCCTTTGCCAACCTAGGCAGGAAAGACTTTGAGATTCATATTTCAAACTGACCACCAAAATGCTGGAAGTACAGCTGTGGCTCAAGTGGTACAGTGCCAGTGTTGAGTGAACAAGCTAAGGGACAGGCTCAGAATCCAAATTCAAGCCTCAGTACCAACACACACACACACACACACACACACAATTTCCAAAACTGATTTTTTTTTTTTGCCTGTCCTGATCTTTAGCTCCGGGCCTGAGCACTGTCCTTGGACTTTCTTAAGGCTAGAACTCTACCATTTGAGCCTCAGCACCACTTTGGGCTTTTTTCTATGTATGTGGTACTGAGGAATCGAACCCAGGTCTTTGTGCATGCTAGGCAAGCACAAACTAGGCCAAACTCTCAGCCCCAAAACTGGTTTTATATATCCTTCCCACTTGAAATCAAGAATAACAACGTACCTAATGGTTTAAAAGTTCCCACAAATATTTGTATATCAAAATGTCAACACATTAAATGTTAAACTTCGTTGATGTATTTGACTATGGGTTAAAACAATAATAAGCAATTTCCCTAACAATCTATTTGTGATCTTAAAAAACTATTTGGTCTCTCATTGCATTTTTAAATTTGTTCAGACTATGGCTTCCTGAATAGCATTCACCTATAATCAATTACACTTTTTGCATAAGCATAGATTCAGTCTTCACAAATATGTCTACAGCATCAGCAGGTGGAGGAGACCAAGGCCCATATGCTTGTTTCCTATTCCACCTCTATCATGTGACCACTGCATCATTACTTTCCCCTCACCCTAGCAGTATTGTCTGATTCTGTGTATACATCCAGACATCTGCTTTGTCTTTTCTCTCCATTTGAAAAGCCATCTGGATCTCGTGCTCTCCCCTACACCCAAGCCCACTTGGCTGGGTCCCTGACATCCTGCCTAGTTTTGACAGTCTTGTCTACAGAGGGTGAGCTGTTACCTGGACCTTTCCACTACTCAGAGAGGCTCTGCTATATATCATGTCAAATCACAAGTTCCATCCGTCTCTTGACGTTCTAGCATAGCCTAATGCCTGTGGACCACTTTGGCTGTGTTCCCATCCAGCTGATTGAATTTCCTTGGATAGCCATAACCACTGGAATGAAGCCCAAGTTCATCACACATCTTTAGATTCTGTAAGTTGAGCTATGAGAGATTCTCTTCATGAAGTCACCCAACAGCTGGGGTAGAGTTTTTTCCTTCCAGGGGAACTGCTTTTTTCCTTCCTTCCACTACATGATATTGCATAGGTTTGATATTCCTTGCTTCTATCTGTGCTCCTATGTAGGATTCTGTTGAATCCTCCAAAATTCACACGATCATCTCAGTGGTTGCACATCACTAATGAAGGGCATTCTTTTACACTTGCACTTGCAAATGTAGTGATACAATGGAATTCCATGCTTCCATCAGAAAGAATGGCATTGCCACATTTGTAACAAAATGGAAAAGCTTGGAAAAATTTATACTAACTGAAGTAAGTCAGACCCAAAGAAACATAGATTGCATGGTTTCCCTCATTTATAATAACTAGAATGTGCTTATTAATCTATGTTAAATACAATGGATAATAAAAGACAAATAATTACATCTGAATGTAATTAAGTAAGCAACAACGTATTCTTAGAAGAGGACTGCAAGGGCTCAATAATATAAAATATATAATATAAAATGATGCTTATCAGAATAAATATCAAGAAATGAAAGTATTTTTAATATACTGCTTGTGGTTCTCTTTCTTTCTTTCTTTCTTTCCTTCCTTCCTTCCTTCCTTTTTCCCTTCCTTCCTTCCTTTTCTTTTTTCCATTTTTCTACAGTTATTTCCCTTCTGTCACTGTTTTGGTTTCTGTATGCCTTTGTCTTATATATGTTTATTTAATTTGATGTGAAGAAGGGGAAACACAAAAACAGTAGGATAGTGAAGCAATTCAGCAGTGAAACTGACTAGACACTATGTTGGAAATGAACTATTTAACTTGGAGGGGAGGGAATTCAGGAGGGGAAAAACTGGGAGAGAATGAGGGAGGGGGAACACTATTCAACAGGAAATGTACTCATTACCTAAATCATGTAATTGTAAACCATTTGTATATTACTTTTTATTTTTGCCAGTCCTGTGGTTGAACTCAGGGCCTGAGCACTGTCCTTGGACTTTTCTCAAGGCTAGAGCTCTACTACTAGAGCCACAGCACCACTTTCAGATTTTTTCTATGTATGTGGTACCAAGGAATCGAACCCGGGTCTTTGTGTATGCTAGGTAAGCACTCATACCACTAGGACAAACTCCTGGCCCCTGTATATCACTTTTACAGCAATTTTTCTTTAAAAAGGTATGATGTCAATTCTTTACATTGGAATCCATAGAAACTAGGGTTGTAAAGGCATAAACTTATTTTTATTTATAAAACATCCTTTTTCTAAAATTTTGATACTACTAAGGTTTGAATTCAGGGTCTTGTACTTGTCCAGGAGGTATTTCACCACTGATCCATGATTTCAGTCCATTTTTAGTTAGGTTATTTTTCAAATTGTGATTCCCAGTCTCAGTTATATCTGGACTACCCAGACTACAGTCCTCTTATCTATGCCTCCAGGACAAGAATGACAGGCATGTGCCAGCTATTGATCAGTGAGAGATCTCACTAGCCTTTTTCCTAATGTTGGCCTCAAAATGAAATCTCTGCCTCTCAATTTGCTAGGATTACAGGTGTGACTTTAGAAATTATTTGAAGCAGAGTCTCAGTAGATAGCGCAGGCTACCTTGAACTCATAATTCTCTTTCTTAAACTAGGATTTATAGCATTAACAAGTTTCATTTAATTACTTTTGACTTAACATGTTTTTACATGGTAGTTACTATTTGTACCTGCTTTTTAAGAAATATTTCAGAACAAATTTTGTGCTTGAGAACAAAATAATTTAAGTGCATGGAAATATATTCAAGTTAGCATATTCTGAATATGACTATATATTTAATTCTTTAGATCACAAGTAATAGCAAAAAAAATCTTGATTTCAAAAACATGCTTAAAAGAGTGCTTGCTGAAATGAATATGACAATGAATTGTATAGAAACCAGATGATAATGCATGCATTTGATTGTTTAGATGTATCAGGATATTATTAGCCCATCAATTGAATACTCTGGGCCCTAGTAATAAAATTATTTGAGATTTGGGTTTTTGTTTTTTCTTTGCAAAATTTAATTCTTTTTTCTTTTTTTCATATATTTATTATTGTAATTAATAGAAGGGTTACATGATATTTGCCAGATAGATGGTGCATTAATTCCCATACATTGATACCCTTTCACATGTCTTGGTCCCCATTCCCCGCCCCTCCCCCCCGTCTTGGTTTTCCCCCCTTCCCTATCCAATTTCAAATAACCAAATACAAATATATCTGATATATCAGGTAACAAAGTGAGATACTGTAACAATATGAGATAACCAAGGGACAGCTAAAGAGATGAGAGATAACATAGGACCTTAAGAACAACAATCATTCATTATATGGCTTATGTTTCTATATCCTAGAGATCCTTTCATTTAGCATCCTACTGTATGGCCTTTTGTATCAAGGTTTTGCTCTATTGCAAATCTCTGCTAGGAGAGCCCAAGGTTTCTACTGATTATGATAAATGAGGGAAACCATTGAGCCTAAGTTCCTTTGAGTCTGGCTTACTTCACTTCATATGATCTTTTCTAAGTCTTTCCATTTCCTAACAAATGGGGCAATGTCATTCTTTCTGACAGCAGCATAGAATTCCATTGTGTACATATACCACATCTTGTTGATCCACTCATCAACTGAGGGACATCTAGGTTGGCTCCATATCTTTGCTATGGTAAATAGTGCTGCAATGAACATTGTTGTGCTGGTAGATTTAGTATGTCCTTGTTTCTGGATGATTGGGTAAATGCCAAATAGTGGAATTGCTGGGTCATAGGGGAGCTCTATGTTTAGTCTTTTGAGGAACTGCCATACTGCTTTCCATAGTGGTTGAACAAGTTTGCACTCCCACTAACAGTGTAGTAGTGATCCCTCCTGGCCACATCCCCTCTAGCATCTGTTGTTATTAGTTTTCTTGATCCTGGCCATTCTAACTGGAGTGAGGTGGAGTTGTTTTGATTTGCATTTCTTGCAAAGCAAAATTTAATTCTTATAAAAAGCATAATTTTATAGAAAGTTTGTAATTTATTTGTTTGGAAGTATATTTATCATGATAAATTAAAGATCTGTCATGCACTTTAACAAAAATGAGTAGAAGATAGATCATCTCCTCTCTGGGATGAGTGCTGGTGGGTGAATGTAGATAAAACACTTTATGGTGTATATGTGTGTGAAGATGACATAACGATGCTCCTTGTTCACCCTTGTGAATTTGTTTGTAAGTTTCCAGCCGGCGGGTCCACAGAAAAGAACAGCAGGTCCTTATTCAGATGTAATTTTGGCCCTTACTAAGTTCCAGGTAAGATCATGCTTAAAGCCTATTTCTGTGTTGACCACCTTGTTGCTTTAATTGGAGTAAAGTGGTGTTTTAAAGGACTCTGTGATCTAGCCAGCCTGTGCAGGGCAAAGTCCCTGTGAGACTGTGATCTCTAATCTGCCAGCAGAGTGCTGGTGAGGCAGAGTTACTTTGGAGTTCAAAGTGCAGAGTGCTAGCCTTGAGCTGGAGAGCTGAGGGACAGTGCCTAGGCCCTGAGTTCAAGTCCAGAAACCAACCAATTGAAATGTCGATGGGACATTTATCTCTGTGTGAGAGATGGTGCCAGATCCTAGAGTTACTTGTGCTTGGCCATTCAAATTATCAGAGCCAGGAGGTCATAAAATCGTTTGTAAACATGCCTTACTAATGCCTGTGTCTACTGGGCAGGAACTTGTCAGTATAATAGTGGGAAGTTAACAACTTAAGATTGTCAAAATATATGTATAGTTTACAATTATAATTTTGCTCAAAGCCCCTACTGAGCAGATTTTGGGTTGACACCAGCCAAAAATTCAGGAAAGAAGTTTGTGAATCTGAGGCTGTGTGCCTATCAATCTGTAAAATAGGCTAAGCTTTTAGGGTTCCTGGCCAAATATAGAGACAATGCCCCTGAATCAGCTTGAAGAAGTTACAGAAGATGGATCTTCACCCATATTCCACTCTTGGAACTTTAGCTAGCCCACTCTTGCCCTTAGGCCCCCTTCAAAACAAATATAAAAAGGGGGATACAGGTAACTAAGGCATGAGACCTCAAGATAAGCTTGTTGATGCTTTATTTACATTGAACTTTTAAAGTTTTGATTCTAAAGGATTTTCCCCTGCTTATAAGCATTGGGTCACCATGCTACCTCACCCACCCCACTGTCCCTTGTCTGATGGAAGGACCTGATCACTAACACCTGGCAGGAGCCGGCCCCTCTGTTAACAATGGGGTGACGGTTTCACTCATGTGTGCCATTATAACTGCTAACTCTCAAGTTTCAGGAGCAGGCAGTCTACAAGTTCCTGCTACCACCAAATGGCCTCTCAGTGACATGGCTGCCAGCAGCAGCCAGCTGGCTTGAGTTCTGCCTTCACCTTTGCGACCTCACCAGTATGGCCGAGGATACCAACCTATCCAGAAAAACTGCCCTGGATGAGTGCTCTGCCGGATATGGATGTCACAGAGACTGCCTCCACCCTCTCCTCAAAGCTACCTCATCCTATGTCTACCCCAGCATGGAAACCAGAAGAAACAGGAGCTGTGGAGGCCTGGAGTAATAAATTTGACCCCCCAGGCATGGGACCGTGATATGATTATGAATAATGCAATCATAGGAACTGCAACCCCATTGTCTTCCCTCAAAGCATGTTGGGGGGAATATGGGGGCTGCACCTTTAACAGGGTATCATGATTCCCATTTGCCTTAATCCCATCTGAAACCCACCTAGCCCTATATAAGTATATGATAGAAAGACCTATTACTCAGTTGGAGAACTCCCTCAATTCCCTTGCAGGAGTTACCTTCAAAGTTGAAGGGGCCTCAATCTCCTCCTCCAACAAGGAGGCCTTTGCTCCACCCTAGGAGAACAATTAGAGATTTGACTGCCCAATTAAGGAGGCAAATCAAGGAGGGATTTAAAAAGACTGTGAAATGCCTCCTGGTGTCAGGCATGGTTTGATGAGTCCTCTTTGGCCCATCACTCTCATTTCCACAGCAGCAGGACGGACCTGTGTTTGCTGTAGCTAAGTTGGTTGAGTTTATCCAGGCTTGCCTGGATGCTATTTAGCTAATGTCTTTGCACACCATTTGGGCCCCATCCTACCATCCCTTATGAGTGTCCATAAATAAAGAAAAAGAGGGCACTGTGGGTCTTCCCTAGCTAGAAGCCCAGGTGGGTATCTGTGCTTCTGAGGTGACTCTGTGCCTTTTGGCACACCCAGTGACCTAAGCAGTCCTGAGCCAGAGGGTGCCTGGCTCCTCCCTCCTCCAGCAGGAGCTCCTGGAAACTCCCCACTAGAAGGGCTTGTCTCAGGACACCACTGGCTGATGGTCACATTCGGGAAAGACTCAACAACTGCTGCTGGTATGACATGATGGCCACCGCTTGATTTTAGCGAGCACGTTTTCTAAAATAAATTTAGATCTGCAACTGGAGTCTGGTCTCCAGAGTCTGTGTTCCCGGGATTATTCATGGGCTCCATCGACATTTTACCCCCCTCCTAGCCATCCGAGAAGGACCCCAACGGGTTTGGGAAGGAGGAGTGGGAATGGGGGACCGTGCTGGAGAAGGTTGAGACTAATACAGATATATTACTTGCATATACAGACATGTTAAAATGAAACCACCATGTACAATAACTTGATGCTAATAATTATTTCAAAATAAAATGAACTCAACAACTTGTGGGGGGAAGGAAAGTGGAAGAAAAATATGGGAGGGGGTAACAATGTCCAACAAGAAATGTACTTACTGCCTTACATATGTAACTATAACCCCTCTGTACATCACTTGATAGTAAAATTAAATAAAAAATATTTATAATTAAAAGTGGGGCCAGGAGTTTGGCCTAGTGGTAGCATGCTTGCCTAGCATGCATGAAGACCTGGGTTCGATTCTCGGTAGCACATACATAGAAAAAAGCCAGAAATGGTGCTGAGGCTCAAGTGGTAGAGCTCTAGCCTTGAGAAAGTCCAAGGACAGTGCTCAGGCCCTGAGCTCAAGCCCAGGACTGGCAAAAAAAAAAGAAACTATAATTAAAAGTAGGTATTCATTTAAAGTAATGATAATAATGTAATTTTAAGAAGATGTGTACTGTTTAGGTCTCTAGCTATATCTTCATTGGCTCCTCAAATGTTAGGGAAAGTCTAAGTTTCATTGTGTATCATAAGAATCTGGAAAAAATGATATATAGTCCAAATTACAGTAACTCTGCCCCTAATTTTTTGTAGATTGTGTTTTCATACTAGTAGTTTTGTTTAAGAGTGGCATTCTATCTGGTCACTGGTGGCTCATGCCCGTAGCTACTCAGGATTCTAAAATCTGAGAATCACAGTTCAAAGCCAACCAGAGGAGAAAAATCTGTGAGACATTTATCTACAATGAATCACTAAAAATTCAGAAGGGGGGCTGTGGCTCAAGTGGTAGAATGATAGCATTGAGAAAAATATTCAAGGATAGCTCCCAGTCCTTGAATGAGTTCAAGCCCCAGGATCAGCCCCAAAGCAGTGGGAGGAGGAAGACAGGAAGGTGGGGGGTGGTATAGTGGCATTCTAGTTCTATACCAATATTTATGGGATGTGGGATCCTCCAATTATCATGTTGATTTTATTTATTGCTAAGTTTTGAAATATTTACTTCTTTGGCTTGACTGTTTTATGGAATATTATATTTCACATAAGGTGATTTCTCATCTAAGGTGGAACTTCTGCACTTGAGTCAAATGTGGTGGGTTGTGGGGACGTGGTGCAGATGGGTTATATGTGTCACAATCCGTGTATCCTCAATTCTTGGCAGCTTTGTTGTCTAGTAGAGGAAAATCTAAAGCAACAGCAGAAATGTGTTTCTTATCATCATATTTTCCAGAGAATGGAGCAAGTCCTCCTGTCATCTGTTGGCTCGGTTATCCATTTAGGCTGTTGGCTTTGTGTAAGATTTCCCCTGAGATAAAAACATTGAGAGACAGCTACATTCCTTTCGTGCTCCAGTCCTTTGCTCAACACCTGTTCCATCAGCATACATCACTGGAGTGGGATTATAAATTCCCAACTTGCCAGTGATCTGTTTTAAAATTTTAATTTGGAAAATAAAAATCCTTCAATCCTTTCACCAGAGTTAACTCAGTCATCTCGTCTGTTTTGTCATTTACCTTTTCCTACGATTTCTATATAACTATGGTTTTATAAGCTATAAAAATTGGTTCATGCAAAACACGTTTTTGGAAATTTGTATTCATATAGATTGCTGAGCATTTCTGAGATAATCCTAAAACATATCAAGTGAAGAGAGACAGGAGTAGTTCTGAGGAGGAGAGTCCTTCAGTACAGATGATGATATGATTCCTTTCTTGGGAAAGCAGGGCTATGAACAGTCTTCTGGCTTTATTCCAAATTGGTTGGTCATATCCTTGCCTCCCTAAAATCTGAAGTCTCAATTACAATCATTGTCCTAACACACTTCCTGTCATGAACCATTGTGTGGATGTGCCAGTTCAAACAGCTGTTATGATCAGGAGAGGAGAGTGATTCTCTTATACATTATCATGAAAAATGTCAGAAACTAAAAGCTGAGTGCACAGTAAATAAATAAATGCGTAACATTCCTTTGATGTATTCCCAACAAGTCTGCATTGATATTAATATATTCCATCACTCCATTACAAACTTGTCTACTAATTTGTAAAAACCAATCTGATTATATTTATGTTGCGCTTTTAAGATTTCCTACACATTCCAATTAGAGCAGACAGAAATCTACTCCTCTTGGTGATTACACAGAAACACCAGTTGCTTCTGTCAGTTGTGTTGTGTGTATTAAAGGAATAGCTCCATGAAGCCACCCACGGAATACATTCTGTTACTGGAAGGCTATTTGGCCAAAAACACAGCTCCAGATTTTTTTTTTGCTTTCAGATAGGTATGCTGGTTACAAAAAGTCTGTAATTTCTTTTTCTTTAAATAATAAGAGGGTATAGACCTGTTCTTATTTTTCTTTCCACTTCCAAGCAGAATATAAATAAGAAGCTTTGTTTTGCCCACAGTTAAGTTATGCGTACTGTCTGATCTTTATTCTATTTCCAGCCTGAGCATAATTTTTTTGGAATATAAGCAGTCTGAAAATATTCAAATAGACTGAAGAAAAACATAGTAAAGTTTCCCTTTATCATTTAAAGGCAATTCTTCCAATAATACTAGCATAGAGTACACAAACAGTATTTGCTAAACTGAATTACTGCAGAATTCACTGCATTTATCTCTACAGGAGATAGTTTAGAGTAAATTATCAATTTACTCACTGATTTTTCTAGAGAAAAATTTGGCTCCTATGATGAAGACCAAGCTAATAGCATATGTTAAATTGTTAACTCCATTAGAAAATAATGAGTACCAACAGCAGAGAGAAATATGCCACAGTTTCATATTTATATATATACAGCCTTCCTATTTCTACTTTTTTAGTTACTAAAATGGAACCACAAACTAGAGGACAATGCATTCCTTTTCTGCACTACCAGATGCACAGAATGGAACCATTGCTTACAAGAAGGATGTTTATGTTTTCATATGAGCATTTCAAAATACAAGAAGAGGGATTATGTACATTTATGTACCCTGACTGTATTAAAGCAAATAAAGTTTACCTGTGCTTTCTGATTTGTAAATAATGATCACTCAGAATGATAACTACAACCTCATGAACAAGTGATGGTTGTGGGTACAAAATCACATGAGAAAGTTAGGATCATTTTGTTGGCAGAGACAAATTTTGTGGAAGCAAGTATCTGTCTATGGGTTGATGTCCCCAGTGTTATTCTATAAAGTGTAATTTATTAACTTATCCCATCTGTCATGTGTTCAGGGAAGCTTATTGAAAAATGTAGTTTTAAGATGCTGGATATGCAAAAGTTAAACAAGAAGTAGTATAGTTGTTATCATGAAGAAACATAGAAATGAAGTGGACAATATTAGCCCATTGGTGTTTTACCACAGAAAATGTAGATTAAGCCAAGATACTAAGACCAAAAGAAGTTAGTTGTTATTCATAAGTGATTGTTCTGAAGCAAGTTATGGTGACACTTCTTTGGAAAGTGAACAAGTGTCTAAGTCTATTCAGGCTGCTATAATAAAATATCATGGACTGGGTCATTTATAAATGACAAATTCATCTCTCACAGTACTGCATTCCAGGGAGTCGAGATTTGAGATCCCAGCAGGTGCAGTGTTATATGAGGATCTACTGGCTGGCTCACAATAGTACTTTATCATGTCCTCATATTATAGAATTTGAGGGTGACTCCTTTGGACCTCTTTCTTTTAGTGTCCTTTAGAACACTAATTGTATTCACATTCATACAGGTCATGATGGTGATTTTCACATCAGAATTTCAATGTAAAAATAGAAAGCTGAGGGACAAACATCCAGCTCTTCCTAACCAAGTGAATGGAAATTCCCAGATGCTTCAGTATTTCAATGCTAGGTCTTCTTACTCTTAAATATTATTTCAGCATCATATGATTTCTTCACATGCATAATGATTTAAACATTCATGTTAACCAATCAAACTTCCTTCCTCGGAGTCTCGACTGACCTTAAATTCACTGTCTCCTGCGTCAGCCTCAGAACTGGGATAAGAGTCATTGTGTCACCAGACCCTACCCTCTTTAAAATAATGACTGAATTCTAGTTAGGTGTCAGCTTCATTCTGGAATCTGAAAGGTCACTACTATGAATTTCCATCTATGAGTTGAAGGAAGTAGAAAGGAGAAAAGGCAAATGAAATATATAGCTCAGATCTTAAATTCTGCTGAACAGTTTCAAAGGAAATGCAGTAAAAAGGAAGAAATATCCTGTATAGAACTAGAATTTCTGAGTCCCTTAGTCTGTTCACAATGATGAAAGGATTCTCTCTGGCTTGTTCTGAAGTTAACTTCCTTGCACATTTTTTTGAACATTGAATTGTTTAGCAGACTGCAAACTATTCTGTGCAGTGCACAATTAAATCACCTGAGATAGTTGATGTTCTTATCATCATGGCTAGCAAGTCACACATTCAAGGTCACTGACTTTTGCACTGACCAAGGACTGTTGAAGTTATTCTTAGAAGTTCAGCAAAAGAAAATCTACATTTAGTGTAATTAGTGTCTGATTATAAGTGAGAGGGAAGTTTAAGTAAGGGGCTCGAAGCATCAGCAGGGAAGTCACAGAACAACATAATCTCCACACTGGGGAACCTGGAATCTTCTTTTTTTTTTTGGTGGGGGGGGAGTGTGGAATCTTCTAAGAACCTCTGGATGATCTAAGACTCAGTGACTCTTAGCAGAGGGAGTAAATTTTATATGTAGTCCTTACAGGATTCTAAAGAGTTAAATGGTATATCATCTTGAAGAATCTATGAATATAAAATTCAAATTTAAAATTCCAAGTATGCTGATGAAGCAAACTTCAGATACAAATGAAAATATCATGACAGTAAATGCTATGAAACAACACAAAACAAAACATAAATAAAAAATAAGACCCCAAATTGAGAATAAATCTAGAAAAACTCTCAGACTTTCTATTTTGAACATAACTCTAGCATGTGCCAGTCACAATGTCAGATACTATTTGATACTTAAGTATAAAAGTCTTGAGATATCCAATAATGTACCTGAGATGTCCAGGAATGTACTTAAGTTTATTTTTTAAATTTCTAGACTAATTGATATAATCACATAAGCATCGATCAGAAAGAGATTGTTTCAAGACTTTTTTTATTAATAAGGATATAGTATGATGCTAAATGAAAGGATCTCTAGGATATAGAAACATAAGCCATATAATGAATGATCGTTGTTCTTAAGGTACTATGTTATCTCTCATCTCTTTTGCTGTCCCTTGGTTATCTCATATTGTTATAGTATCGCACTTGGTTACCTGATATATCAGATATATTTGTATTTGGTTATCTGAAATTGGATAGGGAAGGGGAGAAAAGAAGATGAGGGTTGGGGGTGGGGGGGAGGGAAATGGGAACCAAGACATGTGAAAGGGTATCAATGTATGGGAATTAATGCACCATCTATCTGGCAAATATCATGTAACCCTTCTATTAATTACAATAAAAATATATAAAAAGAATATTCATTCATTTTATTGAGAATCTACTAAATGATTTACAGGGATAAATTAAAGCAATGGCCAATAATGCTTTGAATTATGTTCTATTACTATCCCAATTTCCCTGGTGATGAAAGAAGGGAGCATGGGAAATAATGGAATCAGAATGAGACAGACCAGTATTT
The DNA here is from genome assembly GCF_031878675.1 of Megascapheus bottae. Taxonomy (NCBI): domain Eukaryota; kingdom Metazoa; phylum Chordata; class Mammalia; order Rodentia; family Geomyidae; genus Megascapheus; species Megascapheus bottae. Next base: position 69,712,022 of record NC_143510.1, on the reverse strand, counting down.
CAGCCCAAGGAATCTGATCTCAGACAGGCACTCTCTGTTGATATGACAGCTGCATTGAAACCACTCTAGGCCTGATGTCAGAAGAGTCCTCCTCTTACAATGACCCAATAAAAATTTGTGGTGCTACACATGGTGAATTTGCACTTAGAATGTCCTGGAAAATCACTGTCTTCCTTAAAACCCCACCAAGCATGAAGAGACCAAAAGACCATGAATCTGCGAAATTATTGACTTTTCGTCAAAAATCACTAACATAGGACATTCTAAACCTGGGACCTAAAGAAATTTGGTTACTCCTGAAGCATTTACCTTTCTGCCAGCAAGAATCCGTTATTCTACAAGGATAGGCAACTACAGAATCATAGGTGATAAGATTTTTACCTACCACACAAAAAAACCTGCCTTGGACTATTATATGGACATACCAAACTTCAGACTACTACTTCTACTCAATGGAGAGATGTTTCATTTTATCAGGTATATAAAATGGTCTCTCTGTGTGAACAAACATGAAATGTAGAAAGCTTATATTCAATATTCCCAAAGGAAAAGCTTCAATTTTGAGGCAGAAATTTGAGGCGATAAGAAAATTGTTTTCTCCCTCTGCAGGTATTACTCTACTTGTTTAAAAGATGAGAAAATAAGGTACTAAGAGGTTAAGATGCTTTCTAATTTTTTCTGTTTATTCTCTTTTATTTGTAAAACATAATTTGATTACATGACTGCAAAACAAAAGGTCTAAGAAGAGAAATTTGTCAAATGTGAGCGTAATTGTGGCAATTGAACACACATTCATTTACAAACAACAAAAATTAGTAAAGAAGCTTTCTAAACTAGATGCCTTTCAGGATAAATGTATAACCTCAAATACAACAGACTATCTCATTATATTTCACTGTTGTAAACATCAATAGCAGTTAAGTGTTTATGAATTGCTCTACTCTCAAAAAGAACAGCTAATGGAAGTGATAAGAAATTAAGGCTTGGTACTGTCATTTCTTGGGGAAGGAAATTATATAACAGAGCATCCCAGATTTTCTACAAGTTTAGAAACCTCCTTCTTAAATTGGGCCTTTACTGCCAGGCAATAATTGACTAAGATAATGTTGGTTAACCAAGCTTTCATATAAGCCTGTTTCCAACTATTTCTATCATCCCCAAGTTTGTGTCTCACGATAATCTCTTGAGAGGAGTAATTTTGTTTGTTTTTTTATTTTGTTTTGTTTTTGGTTATGGGACTTGAACTCGGCCTGGGCATTGAACCTGAGCTCTTCAGCTTAAGGCTACCACCCTACTCCTTGAGCCACGGTGCCACTTCTAGTTTTCTGGTGATTAATTAGAGATAAGAGTCTCACAGACTTTAGTGCTGGGGCTGGCTTTGAACCATGATCCTCAGATCTCAGCCTCCTGAGTAGTTAGGATTACAGGAATGAGCCACCACGCCTGGCTTATTTATGGTTTTTATGAAAAGTTCAGATTGAGCATCAGCCTGGATATGGTCCTCTCAGGATAACCAAAGCTTCTCCTGTAGGTTTCTTAGATAATAACTCAGCTTATCTGACATTCAAGAAAGGAAAATAGCAGCAGAATGTCAACCTATTATTGTTTGATTCACATAATCTGCACACTCTCTTTCCATGTGGACACAAGAATCAATATCATTACCAGAAGCCTCATTTGAATCCACTTTATAGAAGAGTTGTACAGGAATGAAGACATCTGAGACTCAAGTTGTGTTCTTTTACCTTCTGTAGTTACCAATACCACAGAATCTGAAGGCCACATAGAAAGAGCAGGAAGTGGAGCAAGTGTTTAGAATAGATTTGAAGCCTGTCTGGTTATCCCCCTTGTCCTTCCTTCTTTACTTGGTATCCTTTCCTTGGGCAATCTCACCCACACTTGTCATATCTCTAAACAAGCAGACTCACAGATTTGTTCTCTCACTCTCCTTCCAACCTCTACTGGGGGGCTCAAGCAAAATTATCTATTTACATGACATGTCTGGATTCTTCAATGGCATCTCAGAATGAATAGATTCCCCCAAACTTAGATATAAGCTTTCCCCTCAGAAGTCATCTCTCCCCATTTTCTGTCTCATTAAATGGCATTGCATTCATCTACCTGAATGAAATAGAGTCCCAGAAGTCACCCTTTCTAACGTCCCCTCTTTTAGCATCTTTCAATTAAATCTGTTGATTCAGTATTGTCTAAAAACAAACATGGAAAGACTTAGAAACAAATCATATTACGTGAAGTAAGCCAGACTCAAAGGAACATAGGCTCAATGGTTTCCCTCATTTGTCATAATCGGTAGAAACCTTGGGCTCTCCTAGCAGTGATTTGCAATAGAGCAAAACCTAGATGCATAGGCCATATAATATGACGCTGAATGAAAGGACCTCTAGGATATAGAAACAAAAGCCATATAATGAGTGACTGTTTTCCTTAACGTACTATGTTATCTCTCATCTCTTTTGCTATCCCTTGATTATCTCATATTGTTACAGTATCTTACTTTGTTATCTGATATACTGGATATATTTGTATTTGGTTATTTGAAATTGGATAGGGAAGGGGGGAAAACAAGATGAGGGATGGGGGTCAGGGGGAGGGAAATGGGGACCAAGACATGAGGAAGGGTATCAATATACATGAATTAATGTACCTTCTATCTGGCAAATATAATGTAACCCTTCTATTAATTACAATAAAAATATATGGAAAAAAAACAAAAAAAAACCCTCACCAACCACTGTACTGTGATCCACCAATAACAAAACGTATTCAAATGATCCTCAGCTCTCACTTGACAAGCAACTGTGGCCTCTAGCTCATCTCCATATTTCCACTCTCCAGTTCATTGTCCATACTGCCAATATAATGCTTTATTTTTAAAAATCCAGGCTCTAGACCCCAAAGCAACAATTTCCCACTATTACTAAGATTTTTTTAATCCACAAATCTTAATTTGACTTGAAGTTTGGCATGATCTACACACTTGTCTCCAACTACACGTTCAGCTATACCTACTGCTTCAGTCTTCCATATTTGCTCTGTTTCTAGTCATAGCCCTGGGCAAATAATGCCTATTTTCTGTAAAGATAAACTTGAGTTGATCCCCTTGTTACAGAATTAGCTGCTAAATATTGTTCAGGTCTTGGATCAAAGCAAGGTGGTACACATCTGCAATCCCAACACACCAGAAGTTGGGGAACAAAACACAATGAAACAAAAACCCCATGAGTTCAAAGGGCGCCTGAACAGCTAGAAATAGTTGTGTCTATTTTCATTTTTGGAAATGGAAAGAATTGTATCTATTTTCTCTTTTGTGTATGCCTATCTATATTCAGTGCTCTGCACGTTTTGCCCATAATATAATATAGTACCAAGACACAATTACTTGGCACATTGTTCTTACCTACATGCATTAGTAATGAGCTAATGACTTGCTTTGTTTTGTTTCTTTATGTCCCACAATATGTTGTCAATATCCACGGCTTTGGAACCTGAATGTCTGGATTAGAACTCATCCTTTACTCTAAGTCTCTATCTTCTTGTCCATAAAACAAGAATAATACCAATGTTAGTATAATTGGACAAGTATGAGGACTGAAAAATACTATGTTCCCATATCCTAGCTTCTCAAAAACTATGTTATTATTCATATTATAGGTCTCTGTCCCTGTCTGTCTCTTTCTCTGTCTCTCTGTCTCTCTCTCTCTGTCTCTCTCTTTGTCTCTCTGTATGTCTCTGTCTCTCTCTCTATCTCTCTCTGTCTCTCTGTCTCTCTGTATGTCTCTGTCTCTTTCTCTCTGTCTCTCTCTCTGTCTCTCTCTGTCTCTCTGTATGTCTCTGTCTCTCTCTGTCTGTCTCTTCATCTGATCAGAGCCTCATTGTCAGACTTGTAGGGAGCCGGGACAAACGCCATTATAAGATGGCGCCCGTTTCCTGACTCCTTAGAGGTAAACAACTCCATATAAGGCAATGCTGTGCTTGACTACGTGTCCTAAGTTATGCGCATGCGCGAATCACATGATGATCCCTGGCCAATCCCACGGCACGTCGTTGTGGCAGTAGGGCAGCAGCCAATGGTGGAGCGACCCGTGTTCCTGTTCCCTATATAAGCAGCTGCTTTTTGATGCCTCCCCCCTTTCGCTTCCTGCTCCCCCTTCAATCAAAAGGCTCTCCAATAAAGTATGATTTGAGAAGAATCCTCGAGTGGTGGTCGTTCTTCCTCGCTGGTCGAGGAGCTCGCCGCACAGACTGACTTCATCATCTGGTCTTTCTGCAGTTATATCATTATTTAAGATGATTTTCCATTTTCCCTAGTAGGAATCTTCCATTAGATTCACACTCCCATTCTTCGGAGTGCTGGTTTTGACAAGAAGATTGTGGGGCAATAGAAAAAGAATATGCCCATTTAGTGTTGCCTCATCAACTTCTAATAACACCATGGGGTGAGAAATGAGTTAACCAACAGATATGTTAAAACCAACTATGGTTCACCAATTTCTGCTTTTACAGGGTCAGATTACATGGGAATTATATATATATATTTATAATATAGAAGTTAGATAGATACATACATTTTAAGAGGTAGAAAACAAGAAATCTGGAACCGTAAGTATCCTGATGATATACTTATTTTTTGGGGGGGGACAGGATTATTACAGATCAAACTCTCACACAGCCTACACAACTACAAAATCAAGATTTGATGCTGGCATCATTTAAACATCAGTAATATCTCCTGCAGCCAGTCACAGTCCTCACAGTCCTCTAGGTTGGTTGCTACATCAGAATGGTTCCACAATAGAGAAAGGTTACATAATAAAGTGCTGCATTGTGTATGTTGAGTGGATATAATGCTGCCATAGATATAGACTATTCTTTAATATGTGCTTGTTATAAGATTTGTTTTGTTCAGGGTATGTCATCTAGTTCTAGCCACTAGTCCCAGGCCTGAGTAAGGAAAGATTCACATATAAAATAGAACACCAGACTGGGTTAAGGTAACTTTGTTTGTCAATGGTTTTCTCTTCCAAGAACTGACTTTAAAAAGTTCTGCTTCTCAGCCGGGAGTTTGGCCTAGTGGTAGAGTGCTTGCCTAGCATGCATGAAGACCCAAGTTCGATTCCTCGGTACCACATACATAGAAAAAAGCTGGAAGTGATGCTGAGGCTCAAGTGGTAGAGTGCTAAGCCTTGAGAAAGTCCAAGGACAGTGCTCAGGCCCTGAGCCCAAGCCCAGGACTGGCAAAAAAAAAAAAAAAAAGTTCTGCTTCTCAAATACTGGGTATCACTGGGTGATAGCGTCTAAGAAGTAAGGACCAAGAAAAACTGTGTTGGATCTGCCTGTAATTATTGCCACCAGTCTTGGCATTGAAACACAGTTATTCTGAGGACAAGTTGAGAGGCATTAGAAAAATGGAACAAGTTTGTTTACAGTCCTTTTATATTATTCCAAAACACATTTAAGGAAGACTGAAAACATGGGCATATTTTGTAGTCTTCTGCCTTCTCTCTCATTTTCAGATGTTATAGTTACTTGGTAAATTGTAAATTTGGCACATCTTTGGAATGTGTCAAGAGCACCTTGTTCGAATTACCCTTTTCTTTCTCAATCCCTGAACTCATACCTCCGCAAAAGATGTCCTGTGTTCTCTGCTTGACAACTCTCTGATAGAGTCTCTCTCTCTCTCTCTCTCTCTCTCTCTCTCTCTCTCTCTCTCTCTCTCTCTCTCTCTCTCTCTCCCCCCCCCCGTTCCTTCCCTCCCTCTCCCCCCTCTCTCTTTCTCTTGTTCCCCCCCCCATTCCCTCTCCTTGTCTTGTTCCCTTTCTCTCTGTCTCTCTCTCTCTCTTGCTGTTATAGTATTGGAAACATTGCTGTCGACATTTTCATTTCAAACACAAGACTCCCAAAGAGATTACAAAGCACATCAAACTCACTAACCTAATGATTTTCGGACTGTCACCTTCCAATTGAGTTAGACTTTTCTTTTCTTTTCTTGCTTTGCTTTTCTTTGGTTTTTGTGGGTCATGGAGCTTGAACTCTGGGCCTGGGCATTGTCCATGAGCTCTTCAGCTCAAGGCTACCACTCCATCCTTGAGCCAAGCCCCACTTCCTGTTTTTGAGAGATTAATTGGCGTTAAGAGCCTCAAGTCCTTTTTGTGCTCAGCCTGACTTTGACCTTGATCCTCATATCTCAGCCTCCTGGGTAGCTAGGATTACAGGGATGAGCCACTGTACCCAGCTCCAGCTCTTTTAGACTCTACCATCACTAATCATACTGGGTTATTTAGTGGCAGTAATTATTTACTAAGGACCTGTGTTCTGCAGGCATGGGATGTGGTAATTGAGTTTTCCTGGAACCAGTGACCCTGAGTATAACAAATTTGACTACATGCAAACCTTAAAGAACCTTCTATATTTACAGCACGGCAACACTGAAACTAGAAAGTCCGTATATACTCAATATAGTGCTATAACAAGATGACTAAAAACTAAACCCTACAATAAAACCCATTGGCTTCACAATTTCAGAAAGGAACTGTCAGAAGGAAAAATAGTTGTTATTAAAGCATTATAGGCGAAGCACATTCTTTTTTTTAAATGTCTTACAGGATTGTGTTTACAATCTGTTATGTTTTAGATAAAGGTCTAGAAAAGATTGCTCCTACTTTGTATGCAGCTTAGTTTTCTGTGTACTCCTCCAGGGGAAAAGAATAAAAGGAAAATCAAACAAGTATGTTTGTGCACAAGGAAAAAAATAATTTAGTGGCCAAGGGGAAAATGTATCAGGTTGGAAGGTACTCTCTGAAGACAGTTCTCATGAAATCAAAGTTTGTTTTTTTTATTTTTCCCCTTCAAAACTTCTTTGATCTTCTTTTATGTCATCTGTAGAAAAGCTCAGTGGCATGAAAAGTATCAAAATATGTAATCATTAAAAACCATGAGTTTTAAATAAAACATATGTAAAATATCAGGAATTCAAGACTTAAAAAATACCTAATGCATCACAAATCAAAAAAGTCTGTTTCTATCACTAAAATTAAGAAAGGAATGGCACAACACTCTCTCTTTCTTGCTTTAAAGCAGGAAGATCCATCCAATCCACCCTCTCTTGGGACTACAGGGATGGATGATGGAGTGCTGGGGGTATTTCTTGTGGTATAAGGGATTGAACCTAGGGTCTCACACTTGTAAATTATCCTTACTCTATGTCTATAGGCCTATGCCTTTATTACAAAATTTGAACACTGGAATAACTCTCTTTTAGACAGGACTTGCCACTTCACAAGATTAGGAAATGTTCAAGATACGTCAGAATTCTAAGTTCTACTGCAAAAGTAAGTCCATTCCAAATTTCATTCAACAAGATAGTGAGAGAACATTTGTTTTTTGTTTTTGTTGTTTGTTAAGCGGTAAAGAAATGAATCTGAGAGAGGCAAATCTCTGAGTAAATTTAAGTGCAAGCATGCTACGCTTTATCCAATCCCTTGTGAATTAATCACAATAATCATTTACAGCACATTAAATGCTAGATTCCTTGTAAAAGCTTTTCTGTTCTCCATCCTTGTGACTTAAGGTATCAGCCAGATACTACATATTTGTCTATCATAGTCAATCGTTTGACTACGCAGGTCAAGGTACCATGTCATCAACTAAACCTGACTGCTTCTGTAAGTCCATGTGCTATTATAGGCCTCATTTCTTTTCAACAAAAGAACACTGAGAAATTCAATCTAGCTTCACAAGTTAACAGAAAGACACTCAGAAGTCTTCATTCACCCCATACAAAATAATGAGTGCTTAAAAACCTGCTCATTGGTTCAGCTTTAAAGGTCTTTAGCAATAGTCTAGATTCTCTAGTAAAATAATAGTAGTAAAGCTATTGTTAAAAACTAATTACCAATGTGAACAGACAAGTTTCCACATTTTTTCCACTACCTAGCTACCTAGACCATAGTTTGAGAACTAAAAGTGATTATTACCATTTCAATAGCACTTGACACAATTCTCAAAGTATACATTGTACTAATGTGACTTATCATTGAACGTTATATAAATGCAACCTATTTTTAACTTGTTCTAACAGTTATTATACAAACTGTGATGGAAATTTTAAAAAGTTAGTCAATGACAATAAAAAGGAATTTCTAAAAACAATTATTTAATAAAGATAACATAACTTGCTCTGATAGCTTCTAATAAGTAACTAAGCTGAAAACAAGGACCTAACAATCCAGCCCAAAGCAGAAAGATGTCTCCCCCCAAGGTTTCTCAATATGTCAGATAATCTTAAGTAATTTTGGACACTTAATGCAGTCATAACATTTCTTCAGAAAGAAAGCTGGAAAGAAAAAGACCAACATCAGAAAGAAACCAAAGTGAATTACTGCAGAAGAGTCCTCATTGCTGCTTCAGTGACCTTGGGATTGGTCACTGAGGCCTGCCTGTAAATTTTAATTCTGCTTTCCATTTTTAGAGAACATTGTTGCCTTTCCAATAAATGAACTTTGTACTTTAAGTAGCTCTGGTTGAATTTTGCTGCTTGCAGTCCCTAAGTCTAAAGTCACCAAGTTCCAAAGTAACAGGGTAACTGAAGTTCTTTTTGAGATAACTGGTAAATGTTTTTTTAAAAAAAATCACTAAAATTATCATTGCTATTCAAGAATGAAAATGTGCTCTTTAAATATGGGAAAATGCAAGATAAATAACTAAACATATGTACAAACTAAAAATATCTTTTCTATAAAAGAATAAAAATGGACTCTCTTCAAAGATGGGAAAACGCAGGATAAATAACTAAATAAACATATGTACAGAGAATTACTTTGGAGGAAAAGAACTCAGAAATTGGAAATTGTCTCAGGATAATTCCAAATTGCTGGATTGCTTGTCAGTGCTGAGATGGTGCTTGATTCTTCATGCTAATAATGGGGAGGCATTTCAAAGGAGATCTTACTTTAAGCCATTTGTTTTAGCTATCATTTTATGAGACTGGCTAATACTGTATGTGGCAGAAATGATATCACCTCACCACACACACATACACACACCTGTGCACCAATTCTAGCCAGATACTGGCAAACATGAAGTAACAAAGGACATGAAAGAAAAGAGGAAAATAAAAAGAATGGATAATCCATAAATTGGAAAATGTATCCTTGAGGGATGACCACTTATGGATTGAGTGGAGTATTTATATCTCATGGGGAGTCTGGAGAGGCAAAAACAAAGCAGACATTTAACCTAAATTTTAGGTTACAATTAACTAGCAGGCATATAATTAAAATAACAATGTGGTGTATTTTAGAATATTGTACCATTTTCATGCTGGTGACATCTATAAGTGCAAATATTATCACATTTTAAAATGTTACTTCTAGAGAGCACCAACATATTACCAGGTGGATACTATAGTTGCAGTTAGAATGAAGAGCTTCTTTACATTACAAATGATGTGTCATGAGTTTACTTGTAGATTTACAACACACTGTAAATATAACAAATGAGGGAAATCATGCAACTTATATTTCTTTGGATGTGGCTTACTTTACTTATCATTTTCCCCAAGTCTTTTCATTCATTTCCTTATAAATGGGGCAATGTCACTCTTTCTGACAGAAGCATAGGATTCCATTGTGTTTCATCCCCTGGTCTTTGGAAGTATCTTAATGTTCTCTCTCTCTCTCTCTCTCTCTCTCTCTCTCTCTCTCTCTCTCTCTCTCTCTCTCTCTCTCTCTCTGACTCTGTCGTGTGTGTGTGTGTGTGTGTGTGTGTGTGTGTGTGTGTGTTCTTATCTACTTTGAGATGGTTAGCTCTCTTCTGCCACATGTTCTTGTTGCCATGATAATTTTCCACGTTCTGCCCAAGTGGTCATTGCCTGAAGTGATCATGGTTCCTCAGAACCTATGAGCCAAAATAATAATTCTTCTTGTGAGCTTGTTTATACAAGTGACACACATAACTGATGATATGAAACAAACATAACTGAGATACACATCAAACTACAGGCATCTGTTCATCTTTTCTCTTATGATAATATTCTGTGTTTAAATTACAAGCCATTTTTATCACGCTGCCAAGCATATCCAAAATATGTTCCAGTGTATATTTTAGATTTGAGAAGTTTCAAGGGAAGGGCGCGATTGATATTTGTAGCAGGTTATTAAATTCTGAAGAAAACAGATTGTGCGTTAAACTCTGAATTATAATGACTCTGATGACTGACTGAAACAAGGTTTTAAGAAGTGTGGTGTGGTGGTGGTGGTAGTGTGTGTGTGTGTGTGTGTGTGTGTGTGTGTGTGTGTTTGTGCACCAGTACTGGGGCTTGAATTTAAGGCCAGGGTACTGTCCCTAAGTTTTTCACTCGTGGCTGATGCTCTAACCCTTGAGCCATATTTCCACTCACATCTACAGTTGGACTTTTTACAGATTAATTAGAAATAAGAGTATCTTGCTTTTGTGCTTAAGTTGGTTGTGATCAGTGAACCTCAGGTATCTGAGTAGTTAGGATTACATGTGTGAACCAATGGATTGTAAGGAGTTTCTGTCATTTATTTTTTTAAAAAACTGCTAAGTTTAGACAGAACATTAGATGATGTTACGTATCATGCTGTCTAATTGTTGGTTACTTATTTTCTTATATCCATCTTCGATGGAGACCACTCATTTATTTTCTTAAAGTGCCCTCCCATACTCACACCTGTCCACTACCATGGCTCTATTAGTGATGAAATGTAAATCTACATCTTCTGCTTATATATGCTGAAGGAAGAGAATTATTTGCCATGTATGATGGTCACTTGGAGTTCCATTTTCTGTTTGGAAATATGAATTGCATGTTATTTTTTTTTTTACCAAAACTCTGACCTCTGTGAATTTAGTTGTCTCTGAAAGAACAAAACCTACCATACCTGGGCACCAGTGGCACATGTCTGTAATCCTAGCTACTCAGATGGTTGAGATCTGAGAACTATAGTCCAAAGCCACTCCAGGCATGAAAGTCTATAAGACTCTGATCTCTAATTAACCGTCAGAAAACCGAAAGTGGCACTGTGGCTCAAGGGATACAGCTATAGCCCTGAGCTTGAAGAGCAAAGGGACAGTGCTCAGGCCTATAGTTCAAACGCTACCACTGACAAAGAATGAAAGAGTGAAGAGAGAGAGAGAGAGACAGAGAGACAGAGACAGAGACAGAGACAGAGACAGAGACAGAGAAGAACCTACCATGTTCTTCTTTACAAGGTGCCGTCCTTTAGGGAATTGTCTACATACAGGAAATCTGAAATGGAGGTGGGCTGTACTGGAAACATTAGTGCATAAAACCTTGCCCTGGAGATCAGCTGAACGTGGAAATGGACAACCATTTTCAGTGTTATCTAACTTTTGCAAACTCACTGTAGGCAGAGTGAACTAATTTGTTCCACTCAGTGACACAGCCCTACCCAAGCAGGAGGAACATCTTTAGTAATTCCATAACTAATTTTTCTACTGCTAGTCAACCAGGGAAAGGTTAAATTAAGGGCAGGAAATGAGGTAAGTCTTCCTTTGAAATAGCGTCTGATTAAAGTATTTCTCTCTGGGACATTATGAAAATTTAATCAAAAAGATTAGAACATGCAAAGTGTCTGTTTTGCTTGAGTTCTGGGGTGGGGAGAAGCAAAAGAATGTTGATCTGAAATTTAATAAAAAGTTGCTTAAAAGTGCTACTGTACACTTGGATTGAGCCCTGTCCAATGAATGCCTGCTATCAGTCAGCAATGATAATGTGCAGAATGCATATTCAGAAACTTTCAAAGCAGGTTAATAATTTCATGTCTGTTTAATCTAACATAAATGGAAGGATGTAAATTTAAAGTATTTTATTTTATGTTTTGAAAATTTATCATTCTTATACTTAAACATTTTGGGCAATGATGAATTGAAAATAAAATTAAATCATCTTTTTATCACAGTGGAAGCATTTTTTATTGTAATTAATAAAAGGGTTACATGATATTTGCCAGATAGAAGGTGCATTAATTCACATATATTGATACCCTTTCACATGTCTTGGTCCCCATTACCAGCCCCTCCACCCCCACCCCGTCTTGGTTTTCCCCCCTTCCCTATCCAATTTCAAATAACCAAATACAAATAAATCCAATCTATCAGGTAACAAAGTGAGATACTGTAACAATATGAGATAACCAAGGGACAGCAAAAGAGATGAGAGATAACATAGAACATTAAGGACAACAATCATTCATTATATGGCTTTTGTTTCTATATCCTGGAGGTCTTTTCAATTAGCTTCATACTATATGGTCTTATGTATCAAGGTTTTGCTCTACTGCAGATCTCTGCTAGTAGAGCCCAAAGTTTCTACTGATTATGACAAATGAGGGAAACCATTGAGCCCATGTTCCTTTGAGTATGCTTACTTCACTTAATATGATTTTTTCTAAGACTTTCCATTTCCTAACAAATGGAGGGATGTCATTTTTTCTGACAGCAGCATAGAATTCCATTGTGTACAAATACCACAACTTGTTGATCCACTCATCAACTGAGGGACATCTAGGTTGGTTCCATATTTTTGCTATGGTGAATAATGCTGCAATGAACATTGTTGTGGTAGTGGATTTAGTATGCCCTAGTTTCTGGATGATTGGGTAAATGCCAAGTAGTGGAATTGCTGGGTCATAGGGGAGTTCTATGTTTAGCCTTTTGAGGCACTGCCATACTGCTTTCCATAGTGGTTGAATGCCGGGGCCAACCGGCAGCAAACCAGGGTTCGCAGATTGGGGTTCCTGAAATAGGGGACAAGGACTAGGAAGAAAAAGAAGAGAGACAGACACACCGGGTCCGGGATGTCCGCAGTCCAGGCAAAGACTGCCGAGACTGCCGCGTTTATTCTCCACTCCCCCTTCTCCCCTCCTCCAGACCCCGGGAACCTCCAGGTGTTACATTCATATGGTAATTCTCAGGTCATTTACATAGAATAGGGCCAGAAAGCAATAAGACAATAAAGCCATGGTCTGATGCAAGTCAAGGTACAGTTTGATTCCACTCTGGCTACCAACATATCCCCCGTTTTTTATTTTAAAAGAAACACAAGTGCAATTTTTACTCCTTTCTATACCCCTAATTTATCCTGTCACATTTTCCAAAAATGACTTTGGTCCCTTGGTCTAACGGGGATTGATGGGCGGAGATTCAACTTCTGTGACTTCTTCAAGCTGACTCAGGGGTGTTGTCTCTGTGCTTGACCAGGGACCTTAAGAAGCCTAGCCTGTTTTATCAAGGGGTTGCAAGGATTAGATATTAGGAACAATAATTTACTCCAAACTAGAGATCATATTTGACATTTAACAACTGCACAAACCATCTTTGGCTACAATAGTGTAGCTTACATAGCACCCATTTGCAAAGGCTTTTTCCTGATTGTCTGGGGAGCTAAATTTCTGCAACCTTAACAATGCTTCAGTTGTCAGATCTAAACAGATTAATAGAGACACAAGCCTCAGATCCACAAACTTTTCCTGAATTTGTGGCTGGTGTCAAAAATAAAAAATAAAAATTTCGCTCAATTAGGACTTTAAACTACCCACTATCACAGAAGATTGACAAGTTCCTGCCCAGTTATGAAAGGCACGGGCATTAGTAAGGCATGCTTACAAACTATTCTATGACCTCCCAGCTCTGATTAATTTGATTGGCCAAGCACAAGTGACTAAGATCTGACACCATCTCTGCCATCCAAGCAGAGACTTTTGTGTCCCAGCAGTGTCTCTCCACACAGGGATAAACATGCCATTGGCATTTCACTTTGTTGGTTGCTGTAGTTGAACTCGGGGCCTGGGTACTGTCTCTCAGCTCTCCAGCTCAAGGCTAGCACCCTACCACTATGAGTCCCGAGCTTGGTACTTGAGTGCTTTCCCCCCAGCTTTTTAGCTCAGAGCTAGCACTCTGCCACTTCAAGCTCCAAAGCAACTCTGTCCCAGCATCCTGCTGGCAGATTAGACACCATAGTCTCACAGGGACTTTGCTTTGCCCGGGCAGGCTTAAAGCTGCGGCTTTCAGATCAATGAGTCCTACAAAAGGCCACGTTACTCCAATTAAAGCAACAAGGTGGTCAACACAGAAATAGTCTCTAAGCATGAGTTTACCTAGAACCTGGTAAAAGCCAAAGTTACATCTGAATAAGGATTGCTGTCCTTCTCCATAGGCTAGCTGGAAGTTGCTATAAGGTAACTTACAAGAGCAAGCTGAAATAGCAATTAAGCAATTACTTTGGTAGTCCTAATTTTCCTTTTTTCTCTTTCTTTAAACATTTAAGACAACTTCACTTTCAAATATTGTTTAGAAACCCATTTCCAATGTTCTTAATAACTTTTACTGATACTGGCTTAAACAATTAACACCTTAGCCTTTATTTGCAATTGAAAAACCTTTAAGGGCACAAAGAACTCCTTCTGCCTTCAGGCCCCCTAAGGCCCAAGGCACTCCTCTTGCCTTTTAGAAAAAAGGGCTCTTTTGCAGTTTAGATTACTGTCTAGAACTCCAACAACAGTTTAAACTCAAATAATAGTTTTTCCCTAATTCAAGAACTATAGACATCAGTGCACCAAAAGTCTAAGTCTGGACTTAGTTTCCTCTCCTTTTTAAAATACACCCAATAGCATGGAGATAAACCTTTAAACATTCCTTTAAAATACTAATCACATTATCCACATTTTACCATCAGATTTCTAGTGTCAGTTTGCAAGAAAGGACAGGCAAAGTTTCTGACGTTAATGAACAATTTTACATTTAAATTTCTAATACATGTTTCCAAACTTTAACTTAAAGTAATAAATCCCAAATTCCCTAACACCGCTGTGCTGAACAGGATACAATGTTTACAATGTAAACAGCTGTATGTATTGCAATACCAGATTTTTAAAATGCAGATTTCAGGATCTTTAGAAAAATACTTTTTACCAGTTTTTCTTTAAAACAATGCAATAATACTTTTAAGACATAGGAAACATTCAAACCTAATAATTTTCTTGAAGTTCAGACTTAGATTTACCCAATTGCCTTTGTTTCAAATGAGCTCAACCATTGTTTTATACAGCATGCTGACAATTTAACCTTGAACATGTTCACTCACTCATTCACACACATTCATACTCAAAGATCATAAAGTGCGCAAAATTAATATCGGCCGTTCAACTTCCGGAAGTTTGTGTCAAGAGAGTTTTGCCAATTTTACTCTTACAGGTGAGAACCAGGTTCAAAACAAAATTTTTGCAAGGCAACTTAGCTGGAATTTATTTTTCCAGGGCTTGTTACAACTGCAGACATGGGGGAGCGGCCATGCTAGGCCCAGAAATGTTCAAATAAATAACAAGGATATGTGCTTGAGTATGCACAGAAAAACCATAAGGATCCATACTTAGAAATGGTACCAATTTTAAAGACAAAACTGGACAAGGAAAAATATGTAACACGAACAAGACAGAGAAACGGAGACTTTTAAATAATCAGACACTGACATATAACAAGAAAATTGGACTCAATCAGATACACTTAACACACACAAAAAAAACATGAGCTCAAATGAATGTTTTCACCAAACAGTTATTTTTAGATTTAGACATGTCTTGCTGGTGGGACTCTCAGGTATGCCTTGTTATCGACAAGAAACTCAGAAGGGGAGGGGGGGTCAAGGCGTCCCTTGACCACCCAGGCCTCTGTTTTAGGCCCACAGTGCACCTTTTCAAACAAACAAACAAAAATAAAATAAAATAAAACGCAGACATACAAGGGGGTCGGCTGACTTCTACTTACCTCTGGAGGCCTTTGCTTTTCACCTGGGCATCTTTTACAAGGTTATTAAGAAGAGGGCTGGTAAAGACAAAATAATGTCACATATTAAATTGTGTAGAGTCAATGAATATGTTAAAAGGTCCCTACATAATAGTAAAAGGAGGAGAAACACAGCTCATATGAATGTGTGGAACAAGTGGATCAGTAGCAGTCCCAATTGACATGCACAAATAACTCAGGTCCTTCCCACGTCGCAGGATGCACCACTGGAGGGTTGGGGGTGTAGGCCCAGTGAGTCGCTGCTTGGATGGCCACTGTCACTCTCCACGATCCGAACGCAGCGTTCAGGCAGCCAGCGGGCGTCATTTTCTCCTTGTGAAAAAACACATACATGCCCTCGACCCCAGATTAGAACAGGATCGGGTCCATGCCAAGCACCAGTTAGGGGATCCTTCCACTTTACTAAGGCAAAAGCACGCTGCTCTCTTTTTTCCCAGAATCGCTGAGCAGCAGATAAATTATTTGAATCCAAATTCAAAAAATTTAAAACAAATAAGGCATGATTAAGTATATTCACAGGAGTAGCGGGATATGACTCTCCTTTCTGTATTTTAGCAATTTGATGTTTTAATAATCCATTAGCTCTCTCCATGATGCCTTGACCTTGAGGATTGTAAGGAATGCCTGTAATATGAGTGATATTATAGGAATGGCAGAAGGATTGAAATGCTCAGCTTGCATAGCCAGGGCCATTATCTGTTTTTATTTGTGAGGGAATCCCCATCTCAGCAAAGCATCGAATGCAGTGAGAAATACAATGTTTAGTGGCTTCCCCAGCAAGGGGGGTGGCTAGGATAAAATTAGAATAAGTATCTACAGTAACATGAACATATTTTAATCTGCCAAATGATGGAACATGGGTGACATCCATCTGCCAAATGTGATTAGAAAGCAGTCCTCGTGGATTTATACCTAAATGGGGGGCTGGTGAAAAAGGGACACAGTTGGAGCAAGTCTTAACTATTTGTCGTGCTGCTTCTCTAGATAATTTAAACTGTCGGCGCAAGGCTCGACTGTTTTGATGGTGGATGGCATGTGACTGCTTAGCAAGTTCAACCTGAGTTAAGTAAACTCTGGTGGCGGAGTCAGTGACCGCATTGCCCTCACTTAAAGGGCCAGGAAGATTAGTGTGAGCTCGAACAAAGCCAAAAAAACAAGGGTGGTTGCGAGAACAAAGCAAAGTTTGTACTTGGCGAAATTGGGTCTGGATATTGGAGTTAGTAGTTCCAATAAAGGGAACAGTTTCTATGACTTGAAGAGCACGAATTACATATTGACGGTCTGAGTATAAGTTAAAGGGCTCGTCTTGTAACAGAACGAGTGCTTGTAAAACAGCCTCTAATTCCACCTCTTGGGCGGAGGAAAAACCCGTAACCCAAGATTGAGTTTTCCCATTAATGGTCAAAGCAGCCGTTCCATTAGAGGATCCATCTGTAAATACCAAAGCGGCAGAAGATAAAGGCGAGGCCTGTACTATGGAAGGAAATAGAAACGTATGACACGCAGCAAATTGGGGAAGTTTGTTAGACGGGTAGTGATGCAAAATTTTTCCCGTATAATTGGCCCAAGCAATGGCCCAAGGATCGCAATGGGCGAATAGCCAATCTTGTTGTTGTAGATTATATGGGACACAGATAAAATGAGGTTCCTGACCTAAATATTTACGGGAATCCACTCGGCACATATGTATCAGATTAGCTACCAATTCGTAGTAGGGGGTCAGCACTTTGCCGGGTGTTGATGGTAGATAAAGCCATAAAAGTGGGCCATCCTGCCACAATACAGCAGTTGGGGAGTGAGAAGTAGCTAAAATGTAAACTCCCCATGGTTTAGAATAGTCACAATAGGTCACTTGTTGCTGGGAAATTGCCTTTTCTACAATTTGGATGGCCCTCCTGGCGTCAGGATTTAATTCGCGCAAGGATGTAGGGTTGGTATCTCCTTTTAAGAGATCAAAAAGGGGTTTTAACTCTCCTGTGGAGAGCTTTAGATAAGGCCGAAGCCAATTTATATCTCCTAAGAATT
The DNA here is from genome assembly GCF_031878675.1 of Megascapheus bottae. Lineage (NCBI taxonomy): Eukaryota > Metazoa > Chordata > Mammalia > Rodentia > Geomyidae > Megascapheus > Megascapheus bottae. Next base: position 69,694,133 of record NC_143510.1, on the reverse strand, counting down.
GCTGAAAATCATGAAGAGTTCTTAAGTGTGAAGTTTTTAATTGTATTTTTTGGCTTTTAAAATAGTGTGGGCCTAATATATGGCCTAGATATGTAAAAGGGGGGTGTTCCTGAACCTTTTCAGCTGCTATTATAAGGCCAAAGAGGCTCAGATCTTGCTTTAGTTGTCCAAAGGCTTGTCGTACGACGATAGGGTCAGAACAAGCCAACAAGATGTCATCCATATAATGAACAATATAAACAGAAGAAAATTTTTCACGAGTGGAAGAAATGGCTCTAGCTACAAAACTTTGACATAAAGTTGGGCTATTTGCCATGCCCTGTGGAAGCACAAGCCAGTGATATCGCTTCATGGGTTCTTTAAAATTAACAGAGGGGACGCTGAAGGCAAAGCGCTTACAGTCTTGAGGTGCCAGGGGTATAGTATAGAAACAATCCTTCAAATCTATAATAATCTTATAAGTATCCTTTGGGATTGCCATGGGTGAAGGCAAGCCAGGCTGTAGGGCCCCCATCAGTTCCATAGTGGCGCTGACTTTTCTCAAATCCTGTAACAGCCTCCATTTACCTGATTTTTTCTTTATAACAAAAATTGGAGAATTCCATGGAGAGTTAGAAGGGGCCACATGTCCCAAGTCCAGCTGTTCCTGTACCAGCTGCTGTACTGCAATGATATTTTCTAGTGAAAGAGGCCACTGTTCGACCCATACCGGTTGTTCAGAGAGCCAATTTATGGGATCAGCATGAGGGGCAGGACAAACTACAGCCCCCATTAGAGAATACCCTAATCCTTGTCTCGTAGGGTGAGACTGGGGTTGGAGTGGCTCTAGCTCCCCCTGTGCTGCTCGGCCTAGTCCCCTAAAGGGGAGGAGGCCTTGATCAAGTAACTGCTTAGTGACCGCAGCACTAGGACTAAACATATACACTCCCATTTTTTCCATGATATCACGACCTCATAAATTAATTGGCAGATGATCCAAGACAAATGGCTGAAAATGACCAGAGTGCCCTTCCTCATCTCTCCAAACAAGGATCGCACTGCTCTGCTGTGGGTCAGTTGCTTGCCCAACCCCCTGTAGGGAAGTCATAGAGGTTGTCAGGGGCCATTGGGCTGGCCAATGTTTTTTAGATATCACAGACACATCTGCTCCAGTGTCTAATATTCCTTTAAAGGGCTTTTCTTGTATTAATATAGTCATCTCAGGCCTCTCTTGTTTTATGCTTTGTACCCAATAGATATCAGAAGATCTAAATCCTCTCTGTCCACATGGGGAATTAGCAGTCTCCCCGGGAGGTAAAGGCACAAGTATTAATTGTGCTAATTTTTGACCGGCTGGGATCGATACCACGTGTTTCGGGGCAGAGGCCATAACTTTGATTTCTCCAGTAAAATCCTGGTCAATTTTGCCAGGTGTAATCTGTATCCCTTTAAGGGCTGAGCTACTTCGCCCTAACAGCAATCCAGCCACTCCCGGGGGAAGGGGGCCGAAGACCCCCGTGGGGAGAGCTTGTGTCCCCATCTCTGGGGTCAATACTGAGCAGGTGGAGGAACAGAGGTCCAATCCTGCACTGCCTGGGGTGGCACGGAGGAGGCTGGAGACTGATCTTGGGGGGTTGTTAGAAGATGCAATTGTGGCCGAGAAGAGGGAGGGACTGCCCCATGGTTTTGCGGGGCCAGGGGCTGGCCCCTTCTCCAGTTTCCCAAATACGGGCGGCCATTGCGATTTGTTGCTGACTTGCAATCTTTAGCCCAGTGCTTCCCTTTACCACAGCGTGGACATGTGCCAGGTGATTTTTCTCTCTTTTGCCTGGCCTGGCGTGGGCATTGCGTCATCCAATGTCCTATTTGTCCACAAGAAAAGCAACGCCCTGGGGGTCTAGCATCCCGAGAATGCCGCTGACCTCTATATTTTAGAAACTCAGTAACAGTCTTTCCTTGAGGAGCGGCGGCTAAAGTAAGGCCTTGTACATGGGAGGGTCCAATATCAGCACACAGTGAAATAAAGTCCGTGATTCCTCCCTTATTCCTATGGGGTCTGATAGCCGCCTGACAGGCGGCGTTGGCATTTTCATAGGCTATGTGTCTAACTATACTCTTCCTTGCATTCTCATCTTGTACTAGGCAGTCTGCAGTCTCCATTAATCGAGACAAAAATTCTAGATAAGGTTCATTCGGTCCCTGTTTAACTTCTACTAGATTTTTTGTACGATTGGAATTGCGTAACTTTTTCCAAGCCTCTCTCGCCGCAGCATTTATTTGTAATAGGCCTCCTTTGCATAACCCAATTGCTCTTCGGTGTTTTTATAGGTTCCCTCTCCTAACAACTGATCAAAAGTGTAAGGCAGGTTCTTAGACCTATTTGTTTCAATTTTAGCCCGACACTGTGCAGTGAACTCTGTCTCCCATAATAAGTACTCTCCTGCACTAAGGCATGCTCTGGCAAGCCGCTTCCAGTCATTTGGGCATGCAATACCAGCACACGCGGCCTCCAATATTACTTGAGTAAAAGGGGCAGTTGGCCCATATTGGGAGCAGGCACTCTTTAAATCCTGTAATAGTTTAACAGGAACAGGTTGATGGTATACTTGTTCATCATGATCAACTAAACTAGGGAAGCATCGAGGCCCTGAAATATCTTCCCTCTCTCTAGCAGCCTGAGTCAGGTTTAATTGCGATGCACTGTGCCTGGTTGTAGTGCCTGTTAAAAGGGACTTGTTGCTAGGGCCTTTAGGCTTGCCTAAAGGTTGAAAAAGGGATTGAGGCCGTAAGGCTGCAGCCGGAGGCGGTGGGTGTGAGGGGTAAGGTTTAGAATCAGACACCATAGTGGCCTGAGGGTCATATTTCTTTCCTACTTCTGGGGGGGGCTCTCTGCTCTATCCCCATTTTCGATAGAAGATGTAGCATTTCTTCTAACTTCTTCTCTATCGTAGCCACCCCGCCCTCCATTGACTCATCATAACTTTCCTCCTTGATATTCAAACCTGAATTCTGATACTCAATATCTACTGGTTGTTGTTCCCTTTTCAAGATCTCACTTAGACTCTCTTGGGCTGCGGCATATGGCTCAGCCTCAGGTTTTTCAGAAGGGTCCTTTAACTCATAAATTTCCCTTAATTCAAGATTAAGTTCAGCATTCTCATGTAGAGGATCTATGCATTCACTTACTATATTCCATACATCAATAGCCTCTTCTGGGGTCTTTTCGGGGCCATATACATTATAATATTCTTGAATTCTTTTTCCCATCCGCTGCCAGGTTTTTTGGAATTCCTCCTCTATAAACCTCAGGCATGCCTCCTCGACAAACTGTAGGAAGCTCTGAAGCACCCCTTTTTCCGCCCACGTTCCGTGGGCTTCAAGTAGGCCTGTTAACATCGGTAGATATAACCTATGGCTATTAACTTGACCCATAATTTTTACTCCTGACTATACACTCTCTTAAGATCCTCTCTTAATAGTCCTACGATGTGTTACTCACCACAGGGAGGGGTCCTTCACCTTCGTGACAGATTTTCAGGGTCCCTGTTCGGGCGCCAGATGCCGGGGCCAACCGGCAGCAAACCAGGGTTCGCAGATTGGGGTTCCTGAAATAGGGGACAAGGACTAGGAAGAAAAAGAAGAGAGACAGACACACCGGGTCCGGGATGTCCGCAGTCCAGGCAAAGATTGCCGAGACTGCCGCGTTTATTCTCCACTCCCCTTTTTCCCCTCCTCCAGACCCCGGGAACCTCCAGGTGTTACATTCATATGGTAATTCTCAGGTCATTTACATAGAATAGGGCCAGAAAGCAATAAGACAATAAAGCCATGGTCTGATGCAAGTCAAGGTACAGTTTGATTCCACTTTGAATGAGTTTGCACTCCCATCAACAGTGTAGTAGTGATCCTTCCTGGCCACATCCCCTCCAGCATCTGTTGTTATTCATTTTCCTGATCCTGGCCATTCTAACTGGAGTGAGGTGGAATCTTAGAGTTGTTTTGATTTGCATTTCTTTTATGACCAGAGATGTTGAGCATTTCTTCATGTGTCTATAGGCCATTTTTGTTTCTTCTTCAGAGAAGACTCTCTTTAAGTCTTTGGTCCATTTTTTAATGGGATGGTTATTACTTTGGAGATTAGTTTTGGAGTGATTCAATTTTTTGAGCTGTTGATATATTTTAGATATGAGGCCTTTGTCTGTTGTTTGGTTGGTGAAGATCATCTCCCACTCTGTAGGCTTCCTAATTAATTTACTAGCTATGTCCTTTGCCATACAAAAGTTCTGCAGTTTAATGCAGTCCCACTTATCCAGTCTTTCTCTTATTTGCTGTGATTCTTGGTCCTTATTAAGAAAGTTTCGACCCGTGCCAAGGAGGTCTAGTGTATCTCCTATTCCTTCTTGTAAAGTTTTCACTGTGTCACCTTTTACCTCCTTTTGATCCATTTGGAGTTAATTCTAGTGCAGGGTGACAAAGAAACATCCAACTTTAGTTTTCTGCAGGTGCTTAACCAGTTCTGCCAGCACAACTTGTTGAAGAGGCTGTCTTTCTTCCATTCTATTTTTTTGGCTCCCTTGTCAAAGATTAGATGGCTATAGGTCTGTGGTTTAATATCTGGGTCCTCAGTTCTATTCCATTAGTCTTCAGGCCTGTTCTTGTGCCAGTCCCAAGCAGTTTTGATAAGTATAGCTGTGTAATAGAGTCTAAAGTTTGGGATTGAAATTCCTCCAGTGTTGTTCTTTCTGCTAAGAAGTGTTTTTGCTACATGGGGTCTTTTATTGTTCCATACAGTGTAAGCATTTGTATAGACTTCTTTATTGAGTGCATCTAGAAAATAAAGAGATTTATTGCAAGTATTCAATGAGAGGACGTTGGGAAAATATTACGAGCTAGTTTTTACATATAGAAATTAGTACAATTTAAAATGTGAATTAAAGAATGAAACAAAATTCACCAGGCAAAGTTAAGAGAGAAGTTAATAAGAGAAGCTGATATATAAAAATACAGATTTAGCCAGGCATGGTGGCTCCAGCCTGTAATCCTAGTTACTCAGTAGGCTGAGATCTGATGATTGTGGTTCAAAACCAGCTAAGGCACTAAAGAATGTGAGACTCTTACTCTCCAATTAATCTCTAGAAAAAAGGAATCGGGGCTGTGGCTCAAGGGGTAGGGAAGTAGCCTTGAGCTAAAGAGCTCCGGGACATTGCCCAGGCCCAGGGGTAGGGCAGAAGCCTTGAGCTGAGGAGCTCCGGGAAAGAACACAGAATTCAAACCCCAGGACCCACAAAAATATATATATAAATTCAGGCATGCACATATCTAAATAGCACAGTATTTGACTGTGAGAATCAAGCCAACAGAAACTAAAATATATGCTATATGTATCTATGGTAATATCACAATGAAGTATTCTTTTTATTGTATTTTATCATCAGGATGATGTATAGAGGGGTTACAGTTACATTCGTCAGGTGACAGGTACATAACTTCTTGAACATTGATAGCCGTTTTCATGAACTATTTTTGTACTAGTAATTTACACTAACAGAAAAAGAAGAAAACCCTAATATATATGACCCTGGATTTGAAGTATATATTAGTAATGTTACATCGATGAGATTAAGAATAATGCTCATGTTGTTACTGTATCTGACTTTGGTACCTGGTATATTGTATATATGTTTATTTGAAATAGGTAAGGGAAGGGGAAAACAAATGATTGGGAGGATGGGGGAGAGAGAGTGGGAGAAAAAGATGGGACATCACCCTGGTAATAAGTCTATGTCTTTACAGATACAATTGATTAGCTTTTACTAACGAAACCACTCATAATTCTTGAGGTATAGATAATGAATAAATGTAGGTAGTTTCCTGTTTCAGGAACACTCTTAATCATATTTTACTATGCATTTTTATGCGTCACAGCAACCCTGTGATTCAGGAAGTATATAGTAAGTCTCTGTACTCAAAATACTACACAAAGGATATTCTTTAATGTGTTAATAGTAGAAACTGTATTCAAACTTGTTCAATTCTTACATTTTTGCTCTCTTCTGTTTTCTTGCAGAGACATATTGCCAAAGATTTTTAAGGCAGTTTTCAGTTGTTATTTGCATGTTTTCTCTTCTGACTTAGGCTTTCATCTCTTCAGAAAATATCCTCATCACATTTTAACCAAAACCAAATGGAATTTTATTTTGTTAATGAGTTATGGTCTCTAGCTCCAATGTTAGAAAATGATCTTTCCTAAGAAGAATTCTTAGAGCTGCACAAAGGACCTATTAGTAATTGTTGCAAGTATGGCCTCCCTTGCATGACTGTCACGGTTTATTGTTTGATGTTGTGGAATTGGTATTATTTTTCATGATAAAATTTGTATGCAGATGGTGAGTAGCCAAATCTTGTTGAAAAAGGCAATTGTAAGATGGACTAAATCCCAAAAAGCCCTCCACTAGTGCAGTGAAGTGGTCATATTATTTTATTGGAAGGGGAAAAAAAAAGATTGTGATTTGGGTCCCAAATGACCTGAATGATAAATCAGAAGCTTTTTCTCATCTGCATACATTTGATGAAGAGATTTTCCTACACACAAAATTGCAAATGGTTTGCTGCATTCAAATGTTTACAAACTGAAGTGGTCTAACACATGCAAATCAACACAGCTCTCTGGAAAGGTACTGACTGCCTATCAGTCATGCTCTGATGATGATAGCAGTAATTTCTTTTTCAATAGAAATCAAACTGTCCCCATAAACAATTATTTGGGCTGTGAACTGACCAGCTTCCTGCTGACCCTCTGCATTAGCTGATGCTTTGCCTGAAATGAGCTGCTTTGTGTTTGACATCTTCCACAGCCAGTTCCTTGTTGACATTCTAGTTTCTGCCCTCTTGTTTCCTCCAAACTTATCGGTAGTGGCATTCCCCTGCCTGGCACACTATAACTTGCTTTGGTTTCAATTTGTACCACTGGGCAATATTATTTTACTTTTGAATTGATTGCTCCTCTGTTTTCTGTTTCCTTTACATAGAGCATATATTTATGAGCACAAGAACCTTCGTTGTTTTGACTGTCCCTAAACCATGGCACAGTAAATCTGTGTGAATAAAGAAAACAAAGTTAAAAATGGAAATGTCTCTTTAAAACAAAAATTAATATATATTATTTTTAAATTAGGCACAAGAAAAGCTATTAGTTATGTTAGAAAAATTTTTCACAGACTTATAGGTATTCTAAAATCATGACTTCTTTCTACTAGCTTTTAAAACAGAGGCTGGGCACCAGTGGCTTATTCCTGTAATCTTAGCTACTCAGGAAGCCAAGATCTGAGGATTACAGTTTGAAGCCAACCTGGGCAGGAGAGACATGAGACTCTTAGTTCCAACAAACCAACAGAAAACAGGAACTAACCCTGTGGCTCAAAGTGGTAGAGCACTAGCCTTGAGTGGAAAAGGTTCAAGACAGTGCCCAGCGTTCAAGCCCCGCTACCAGCAAAATAAAGTAAAATAAAATAAAAATAAAACAATAATTAAAAAACAAAAAAGTATGTAAACACATAAATTAATGTGTATCATTTGTCAAATTTTGGTTCAAAACAATTATTATCTCATAATAAGTCCTTTTCATAAACAGGTAAAAAAAATCCACTAACCATAATGTATAAAAGTATGAATTTTTCTCCTGTTGTTTTCCTCTAGTTAGCATTTCAAGCATAAAATAATATAATTAATGCCAAGATACAGCTGGCCTGGGGAATACCGGTATATTATATTACTCTTTGTACAAATAGTCCTCCTTTCCCAGTGCTTATCATGAGTCAAATCCCATTATTCAATCTAGTTGGCCTGTACTTAATCTTTATTGATCTTTTTTTCCCTAAAAGACAAAAATCAATTTCCTATTATGTTTGTTAAACAGGTGGAGTAGGATAGCAATGAGCATGACAAATAAAGCAATAGATAATTGCTTTCTGCAGTGCTCAATCTAACATATTAAAAAAGAAACTAAAAATAAGACAATAAATTACAATGTGATCTCTTTGTGTTTCTATTTATCCTGAACATTCTAAAACTTTCTGGTAGCTAAGAATGCAAAAAAAAAAAAAAGAATTAAAGCTAATTTCTTAGAGAGAAACCAGGCATCTTTAAAAATATTTACAATTTAAATTTCTAATTTTACAAGGCCTCCTGTGTGCACTGGAAAATAAAATGAGCACAGGCACTACAAAATATTAAATTAGTCCAAGGAATCTGGTATTCAAACTGATGGTAACTACCTCTCTCCACCATTTAAATATAGCAATCCCTGAGCAACTATATTTAAGGTTTTGTCATTCTCTTGCCCTGGGCTTATTTAGAAGCCACAGCTTATTTAATTTTAATGTTTGTTGATTTATATTGTTTGTTACTCCTAAATTCTGGAAAATAACACAATGCAGAAAAGGATGTGTTGCATAGTCCTTCCATTTTATATCTAGACTACTTCCTCTAACTTAGAGGAAAAACTGCCTGTCTTCTGGTGGAAATTAGAGAAGGGACATTTGCATGCACTTATTTTATGCACCTGTAAAACATCCATTATGAGAAGATTACTGTAATAATCACACAAATACTGGGAGTTATAAAAAACAGATCATGACTTGCAGAGCTCATATTCAAAGAGGATGATGACATATCTGTGAACCCTTTGATGACATATGTGCTGATTAGGAAAAAGCCCCTAAGTCTCTCTTACAGGGGAGGGAAACTTAGAGTATAGGGAGTTTCTATGCGAAAGTGATATATAGAGGCACGTAAGTCTTTGGCAGGTTTAAGTATGTAAGACAGGGCAAGGGTGTGCACATGGGAGCCATTTAAAAGCAAGGATGGAATTCATTTATAATAATATCCTGCCTATTATTAAAACACTGCATTAAACAAAATGACTTCTAAACTAGAGGTACAACATAGCTAGGGCTGTAATCATCATTGCTTTAAAAAGTATCTACTATGCATTCAGGGTAACTGTGCCTGCAAGAGCTGTGGGAAATGAGGACAAAGAGAACCAATAAAAATGTGTAGTGTTCAATGGCAAAAAGGTAAAGCCATTTCCTCTAAAATCACAAACAAGACAAGGATGCCCACTCTCTCCACTCCTCTTTAACATAGTATTAGAATTCCTACCCAGAGCAATAAGGCAAGAAGCAAGCATAAAGAGGATCTAAATACTGAAAGAGGAAGTGAAACTTTCCCTCTTTGCAGATGACATGATTCTGTATTTAAAGAACCCTAGATTCCACCCCCAAGCTGCTTGAGCTGATTCGAAACTTTGGCAAAGTAGCAGGGTGTAAAATTAACCATCAAAAATCAATCGCCTTCCTATATGCCAACAATGAGAGAAATGAGTAACCTCAAAGAAAATAAAGTATCTAGGAATTAACTTAACTAAAAATGTAAGGGACCTTTTTGATGAAAACTTTAAAACCCTGAAAAAGGAATTAAAGCAGAACTGAGGAAATGGAAAAATCTCCCGTGCTCCTGGATTGGAAGAATTAACTTTGTGAAAATGGCAATTTTGCCAAGGATATCTACAAATTCAATGCAATACCTATCAATATCCCAATGTCATTCTTTAAAGAAATAGAAGAGGCAATCCAAAATTTCATATGGAATAATAAAAGACCCTATAAAGCAAAAACAATTCTTAGCAGAAAGAACAGCGCAGGGGGAATTTCAATAGCAAAATTTTATACTCTATTACAGAACTATAGTGACCAAAACAGCATTGTACAAGCATAAGAACAGGCCTGGAGACCAATGGAATAGAACTGAGGACCCAGACATTAACCCACAGACCTATGGCCACATAATCCTTGATAAGGGAGCCAAAAAAAATAGAATGGAAGAAAGACAGCCTCTTCAGCAAGTAGTGCCTGCAGAACTGGTTAAGCACCTGCAGAAAGCTAAAGTTGGATGCTTCTTTGTCACCCTGCACCAGGATTAACTCCAAGTGGATCAAAGACCTAGAAGCAAAAGCAGATGCACTGAAAACTTTACAAGAAGGAATAGGAGATACACTAGACCTCCTTGGCACAGGTCGAAACTTTCTTAATAAGGACCATGAAACACAACAAAGCAGAGAAAGTCTGGATAAGTGGGCCTGCATTAAACTGCAGAGCTTCCGTATGGCAAAGGACATAGCTAGCAAATTAACTAGAAAGCCAACAGACTGGGAGAAGATCTTCACTAACTATACAACAGACATATATCTAAAATATATCAACAGCTCAAAAAATTGAATCACTCCAAAACTAATCTCCAAAGAAACAACCATCCCATTAAAAGATGGGTCAAAGATTTAAAGAGAGTCTTCTCTGAAGAAGAAATAAGAATGACCTATAGATACATGAAAAAATGCTCAACATTTTTGGCCATAAAAGAAATGCAAATCAAAATAACCCTAAGATTCCACCTAACTCCAGTTATAATGGCCATGATCAAGAAATCTAATAACAATAGATGGTGGAGGGGATGTGGCCAGGAGGGATCACTACTATACTGTTGGTGGGAGTGCAAACTTGTTCAACCACTACAGAAAAGCAGTATGGCAGTTCCTCAGCAATTCCACTACTTGGCATTTACCCAGTCATCTAGAAACAGTGACATACTAAAGCCACTAGCACAACAATGTTCATTGCAGCACTATTTACCATAGCAAAGACATGGAACCAACCCAGATGCCCCTCAGTTGATGAGGGATCAACAAGATGTGGTATTTATACACAATGGAATTCTATGCTGCTGTCAGAAAGAATGACATTGGCCCATTTGTAAGGAAATGGAAACACTTAGAAAAAATCATAGTAAAGTGAAGTAAGCCAGACTCAAAGGAACATAGGCTCAATGGTTTCCCTCATTTGTCATAATCAGTAGAAACCTTGGACTCTCCTAGCAGAGAGTTACAATAGAACAAAACTTAGATACATAAGGCCATATAGAATGACACTAAATGAAAGGACCTCCAGGATATAGAGACAAAAGCCATATAATGAGTGATTGTTGTCCTTAATATACTATGCTATCTCTCATCTCTTTTGCTCTCCCTTGCCTATCTCAAATTGTTACAGTATTTCACCTTGTTATCTGATATAGTAAATATATGCATATTTGGTTATTTGAAATTAGATAGGGAAGGGAGGAAAACAAGATGAGGGGCGGGATTGGGGAGGAGGGAAATGGGGACCAAGACATGAGAAGGGGTATCAATGTATGTGAAGTAATGTACTTTCTATCTGGTGTATATAATGTAACCCTTCTATTAATTACAATAAAATATATGGAAATAATAATAATAATACTCAGCATAAATCTGGCCTGGAAGTGCAGTTTACATGGTAAAGTGCTAGGCATAAGCAAGCATCTGAACAAGAATGAAACCCTGAGTTCAAATTCCAGTACCAGAAGAAAAGGGAGCCATGCATAACATGTATCATCCATATCCTCTACTTTAGCCATAATGAAGTCCTTGACCACCTTGTTTTTGAAATACAATAAAACCCAGATCAAGTCTAAAAAAAATGTGTGGTGTCCTGACATTTAACATGAAGACCACTTTATGGCAAGCTGGAAAAAGTGACGCTTGAGATCTTCAAGTGCACTGTCCCTACCATGAAGCATTCAGAGGAGGTTGACCTAGTCATTCCCAACCAAGGTGTTTTGTTCTGTTAGAGATGATTATGATGAGAAAACAAGATGATGAGTGATGGGAGAGGGGGAGTGACTCAAGTCAATTACGCTGCTGCTGCTTATCTTGGCTGTGTACTGAGGTCACCTGGGGGACCTCTTGAACATGTTGGTGCGTGTGCTCCATTCCAGAGATTCAAGCTTAATTTCTTTGTTCTAAGGTAAGCTCCCCACACACTAGTTGGAGATCTACAAACATCCCTTGAGTGATTCTAATATGAAGGAAAGGGGTTAATCATGGTTCTGGGCAAAGAAATGGACTCAATCCTCTCAAAAAGAGTGGTGAGATCAAGACTGGTTCTTGAACCCTTTAGACTTCACTCCCAGGTTGCTGGAGCTGATTCAAAAGTTTAGCAAAGTAGCAGGGTATAAAATGAACCCTCAAAATGGGCCGGGAATTTGGCCTAGTGATAGAGTGCTTGCATAGCATGCATGAAGACCTGGGTTCGATTCCTTGGTACCACATGCATAGATAAAAGCTGGAAGTGGTTCTGCGACTCAAGTGGTAGAGCTCTAGCCTTGAGAAAGCCCAAGGGCAGTGCTCAGGCCCTGAGTTCAAGCCAGGACTGGCAAAAAAAATCAGTGGCTTTCCTGTATGCCAATAATGAGAAGAGTGAGGCAGAAATCAAGAAAGCAACTTCTTTTGCAATACCCTCAAAGAAAATGAAATACTTAGGAATTAACTAAGGATGTAAACAACTTTTATGATGGAAACTTTGAAAACCTAAAAAAGGAAATCAAAGCAGAACTGGGGAAGCAGAAAAACCTCCCATGCTCTTTGGATTATAAGAATTAACACCGTGAAAATGGCAATCCTACCAAGATCTATCTACAAATTCAATGCCATTCCCTTCAATATCCCAGTATCATTCTTTAATGAAATAGAAAAAAGAGCAATCCAAACATTCATATGGAATAACAACAGACCCTGAATAGCAAATACAAACTTTATCAAAAGGAACAGTTCTGGAGCACTATCAATACCAAACTTCAGACTCTAATACAGAACTATAGTAATCAAAACAGCTTGGTACTGGCACAAGAATTGTCCTGAGGACCAATGGAATAGAACTGAAGACCCAGAAATCAACCCACAGAGCCATGGCTACCTAATTTTCCATAAGGGAGCCAAAAACACAGAAAAATATATCCTCTTTAACATATATTTCTGTCAGAATTTGTTAAGCAGCTGTAGAAAACTAAAGCTGGATCCTTATATGTCATTCCAAATGGATCAGAGACCTTGAGGTAAAAGCAAATAACCTCAAAACTTTACAGGAAGGAATGAGAAATGCATGAGGATTCCTTGGCACAAGTTGAAACACAAAAAAACAAAGAAAGTTTGGACAAATGGGGCTGCATTAAATGCTGAGCTTCTGTATGGCAATGGACACTGCAAGCAAGTTAAATAGAAAGCCCACTGAGTGGAAAAAGATCTTCTCTTTACTAGCCATACAACAGACAAGGGCCTCCTATCTAAACTATACCCACAGCTCAAAAAATTGAATCTCTCAAAAGGAAATCTTCCAAGAAACAACCATCACATCAAAAGGTGGGCTAAAGACGTAAAAAGAGACTTCTCTGAAGAGAAAATAAGAATGGCCTCTAGACACATGAAGAAATGCACCCCATCTCTGGCCATACAAAAAATGCAAATCAAAATGCAAAATCTGAGATTCCACCTCACTCCAGTTAGAATGGCCATGATCAAGAAATCTAATAACAACAGATGCTGGTGGGGATGTGGCCAGGAGGGATCACTACTACACTGTTGGTAGGAGTGTAAACACATTCAACCACTCTGGAAAGCAGTATGGTGATTCCTCAAAAAATTAAATATAAAGCAATCCCACTCATTGACATTTACCTAAATGTCCAGAAACAAGGACATACCACAACAATGTTTATTGTGGTATTATTTTCCATAGCAAAAATATGGAACCAACCCAGATGTCCCTCAGTAAATGAAAGGATCAAGAAGATGTCATACTTATACACAATGGAATTCTATGCTGCCATCAGAAAGAATACCATCGCCCCATTTGTAAGGAAATGGAAAGACTTGCAAAAAATATCATAGTAAGTGAAGTAAGCCAGACCCAAAGGAACATAGGCTCAATATTTCCCCTCATTTGTAATAATTAGTACACATCTAGGACATGAGAATAACAATAGCTCAAAAGCTATATACATATGGTCATACAGGATGAGACTCAATGAAATGAACGCTAGGTTATGGAAACCAGAAGTTTATCTTTGTGAGTCTTGTTCTTAATGTAATATATGAAGTTATTCATTTTCTCTTTTTTTCCATGTATGGTTAATCTCATGTGGTTACTGTATCTGACTTTGTTACCTGATATACTGTATATACACTTATTTGTTTATTTGGAATAGGGAAGGGAAGAGGGAAAATAAGATGACTGGAAGGGGATTGAGGAAGGGAAAGGGGGACAAAAACATGAACAAAAGGTATCAAGGTAGTAATGTACCCACTACCTGACAAATGTAACTATAACCCGTCTACACATAAAATACAACAAAAAAGATTTAAAAAGATGGTTCATGAAAAAGAAACTATTTGAATTTATTATATGACTTATTATTGTCCACTGCTAGCCTTGATATTTATTTGAGTTTGATTTCCTCTAAGGAAAGGGTTTGGGTTACTGGGGAAAGAGGCAGTGGAATGTAAGTGTGTCGATGTAAGTGTATGGTAGTCTTCATATCCAGGTAGAAAATCAGAACATTAATCATTTAATGATTCAAAGTGATAGAGAGTGTGAAAAAAACACATTTCAAGAATTGAAGCTTTCCAGTTTTTCAATGCATATGAGTAACCAGAAAAAAAGAAACCTCAGCGTGCACATTTATTATGATTCATTACAGCAAAAGAATGTATGCATTATCAAACAGCACTTGGTGTTAAGTGTCTCGGAGTCTTTGGGACTGTTCCAAATGGTAAAAATGTTCAGTGAAATTGCAAAACACAACACAGGACATTCCAAACACATGTATCTAAAATGTTGATCAAATACTTGGAAAAGAAAATCCTCAGCTAAATTTTCAAGATTCATATTTTGGATGGAGGTTGCTTCTGGAAAGTACTTGTGGGCAGAGGGATGAACAAAAGTAACTGTAGTACTCTGCTAGTCATAGACAGAGATCAATCTTAGTTATCTACCACACGTCCACTCCACAGTTGTACTTTACATTGTCTCGTGATCATTGCAAATGTAAATTATCCAGGTGCATCCATGCTAAATCTAAAAGTCCTGATGCCAAGTCTCGATCTTTGCTTTTCATAATGCTAAAACTCCCTGACGTATGTGATCGGAGGCATTGGGTTGGAAGATGGGAGTTTCAATCCAGGATCTGTTGCTTACTGGCTAAAGGAACTTGGGCCTTTTGCCTAAACTCAGAATATATATTTCAGAAATAAACTTAAAGTTTTTTCTGTGCCCAACTTTCAAATTGCTTATTAGAAAGAACAAAATATATTGGAAGAACTTTGATGTGAAACTGGCATAGTACTGTGTGCTAGGTGGTATCAGAATAAATGGAATCAAAACTAGAATTATTGAGAATAGAAATTTACAAACTCCTCTTCCAAGAAGTCCAAATTAACAAATGTTGCATAACAGTCACCTCAAAACTTTGCCATGCTTGAAATCTTAGAAACAGGAAACTAGTGGGGTGGTGGTACCCAGTTTGGTACTTTTCCCTAATGATTTCCACTGGTTGCAACTATACTTCTTTTGGAGCTTCATAAATGTAAAGCTTAACTGGGTGTAGAAGCTTCACTGTCAAGCAAGGTTATTTATTCTCATGGTTAGTTTGGTGGGAGGTCTCAGGTCTTGCCTGGGCAAATGGGCCATGTTGCTACTTAAGTGCCATGATAGTATGGGAAGCTGGCATCTCCATAGCAAGCTGTGCAAGAAACTATCATGAACTTCTATTGATATTTATCAATAACTCATGGATGACTTCCACACTGAGCCCTAATTCAAAGCAGAGTATCTGCAAAGGAATCTAAACAGCAATTGATAAGAATAAGGGGAAGATCATATAGAAGAATGGATTACATATTTACATTTTTTTATAAATTAGAATACCAAGTGCTATCAATAAGAATATGATATGAAAAGGGGAGAAGAACTTCTGAGCTCTGCTCAGAGCAACAGAGATTTTGACGTGCTACTACAACCCTGAGACAAAGACAGGAAAATGATTGGATGAGTGGTCAAACTGTAGAAAATCTAAAATTGTTTATGAAGAATTAACAGGAATACATACCATTATATTGCCCAAATAAATCAAAAGCAAGAACTTTGTCTTATTCACTGTTCAGTCTTTAATATCTAATAATGTGCCTGGTGTAATAGTTGCTCAGTAAGTATTTGTGGAGTGAATGAACAAGGATCTGGTCTTCTTATCATCGATCACAGTACTATAAAACTGTCCAGTCATTCTGAGAAGGATTGAACACCTCCTACGTGAAGAATATTATTGAAATATTTTCAAACATTTCACAGAACAAAGCACAGCATTAAAAAGCCATTCTAACTACATTATCAAGTTTACTGCCAACACCTTTCAAAATATGAGCATTGAAACACACGACTTGGTGAGACCTAGAAGATTATTTAGTGCACCTCTTTTTTTTTCAACAGAGTCTGGGCTTGGGTTCAACAGGATTCAACACTTATTTTATCCTTTAAAAAATGTTCATACTAAAATGTAGCCCTTCGCAGGGGTTAATGGATCTTCAAACTGGAATGTCTTTCCAAACGTATACAGCTGCTCTGAGTAAATAGACCAAATTCCCAGATGCCAGGCTGTGTGACAGAGCTCTGGCACCAGCTGAGTATGCAATTCATTATTCTATTGTCTTACCATACACCCAGAAAAACAAAGCCCTGTAGAAGGCTGGCCATTTTTCTGGCTCAGGAAAGGGCCCAAAGGACAATGCTTGGAAGAAATCCACCTGTGGGTAGGGGCTTCTAATTGAAATCTCAAATACACTCCAGAGCCCTGGAATGCCACGTTTTGGACCAATTGTGATTCCTCCCCACAGAACATCTTTACTCTGACGTGGAAGGATGGGACACTGTTCTATGCAGGCTGCAGCCTAGTAAATGGGGCTGCAGTGAGACATTACCAAATAGTGCCTTTGGGAGGACTGATCCTGACTGTGAATGGATGCTCTGGGCCCATCCATTTCAATTAGTGAGGTTTAGCTTTGTCTTTAGTTTCTAGTACAGTCTGTTTTTTTTTTATGACTAAAAGATTCCTATAACAATGAACATGAAAAATGGTTTGCATGTTTTATTTGCGATGGAAATGGCCATCTATCAAGTGTTATTTAAAACAAGCATGGTTTTTCTTGCCATTTGAGCAGATTTTTTTTACTATTGTTAAGGAATTTGATCTTTAGATTACCCTTAAAACTCTGCAGAGAGAGTGATGAAAACAGTCACATTGGTAATTGCATTGTGAGGAAAAGGAGAAGGAAAAGTTTGCCATGTTTCTGTTTATGAAACTGTTGTTTGAGGTCTGTGTTTACAGCAGTAAGACACAAACATTTTTAAGATTATGCAAAAAATATAATTTATGAAAGTATGTGTAGATTAGAATGTACAATGGAAGATGACACAGTAGGGTTAAAACCTTAGAGACATCTTTAATTAAATTTTTTTAAAAACCTGTTTATAAAAACTATTGTCTTTATAGCTAGTAAACTAATTAGGAAGCCTACAGAGTGGGAGAAGATCTTCACCAACCATACAACAGACAAAGGCCTCATATCTAAAATATATCAACAGCTCAAAAAATTGAACCACTCCCAAACTAATCTCCAAAGTAACAACCATCCCATTAAAAGATGGGACAAAGACTTAGAGTCTTCTCTGAAGAAGAAACAAAAATGGCCTATAGACACATGAAGAAATGCTCAACATCTCTGCATTTGCATCTGAAATGCAAATCAGGGCTGGGAGTTTGGCCTAGTGGTAGAGTGCTTGTCTAGCATGCACGAAGACCTGGGTTTGAGTCCTCAGTACCACATACATAGAAAAAAGCCAGAAGTCATGCTGAGGCTCAAGTGGTAGAGCTCTAGCCTTGAGAAAGTCCAAGGACAGTGCTCAGGCCCAGAGCTTAAAAGCCCAGGATTGGCCAATAAATAAATAAATAAATAAATAAATAAATAAATAAAATAACTCAAAGAAGACCTGCATCAAGCTGGGCATCCAGGGCTCGTACTTCTGCTCGCAGGAATGTTTTAAAGGGAGTTGGGCTACTCACAAGTTACTACATAAGAAAGCAAAACCTGAAAAGGCTAAGAGAGAGGTATCGTCCTGGACTGTGGAAGGGGATATTAACACAGGCCCATGGACAGGCTACCGCTATACTGGCAAACTCAGACCACATTATCCCCTGATGCCTACAAGGCCAGTGCCAAGTTACATTCAGAGACCAGATTATGCTGATCATCCCTTAGGAATGTCCGAATCTGAACAGGCTCTTAAAGGTACTTCTCAGATTAAATTAATCTCCTCTGAAGATATAGAAGGGATGCGACTTATATGTAGGCTTGCTAGAGAAGTTTTGGATATCGCTGCTGGCATGATTAAACCAGGCGTAACTACTGAAGAAATTGATCATGCTGTACACTTAGCATGCATTGCAAGAAATTGCTATCCTTTTCCCTTGAATTATTACAATTTCCCAAAGTCTTGTTGTACCTCAGTGAATGAAGTCATCTGCCATGGAATTCCAGACCGACAGCCTTTGCAAGAAGGTGATATTGTTAATGTGGACATCACTCTTTATCCCAGTGGTTATCATGGAGACCTGAATGAGACGTTTTTCGTCAGAGATGTTGACGGAAGGAGCACGAAACTAGTCCAGATGATGTATGAGTGCCTGATGCAAGCTATCGATGCAGTGAAGCCTGGTGTTCAATACAGAGAATTAGGAAACCTTATTCAGAAGCATGCCCAAGCAAGTGGATTTTCAGTTGTTCGAAGCTACTGTGGGCATGAAATCCATAAGCTTTTTCATACAGCCCCCAACGTACCCCACTATGCCAAAAATAAAGCGGATGGAGTGATGAAGTCAGGCTATGTATTTACAATTGAACCAATGATTTGTGAAGGTGGATGGCAGGATGAAACCTGCCCAGATGGTTGGACTGCGGTGACACGCAATGGGAAGCGGTCCACTCAGTTTGAGCACACCCTGCTGGGGACAGACACAGGCTGTGAAATCCTGACCCGGAGGCTCGACAGCGCATGGCCTCACTTGATGTCCCAGTTCTAATCCCCACCATGGCACTTTCTTACTGTACTGTGCGATTTGTTGAGCGTACAGAAAGGAAGAGGCAGTTTTCTGGTTTTGGTTTTTAAATCACTTGTTTTGACAATAATCAGAAAGGACTACAGCATTTGGTGTGTGTCCTCAAGAGTTGGTCTTGGATCTGAAAAGGCTGAGAAGAATCAAGGAAATCAACTCCTTTCCGTGCCCCCAAACCCTCCCCTCCTCCCCTCAGCCCTGCATACCACTTTTTTGTTTGCCCCTTGAGCACTTTTACTTAAAACCTGCTTCTAGTTGCTCTTATCACTGCCACAAACCAGCCATCCAGAGCCAGCTGCTTTCCAGGTGAATGTTGGAGATGAGAATCTTTGAAAACAGCAGCAACAGGGTGTTCCAGATTTTTTTATTGTAGACGTGGAAACATATGTGCACATTGTAAACTCTGTATACATAATTACTGAACACTATGTGACTGATTTGTTGATTCTGCTCTGACAGGGTGGTTTGATGTCCTAAGGGACCTATGGTTTGTGGTGATTTAATTCCTAGTTGGGAATTGGCTTCTTCCTCCTCATGCTAATTGTTTACCCTTGTTCTTGTGTGTGGGGAAGCTCTCTCACAGTGAGGCTCTCTCTCCAGCGTGGACTCTGTTCATGATAAACGACATATGTTCACTGGAAGAAGTTTTCTTAAGTAATCACACCCCAGGTGGTGGTTGGCTGTTGTGGGTCGTGATGGTTCTGTAATACACACCTATTTCAAACCTCCATTGGTCAAAAAAGGGAGGAAGAAAGCCCCCTTGTTTTCAAGGGCATACCTTGGAGATGCACAGAGAAGGGTGATGGGTGCACTGTGAGTTGATGGGAAAGCCGTGGTCTCCTACCGTGAGCACAGTGAGTTAGGTGGGCTGGTAGCATCTCGTCTGGGCATTAGATCTGGTGATGGTGAAGAGGAACCTGCTGAGTACTGTGGCTGTGCCAGGTGTGTTGAAGCCCATGTTGTACACGCATAGTTGAGCAAAGCACCTCATTAGAAATGCCTCAGCTGCCTGAAATCTATGTTCCTTTTAGCAATTGTCCAAATAGAAGCGCATCCTGTGAAGACATATCCGACATTAAAAGTCATTTTCATTAGAGTCTTGTTGACTACTGAGTATTGATGACTTGACCCATTATACCTGAGATCATCTTTCCCAGAGTGCCTTAGACCTTATTGCTTTAAGAAAATTATGATGTTTTTTATTACTTTTATTGTTTTAATGATTTAGTAAAGTGACTGGATCTGGTATAGACTTTCTGGGGGTATGTGTGTGAAGATTTTAAAAACTTTAATATTTGTGAATGGAATGCCTTGTAATATGAATGTTAATATGATGTGTAAAGGGAGATTAAAAGTGTGAATGATAAAAAAAAGAAATGCAAATCAAAATAACTCTAAGATTCCATCTCACTCCAGTTAGAATGGCCAGTATCAAGAAAACTAATAACAACAGATTCTAGAGGGGATGTGGCCAGGAGGAATCACTACTACACTGTTGGTGGGAGTGCAAACTTGTTCAACCACTATGGAAAGCAGTATGGCAGTTCCTCAAAAGACTAAACATAGAGCTCCCCTATGACCCAGCAATTCCACTACTTGGCATTTACCCAACCATCCAGAAACTAGGGCATACTAAATCCACTACCACAACAATGTTCATTGGAGCATTATTCACCATAGCAAAAATATGGAACCAACCTAGGTGTCCCTCAGTTGATGAGTGGATCAACAAGATGTGGTATTTATACACAATGGAATTCTATATGCTGTCAGAAAGAATGACATCGCCCCATTTGTTAGGAAATGGAAAGTCTTAGAAAAGATCATATTAAGTGAAGTAAGCCAGACTCAAAGGAACTTAGGCTCAATGGTTTCCCTCATTTGTCATAATCAGTAGAAACCTTGGGCTCTCCTAGCAGAGATTTGCAATAGAGCAAAACCTTGATACAAAAGGCCATATAGAATGACACTAAATGAAAGGATCTCTAGGATATAGAAACAAAAGCCATATAATGAATGATTGTTGTTCTTAAGGTACTATGTTATCTCTCATCTCTTTTGCTGTCCCTTGGTTATCTCATATTGTTACAGTATCTCACTTTGTTACCTGATATATTGTATATATTTGTATTTGGTTATTTGAAATTGGATAGGGAAGGGGGGAAAACAAGATGAGGGGTGGGGGTGGGGAGGAAGGAAATGGGGACCAAGACATGGGAAAGTGTATCAATGTATGGGAATTAATGCACCATCTATCTGGCAAATATCATGTAACCCTTCTATTAATTACAATAGAAAATACATGAAAAAACTATTGTCTTTAAATAATTGTACAAAGGCATTATCATTTAACTACACAGTTTATGCATTCGGTATGCTTTGATCAATGTAACCCTTTTCTTTTTACTTTATTTAAAACCAAAGGATTTTATTTGCCAATGGCAATGCTTGGCTTAACGATGAAGTAGATTCTGTGGAGATGTCATCCCAAACAGAAGTCACAGTGACACTGAGAGGAAAGGAATATTAAATGTTAGGACATAGTCTTAAACAGTCCCCATATCTATACTGGTAAACTTCTTTTCCATAACACATAGGGATGAGTAAGAGCTTACACACTATTGTCTTTTCAAAATAATTTATTCTTGTAGGTGCACAGAGTAAGGTATACAAGCTTATTCAACTCGAAACCTTTCAAAGGGAGGGGTGAAGTTTAATTTCCAAATAGTTGAATTTCTGTTTTGCCAAACTTTAAGATCTTTAAATCCATAGCAACTCTGTATAAGTGAGAGGTATTATCTTACACCTTGGTAAATTGTTTTGGTATATATAAATTTTCAAAGCACCTTTTGTATTCCTTTACTAAAATGAAATTTGTAAATTTATAAAATGTATAAAAATGTAACAATGGATTCATAGCAATCTTACAAACTTTTGGCTATAGTTACAGCCAGAAACAAATAAAACTTAATTGTATATTTTAAAATCTACTGTCGCTTTTATATTCATCCTGGCAGCTCCAGCCTCAAGGTATCACCCATTACTCTGCTCATTTGTTTTCTGTGCTTTGTGATGACTTATTTTCCTTTTATAATATATGTCTATGTATTTATTTCCCCAACATTTCTGAAAAAATGAAGCAAAATAGAATCACAAAATAAAGTTTGAAAAGATTCCCTCCCGATCACTACTACACTGTTGGTGGGAGTGCAAACTCGTTCAACCACTATGGAAAGCAGTGTGGCAGTGCCTCAAAAGGCTAAACATAGAACTCCCCTATGACCCAGCAATTCCACTACTTGGCATTTACCCAACCACCCAGAAACAAGGACATACTAAACCCACTAGCACAACAATGTTCATTGCAGCACTATTCACCATAGCAAAGATATGGAACCAACCTAAATGTCCCTCAGTTGATGAGTGGATCAACAAGTTGTGGTATTTGTACACAATGGAATTCTATGCTGCTGTCAGAAAGAATGACATCGCCCCATTTGTTAGGAAATGGGAAGACTTAGAAAAAATCATATTAAGTGAAGTATGCCAGACTCAAAGGAACTTAGGCTCAATGGTTTCCCTCATTCATCATAACTAGTAGAAACCTTGGGCTCTACTAGCAGAGATTTGCAATAGAGCAAAATCTTGATACATAAGAACATATAATGTGAAGCTAATTGAAAGGACCTCCAGGATAGTGAAACAAAAGCCATATAATGAATGATTGTTGTCCTTAATGTACTATGTTGTCTCTCATCTCCTTTGCTGTCCCTTGGTTATCTCATATTGGTATAGTATCTCACTTTGTTATCTGATATATTGAATTTATTTGTATTTGGATATTTGAAATTTGATAGGGAAGGGTGGAAAACCAAGACGGGTGGGGGGTGTGGGGGGGGAGGGAAACGGGTACCAAGACATGTGAAAGGGCATCAATGTATGTGAATTAATGCACCTTCTATCTGGGAAATATCATGTAACCCTTTTACTAATTACAATAAAAAAAAGAAAAAAAAGATTCCCTCCCTTCCCCGCAAATACCCATTATTAATGTTGAAGTCAGCAGAAGTTCCTGCATCTTTCTCTATGTATGGTAAAGAAAGATAAACAGATGCATTGATTATTCCAAAATGAATAACTGAATGTCTAAGTCTGGGGTCTCTGGAAGCAGACTGTCACAGAATGTTGGAGGCACATATTATTTGAGGGGGACCAAACACATTTAAAGGGAAATGGGGTGGGGGCCACACTGGACAAGGGAAAAGTGATGCTATGATGCAGCTGCAAAAAGCCTGGACCTGGGACAAAATGCCCTTGGCAGGTCTGCAATGGGGCCTTGAAACTCTCTCTGCTCTTGGAAGGCTGACTACCTTCAGAAAGTGTTTACATAGGAAAGCTGTCCCATTCCTCATAGCCAGGAAGCAAGTCCTTCCTGGGAGAGAACGAGTGGCTGCCTTGCCATTGTGCCCTGAATGAGTAGTGCTGGAAACTATGTCAGTATCAGTCAACCTTGCAGGACCATGGACAAGAAAACAACTTTTTTAAAAAAAAAATTCTTTTGCAGGATTACAGTTTGAGCTCACTGACTCTAAGATACCAGTGCTTCAATTATGGTATCAAGCTCAAGAATTAAAACATCCAAGCCGGGCGTGGTGGCTCACACCTATAATTCTAGCTATGCAGGAGGCTAAGATCCGAGGATCGTGGTTCAAAGCCACCCCAGGCACTAAAGTCCGTGAAACTCATATCACCAATTAACCACCAGAAAACCTGTAGCTCAAGGAGCAGGGCTGTAGCTGAAGAGATCAGGGATAACGGCCAGGCCCAGAGTTCAGGTCCCACCACCGTCAAAAAAAAATTAAAACAAACATATACCAATGTAGTTTATGTATTAACAAAGCAAGTTTAGACTTACTCTCACTCTCACATTTTCTAGTTAAGAATGGCCTTGTGCCTTTAGAGACTACTCTCTATAATAGTATATGGAAGGATTTTTAATCACCTGCTAATTCCTTTTAGCATTTCTTATAAGAACTCACAGGTCAAAATTGGAAAAGAGCTCTTCCTTTCCATTCACTGCTTTTTGTATTTAAAGGTAAAGAAACTGAAGTCAAAGAGGTATAGAAATTCTTCTTAGAGGTAAAGAAGTCCTTTAAACTTACCTGGTGCAGAGCCAGAGCCGCACTTACCCCACAATCCCTAATGTAATTCATGTTTATAAAAGATGTAGTAATATTTTAAAAGCACCACTATAAAGGGAGATGATCGAAATGTAATACCTAATACCATTCACACAAGTTTACCCCTAAGTCCATGACATTTCTGAGTTAATTGTAATTGCATTCACTATGATCTGAAGAGGTGATTACCAAAAACCAAACAATGTGAGATGAGACCTTACATAAAAGAGATGAGCTGTTGGATTGTTTATAAGACCTTGAGAACACCTAAACCTCACAGAAATGTTCAGTTTTCACAAATAGCATTTCACATGTATTCCAGGCTATTATTGTTGGGAATTTTTTTAATGAGGGCCACGTTTAAATTCATCTTTTCATCTTTTATGTTAGTTCTGCAACGAGCCATGTGAATAATAAATCATGGGAAATGCTAAAAAGGTTTAAATAAAATGAATCTTTATGTTTTTGTGAGTGAGATAGAGTCTTGCTAAAATGTCATGGCTTGCCTCTAACTTGTAATCTTCTTCCCTTGGCTTTCTGAGTGCTAGAATTATAGTCGTGGAACATATATACGAGGTTAAGACTACAAAGAATGAATATGCATTATTTCTTTTCACGCTTCCTAAGTGGGGGAAATCCACTGGAGAAGCTATATCATGATTTCTGAGATGTACTTGTTTAGCCTGAGAAGGTATCCACCCTTGACATCCCTTAAAATAAAATGTCCACTTTAGATTCCTTGAACAACATGGAGAATCTGAGGTCTGTGTGTCTCCAAGAATCTTGGTGGTTCCCCTGAGTACAGCATTTTCAGAGCAGGGTTAAATATGCTTCCTACCCATATCAGACTTTATGTTAAAACTCTTGAAAATCCACACATAGAATCTGTTCCCTCTCATCACCATGACAACCAAGGATATTTTCAGAGAAGTCAGCCAGTCACCAGTATCTTCTCAGCTAACTCCAAGACATAGGGTTTCACCATGGATGATAGCTGACACTAAACCTTAAGCATTAATATGCCAATATACAATTCGTCAAGATTTTGGTCCCATTTTCACCCAGGTTATACAAGAGAGAGGAAGTATGATGGCTCCTAAGACTAGAAACTAAGAGAGTAAAAAAAGTTTTAGACATTAGTAGATTCATGCTCAACGAATGATGCTCCCTTTTCCTGTTAGTTTATTCTTTCCTTTGTGCTGACTTCAATTTCATATATGCATTGAATGTACCACCCACGCATATCCATTGATAGCTTTACAATCAGACTTGAAGGTACTTACAGCTTGAAATTGCAGAGCTTGGAGCAATATTTATCCCTAACACTTCAGTCAAAGTCTCAGGGAAATCTTTGATTGGCCTCACTTGAATCATGTGCCCTGTAAACCTGGATTGGGGGTATAGTCACCCTATCCAAACCTGGCAAATAATATGGTTAGAATGTTTCTACAAGGAGACATTTCTCCTTAGACAAATACATAGGCTAAGTTGTCCCTTGTGAATAGCATAAAAATTAAACCAAATTATGTATATTCCCATGAACCAGAAGAAGAAAACATTCTAAGCCCCATGAAGGTTGAATGATGGAGGGTTGAACATTACACAATCCTAAATAATTACAGTCATCATATTAGATGGGCTATTTGAGATTCTTTACATCCCACAGAGCCACATGATTACTTGCTAGTATTACAATCCATCAGAATTTCTATTAACCATGTTACTTTCCAATGTAAATGAACAGGCCCGCATAAAATATGCTTAAACAAAATATGCTGTTGTTATTGTTGTTTTCAGTAATACTAGAACTTGAAATCGGAGTGTTGTATTTGCTTGTTAGTCAGGTGTTCTGCTTAAGCCTTACTTCCAGCCTGTTTTTGCTCTAGTTCTTTTTGAGAAAGTATCTCCACTTTTCCTAGTACTCATCTCTGGAATATGGTTCTATTTTCTGATTTATATCTGGAAAGACAAGTTGCATGCCACTGTACCTAGTTATTGGTCGAGATAGGATCCTCTCCAAAATTTTTGCATGGGCAAAAAGAATCCCATAATAATCCTCTTGATTCGGGCCTTCTAAGTAACAAGGATTACAGGTATGATCCACTATTCCCAATGAATTTATGTGGTCATGTAACAGAACTCAGACAGGCTTTAGGCTCAAACACTGTCATTTGGATCTTGTTTCTTGCTTTTCATGTCTCAGCTCTATTTTCTCTATATTGAGTTTTTTTTTAATCCTAGAGCAAAATGTAAGGAACACACCATCCCTGACCCAACCACTAGATGACAGGATATGGAATTTTGGCAACACTTGAATATTCTTCTCAATCTCAGGAGTTAGGAGATAAGATAAATTTGAAAGGATTGGAAACTGCATCGAAGAAATGTAACAGGCCGTATGCAAAAGGCTGGCCTCTCATTCTTGATTTTCTTTCCTTGGCTTTCTGAGTGCTAGTGTTATAGTTGTGCAACATATACAAAGCTAAGGGTAGATAGAATACATATGCAACTATTTCTTTTCATATATCCTCAGCAGGCGAAATCCACTGAGGAGGATATGTCATGATTTCTATAGAAGAATACTTTCCACATTCTGCAAGTATAGTGTAGTATCTTGCAAAGGATAGGAGAGTGAGCTCAATATGTACATGGAAAGATTTTGTAAGATATAATTCTCCAACCACAAAAGAATAGGAGTCACATAAGACAAACAGAAGGGGTAAGCACCATTCTCTAATGGTAATGATGACAAAAACAAGATGAGATGAAATGAATAAACAGCACACAAAAAAGCTTTCTGCACAATTTGCATTTAGGATCTTTCATCTCCCTGTCTGCTTTGACTGTCTCCATTTCACCTCGTTGATTTTCCATTTGCTTATGAATTCAGTTGCCAAAGCTTTGTTATTGTTCCATAATTTCAAGTTTGTTGTGTTTCTCGTCTCTCGTATACTAATTTGCTAGATTCTGTGATTCATCATTATCAGGAGGTATTTTGTCATCCATAGTCATCTTTTTCCCTGCCTTTTTTTTTTGATATGGCACTGCTCCAACTCTCTAGCTGTTTCCTGGACTCTTTCCCTCTCTCTCCTGCCTTTGCCTGAGCAGGAGCAGCAGAAGTCATCCTTTCTTTTTTTTTTTTTTTTGCCAGTCCTGGCTTTGAACTCAGAGCCTGAGCACTGTCCTTGGGCATTCTCAAGGCTAGAGCTCTACCACTTGAGTCACAGCACCACTTCCAGCTTTTTCTATGTATGTGGTACCAAGGAATCACACCCCAGGTCTGTGTACATTGTAGGCAAGCACTCTAAACTAGGCCAAACTCCAGCCCCAAGATCTATGCATTCTTCTTTATAAGATCTATGCATTCTTAATTAGTTGATGTCAAAAGCACTAAAAGTTTTGTTGCTTAGACATTATCCTTAGGGAAAGAAAAAATGCTTCTATTTCCATGCATGCAAGAAATAAAGGAGAGGTAATGATACAGAGGAACATAGAGGTTGAAAGAAGTTGGAAACATTAATGTGACAGAGTTCCCAAGTTTACAAGCATGTGAGAAACATGATCTGAGAAATGGAGGGAAAGTCTACAGAAGTAGCTATAGAGTGTGTGGCATGTCACTCCCAGAGAAAGAAATACATGACCGAACAGCTGTGGGATCTCAGATGTGGTCACAGAGCATGAAAGTATTCAGAGGGAAATACACTGCATTTTTCTTGCCTTTGTATTTAAACGTGCTTGTAATATTATTCACTAGGGTTGAGCATATATTTTGGTAATCTAAATTTTATTAGCGTGGCATAATCACTTACCTCCTGAGTTAGGAGAACCATCAGTGAGTCAATGATGTGTTAATTCTAAAAATAAATTTGGGATGGTCCAAATATTTTTAACAAAATTATTTACACAAAACAAGAGCCCTATGGCACACTTTTAAGACAAGTCGATTCCTTTAAAAAATGACAGTGGCCTAGAGACTCAGAGTTAGTAAGTCATCTCAAATGTATGGTATGAGAAGAACCTATGTTTGTGGTAGCTGACCCTGGACTTGGCTTTAGAAACATGTGATGGTTCTGTATCATTCCTGTGCCAGAATAGACCCACCAGGGCCTCTTTTTCACAAATTTTATACTCTGAAGATTCAAATTTGTCTCTGTCTATTTTGCTGCCATATTGTGCATTTTGGAATACGGGCCTTGGAATATGAAAATGAAATATGAAAAGCAGCAGTCTGGATGACATACTACTTAAAATTCATCAAAAAATAATCAAGGAACAATGAGCAAAGACAGAAGCTTCAGCCATCATATTTTAATGGAGGAACAACAGGAAGCCTCTGCTAACTGATTACATCTCATAATCACAGTATAGTAGGGAAATCCATCTTGAAGGAATGCCCAAATTCCTCCATGAGAGTTTCTAAGACATGGAGTAACACTCGAATAATAGAGCATTTTGCATAGAAGAGATTATGATACATGTGAGTCTAATAATACGAAGTTGGGCTGCTGAGTTATAACTTACTCTTAAGAGGGGGAAATCCTCATTGAAACATTTGCTAGAAACTCAAATAATAAGAGAGTAATCACTCAAATCGACACTCTGATTTCCACAGTTGAGAGAAATACAGGCTGGATCAGGGAAAACTTTGATACCATGATTGTGGAACTCAGAGCCACTTTCCCACTTTCTCTCCATTGTGAGAAAATGATGGTATGTGTGTATATAGGTATGTATGTGTTATATGTGCACTTACATATATTCACACATACATGTACATCTATACATGTACATACTCATATATACACATTTAATACTAAAAAAATCTAGTTCATTGCAGCACTACTTACCATAGCAAAGATATGGAAACAACCCAGATGCCCCTCAGTGGACCAACAAGATGTGGTATTTGTACAGAATGGAATTCTATGCTGCTGTCAGAAAGAATGACATTGCCCCATTTGTTAGAAAATGGAAAGACTTAGAAAAAATCATATTAAGTGAAGTAAGCCAGACTCAAAGGAACATAGGCTCAATGGTTTCCCTCATTTGTCATAATCAGTAGAAACCTTGGGATCTCCTAGCAGAGAGTTACAATAGAACAAAACTTAGATACATAAAGCCATACAGAATGACACTAAATGAAAGGACCTCCAGGTCCTTACAAAAGCCATGTAATGAGGGATTGTTGTCCTTAAGGTCCTATGTTATCTCTTATCTCTTTTGCTGTCCCTTGGTTATCTCATATTGTTACAATATTTCACCTGGTTATCTGATATATTTTATATATGCGTATTTGGTTATTTGAAGTCAGATAGGGAAGGGAAGAAGATAAGATGAGGGGAGGGGTTGGGGGGGGAGGGAAATAGGGACCAAGACATTAGAAAGGGTATCAAAGTATGTGAAGTAGTGCACCTTCTATCTGGTGAATATAATGTAAACCTTCAATTAATTACAATAAAACATATATGAAAAAATACTAAGAAGATCTGTATTTTCAGATGTTGTTCAATAATTTCTAAATTCATGTTGAAAAGAAGCAGATAAGGTAATGCCAAAATGATGCAAATAAGAATTAAGAATCATGGTATATAATCTCAAGGGAGAATAAAGCACATTAAGAATTAAAAATGAACACTAAGGCGGGTGCTGTGGCTCTCACCTGTAATCTTAGCTATTCAGGAGGCTGAGATCTGAGGATTGTAGTTTCAAGCCAGCTTGGGTACTAAAAAGTCCGTAAGAATATCTCCAATTAATCACCAGAAAACTGGAAGTGGCACTGTGGATCAAGGGGTAGGGTGGTAGCCTTGAGCTGAAGAGCTCAGGGACAATGCACAGGACCAGAGTTCAAGTCCCACGACTGACTAAATAAATAAATAAGCAAACAACAAAGATATGCTGATATAAGAAGCCTAAAGGAGACCCACTTGCAACTATTATATATGAGAAATACACATATAAGAAGAGATCCCATAAATACCAAGACTAAAACAATTACTATTGGTGACATATTTAGGAATAAATGTTTTTCAGTTCTTCTATTAGTACTATTAGTATGTATTTCTCACATAATACACACTAGAACATACTAAATACTACATATTAAAGGAACTTCCAGGTGAACTTCCGAGCTCAGTAGAGCTGTAGTCTTGAGAAAACCCAAGGACAGTTCTCAGGCTCTGAGTTCAAGCCTTGGGAAAAATAATAAATAACTGATTTAAAGTAAATATTTCATTGGGAGAAAAAAAACAAGGCATTGAATATATTGATGTGGAGTATAAAGCGTTTCTGAAGTATTTAAAATAAAAGAGATAACAAAGAAGACAATCCAGTAGGCACAATGTAAAGACTAAGTTAATTCATTGCTTATTAGTAAAAATTAAAAGCCAACATGGGAGAATATTCCTGATTAATATGAGAGAATTTGGAGCTCTAAAATTTATTAAAAATATTAACATTAAGGGGAATTAGGGACTGATAGAATTTCTTGCGAATTAGAACCTCTTAGATATTATTATAAAATCTTAACTTCTAACAGTATTTCCTGAATAGTTACCATGCAGTCCTCTTTAAGTAAATTTATATGTTATTAAATACTACCTTTCTAATCCTCTGGAAAGACTCCTGGAGAGATTTATTAATTTGTCCAAATACTTCTACTGAGAACTGACACCACGAATGATTTCAGAATTGGGTTATGCTATTTTAAAAATCTATTTGCTTATGTGATTCAGGATTTTTCAAATGGCCATATTTTGGGATCAACAATTGCACTTTTGGTAATCAATTCTAAGGAAATTCTCCCACATCTGAAAAAAATGTATGTACAGAGGTTTTTATCTCAGATTTGAAAAAGAAAATTCATTAACAATCTATATAAATGACTTCAAGAAAGAGTTATTATACAACCTATAATACATTAACTAAGTAGAATATTGTTCAAATACTAAAACTCTTTTCAAGCCCACAAATATCATGAAAAATGTTTATAATCCTGTAGAAATAAATACAAAATTTAACAATATCAAAAATGACAAACATCAAACTTTTATTGTTTGGTTTTGGAAGCCTGACATAAAAATGAATATATATAATATATATTATACATACATATGTGCCGGGGCCTACCGGCAGCAAATTGGGGTTCCTGAAATAGGGGGCAGGGACTGGAAAAAATAGAAGAGAGACAAACACATGGGGTCCGGGAGGTCTGCCGCCCAGGCAAAGACTGCAGCCCCGTTTATTTTCCACTCAAGCCTTATATCCCTTCTTGAAACCAGGGAACTTCCAGGTGTTATTCATATAGCAAATCTTAGGTCATTTAAACAGAATAAGGCCAGAAAACAATAAGACAATAAAGCAATTGTCTGATGCAAATCAAGGTACAGTTTGATTCCACTCTGGCTCCCAACACATATGTATATATATTTCAGTCATGGGACTTGGACTCTGAGCCTGGATGCTGTCCCTGAGACTGTCAGCTCAAGGCTACAGCTCTACCCCTTGAGCCAGGATGCCACTTCCCGGTTACTGGTGATTAAGTGGAGGTAAGAGTCTCATGGACTTTTTAGTGCCCTGGCTGGCTTTGAACTACAATCCTCAGATCTCAGTCTTCTAAGTATCTAGGATTAAAGGTTTGAGCCACCATGCCCAACTAATACTGTTCTTTAAAAAAAAAAAACTAATTTGAGCAAACTTTCAGATTTCCTTTAAAGAAGAAAAACACCATATAAGAAAAAATACAGATGATCTTGTCAGGAATATTTACATGGGAGAGTGTTTCAGGCAAGTAGCACTGGCTTTCTGTTTAATTTGCAAATACAGACTTCATACTGTAGCTTTGAGTTTAAAACCAAAGCATAATTATGTACCTATTTATTTTGTGTGCACATGCATGTCAATGAAATATCACCCCATAATTACAACCTTGTATGACAGACAGAGCCAGAAAGCAGCAGAGGATAGGAGTGACCTTTGTTTTCTTTTTCTGTTGGGAAGCTATTTTATTTTGAAATCTTAAATTTTAATAAAAATATTAGTTAAGGGTACAAATAAAATATTTTCTCAGTATTTCAGTGGTTCTGGAATGTTGTATGTGTGCTTGCCATGACATGAGTATAATATGCAAAATTATTTTCCTATAAACATCTGAAATGTGTAACATCTAAGCAGAAATAGGTGATTAACATATTTGGCTCAAAATCTGACTGACTCTCCTTTATCAACTGTTTTCCAACTCTATGCTAATCCCATGACAAGAAAATAATTGTAACTAAAAATATGGTAGCTGCCATGGAGCTTGACAAGTTCTGGAGGTTCTTCTTGCAGAGAAATCCTAAACAGAATTCTAAACAGAATTTATTATTTCATGGATACTCCTTTTTTTAATCTGAGAGAATGCAATATTTTGTGCATGCTAGACAACCTAAAACCCAACGTTACCATTTTTTTCCCTTCCCCTTTTTCTTTTCCTTTTTCCCCCTTTTGTTTTTTCTTGAGATGAGGAGTCTCCCTATGTCATTCAGGTTGGCCTCAAATCCTTCATGTACCTGATTAAGCCTCTTGAGGTCTGGGATTACAGGCATGCCTCACTAAACACAGTGTCAGTCATAGCTTCATTTTTACAGTGGGCAAACATCCAGTCATAGAATTCTGGCAAAGAAACAAAACCAAATTAGATATTAAAAGGAAATAAAACTGTCCTGAAAGAATGGTTGGAAGTCCAATATTAATTACTATTTCACTTGGTAGGTTGAATGGGGTTATCTGGGATTCCACAAAATTTCAGTAGTCAGTATATAAATTCTTTATTGATTTTATTTATTCCTTCAATAAATATTGAGAAATTACTAATGATTTATATGGTTCCAGGTTTGAGAGAAATATCAGTGAGCCGAGCATTGCCACTGTGGATCTTAGGTTCCTGTACTAAATAAATCACATATGAACTGCCTGATGCTTTGTGTCCTGAGCCCAAGAAAAGGCTTCTCTGAGGACCTTCTATAGCCATCTCTTCCTCCTATGGGCTTGTTACCTCCAGACTCCACTGATACCCTTACTTTTATTCTCTTGGTCTCTCTTTACTCTCTAATATTTTGTTCACTCTTTCATTTATTTTTTTGCCAGTCTGGGGCTTGAACTCAGAACTTGAGCACTGTCCTTGAGTTTTCTCACAGCTAGCACTCTACCCTTGAGCTACAGCACCACTTCCAGCCTTTTCTGTGTATGTGGTACCAAGAAATTGAACCCAGGGCTTCATACATGCTAGGTAAGCATTCTACCACTAGGCCACACTCCCAGCCCCTCTTCTGTCTACTCTTAAAACTAGTTTCTCTTCTGTCCTTCAAAACATTATCTCTTAGAAAGCTATAGACTAGGAAATAAGTTGTTTGTGGTCTCTTCAGGTAGAAAAATGGTATGGATAGGAGGAAAGTGTATGAGGAAAAGGTTATCGGACGAGAAGAATATAATGTTTATGTGTTAATAAAAAGCTTTGTGAGGCCCCAGGGAGCCTTTGCTTTCCCAAAGCCAGTTCTCTTTTCATGTCCCCAAAATTTCTTTTTCAGTACTCATCTGAAAAAATGAAGAAATTGAGCATAAGACTGTTTTTAAAATAAGCTACACGATTTAAAGTCATGTCTCATGAACTTTATCTAACATTTATGTGATTCTGGGTCTTATTTCTATAATCTGATACAAAGTAGCAATAGATAACCGAATACATTCTAGACTAGAAGAATATTTTTTCCTACTAAAATTGCCTATTTTCCTTATTCTTTGCTAATTCTTTGTAATTTGATATGTTCAATATATTTCTTTTGATTCAAAAGAAATGAAGAGAATAACAGTTATTTCTATAAAACAAAAACTATACATTTTTCATTTTTTTCTGTCGGGCAGGAAAAAGGGTATTCAGTTACTGAAGTAAAAATCATAGGGCATCTCAGGAATTCAGGAAATGGGACATTCTATGATAGCTTCTAGTTTAGAATCAAAAGCCAAATCTTAGAATTTCAAAGCCAGCACTTATGTGAGAGTCTAGACATCCACAAACTGATGTGAGAGGAATGTAATTTGGTCTTGGAATCTTATACAAATAGCAGTACAGATAAATGAAGGGTGCAAGCTATAATTTGCACAATTTTCTAAATCATCTTCACAGCTAGTTTCATGGAACATAGCATTTAACTATGATTTTGGATGGGATTCACATTTCTGTATTCGATGGTAGCTATCATTTACTTGAACTCAAAACCATATGTACACTTTCTTCTATTCCTTTTTTTTTCTTTTTATTTTCTGGTTCAGAAGGAAGTCTGGGGAATGGGATACAGATTCTTTTCTGATAAACAATACAGTCTATTCTTTATACAAGTCATCATTGCCCCTAAACAATCCCTTGTCTCATCACCAACAGATGCCCCACGCAATCATTTTTCTTACAAGCCTCAGCAGAAATTGTCTTCACTTGAAGTAGTAGACTTTGCATGAATGATAGGAGAAAACAAATAAACAAAAAATGCTTTAGTACAAACTTCTATCATAGAGATTTTTACACTCAAAGGCAAATGCTTAAGAGTTCTCCTTTAAAATAGTTTCTATGGAAAATTTTATTTG
The DNA here is from genome assembly GCF_031878675.1 of Megascapheus bottae. Taxonomy (NCBI): domain Eukaryota; kingdom Metazoa; phylum Chordata; class Mammalia; order Rodentia; family Geomyidae; genus Megascapheus; species Megascapheus bottae. The sequence continues at coordinate 69,659,289 of NC_143510.1, read as the reverse complement.
CATTGTAGTTATGAATTAATCCTTTTCATCTGGCGAGATATCAGCATAAGGAGAAAAGTCTATAACTATGTCTGTGTTGTGAAGATTTCCAGGGAAGTATAAGCAGGATGGAATGGCTTATTTGATCTTTTAAAATGCAATAATATAATAGGTCCTCAAAATTTGCAGTGGAGGCAAGTTTGTTTACATAATAATTTTAAAGGCTTAATATTTGCTAGACCATGGTCTTCAGAGTCACCTTAAGCTTGTAAAGCTGCTTGCCCTCCTATAAATTTATAAGCAATGTAACTTATTTACTTCGTGTCTCATGTTCCAAGACTGGTTTTTCAGAGGACTTGAATGGGAGGAGGAGAGAAGAACATATGCGATGAGATTTGAGATATAAAGGAAATAAATGAGATTGAACATATCCTCTTCAGTGGACTTTTCTATGTGTTTTATAAGTCATTAATAATATACATTTTCCTAATTTGGGGCACAAATTAGGAAATTATTTACACTTTTATCAATTTATTTTGATTCAAGAACTCCAATTTTACACAGGAGCCTGAAACATTAATTTGCATACACGAGCACACTAATCAGCTTTGATGTCAAAATGACCCAGAATGAAGGATACAACAAAGCTGAAATGGATAAGAATTTCATTTTTATTATCTTTCATATAATAACAAAACACCCACTTCTTAAAAAACAAGTCATTTTTTTCAAAATTTGAAATATGTCTTAGGAATCCATAACATAAAGAAGCAAACTTTTTTCTTTTTACTAAAATAATGTTAAGTGTATGAAATACTTCATCTGTACTAGTGCTTCAGCTCAGATTGTGCCAGTATTCACTTCACCTTTACATTCAGAAACAATCTCTTACTCTTTACAGGGATCTATAGAAGTAGCTCGATCCTTGAGTATGATGCTAGATTCTTGTGTAGGTCTCTCTGAAACTCAAAGCTCAGGTACTCACAGTAGAACATGCTGTGACTCGAGTATGAAAGAGAAAGTATCAGAAATCTTTTGCCTGTGTCACTAAGCTTGAATTAATCATAAATCAAGTTCAAAGAGCTTAAGAATGTAAGAAATTGATCAGAACTGAGGTAAAAACACAGATGTGGAATAAATGGTGAAGAGGAAGACAAAGAAAAAAAAAACACCTTGAGGACATGCAAGGAATATTTATGCCTGATTTCCAAACAGATATGGAACATAAGAAGACAATATTAATGCATTTCTAAACAGTATCAGAGGAGCAAGAAATGAAGGGGAGGAGGTAGGGAGAGGCAGGGTGGGGAATGGAGGGCCCATGTATTTGGCCTATGTACCTTGTTCTAGCTTGCTAATCTCTGTTCTAAAATGATCAATTCGATGCTTTGGGCAAGGATTATTATTATGAAAAGAGTAGAAGCAAGGAGAGGTATTAAGAGAGCAGTTCACTGATCTAGGTTGATGTGATTCATTGCAGATAAGAAAGTCATCATTTAGAAAAACAATTCACCTTAGTGGTTAAGCAAAGGATTGAATCAAGACTGGTGATAAGGGAGAAGAAATACAACCTTTGAAGATAGACTGTAAAACTATCTGGAGGGATATAGTTGGATTACTTCCGAGGAGAGATATAATGTTTAGGGTCAGTGGCTGAGCTTGGCATCCAAACTTAAGGTGGAGATAGTTTAAACTTTCATGGCTTTTAAGAAGAAGCATCTCAGTAGTAAGTACTGTGGGCTATTAGTTTTGTTTGTGCAGTTCTATCAATATTTGAGGTTGGGTAATTTAACCATAATAAAGCTGGGGTGCAATAGATCACACCTGAAATCCTAGCTACTCAGGAAGCTGAGATCTGAGGATCATGGTTCAAAGCCAGCCAGGGCACAAAAGGACCTGAGACTCTTATCTCCAATCAACCTCTAGAAAATGAAAAGGGTAGGGTGGAAGTCTTGAGCTGAAGAGCTCAGGGACAGTGCCCATGCCGAGTTCAAGCTCTATGACCCACAAAATGAAAAACAAAACAAAACAAAACTTCATTTCTCTCAGTTCTGGGAAATCTACATTCCAGTAGTCAACATATCCAGTGCCTGATGAGGGTGAGTTATTACTTCCAAGATGGTGCCTTGAACTTAAAGAGAAGACTTTTCTGAAGAGGAAATTAGAATGGCCTACAGACACATGCAGAAATGCTCTTCATCTCTGGCCATTAAGGAAATGCGAATTAACACAATTTTGAGATTCCACCTCACTTCAGTTAGAAAGGCCATTATCAAGAAATCTAGTAACAACAGATATTGGTAGGAATGTGGCCAGGAGGGATCACTACTACATTGTTGGTGGGAGTGCAAACTCATTCAACAACTATGGAAAGCAGTATGTCGGTTCCTCAAAAGGCTAAACATAGATCTCCCCTATGACCTAGCAATCTCACTACTTAGCATTTACCCAAAAGTCCAGAAACAAAGACATACTAAACCCACTAACACAAGGATGTTCATTGCAGCACTATTTACCATATCAAAGATATGGAATGAACCCAGATGCCCCTCAGTAAATGATTGGATCAAGAAGATGTGGTACTTACACACAATGGAATTCTATGCTGCTGACAGAAAGAATGACTTTACCACATTTGTAAGGAAATGGAAAGACTTAGAAAAAATCATATTAACTGAAGTAAGCCAGATCCAAAGGAACATAGGCTCAATGGTTTCCCTCATTTGTAATAATTAGTACACATCTAGGACTCTCCTAACAGAAGATTACAAGAGCTCAAAACCTAGATACATAACATCATATAGGATGAGGCTAAATGGAAGGATCTCTAAGATATGGAAACAAGATTGTTGTTCTTAATGTGCTATGTTATGTCTCTTCTACTTTGTTGCCCTTTGGTTAATCTCATATTGTTACTGTATCTGACTTTGTTACTTGGTATATTGTATATACGTTTATTTATTTAAAATAAGAAATGGAAGGGGGTAAACAAGATGATTGGGAAGGGGTGGGGGAAGAGAATTGGGGACAAAAACATAAGAAGGGGTATCAATGTCTGAGAAGTAATACACCTAATATCTGGCAAATGTAACTGTAACCCCTCTATACACTAACTTGATAATAAAAAAATAAAATGAAGAAAAAAGAAATGTTCTCATTACCTTACCTATCACCTTGACAATGAAATTAAATTTAAAAAGGTAAACAAGAATTAAAAAAAGATGGTGCCTATGCATATGGAGAAGAATGTGTACATAAGAGAAATGAGCCTCGAAGACCAAATTAGCTTTTATAGATTCGAGCAAATATGCTAGGTTAGAATTGAAGATCCTCAAAGTGAATATTGGAGAAGACATAAGCATGCAAGACATAGCAAGGACTAAAGACTAAATCTTCCTCCTTCTCACAGATTTTATAAATCTTTTGTCCTTTAAAAATCTAGAGAGAACAGAATGTACTTCTTGGATAAAAGACTGAGTTAGATTTTTCACTAACTGGGAAGATATTGGCCTGATAATATGTCAGAAAACCTAATTTTTATTTTGCCTGAATTATACTGTTGTGGGCAAATGTGCATTAATAAACAACATAAATATTTTAATTCAATGATTACATGGTCCCGATGGACTGCCTCTACTTAGTTGTTTTATCCTAAGATATAAGAAGAATTTTGTCCTTAACGAAGTCACAAATTCAAAATATAACTAGTAGGAAAGAGGCAGTCCTGCTGTCTTGAAAATGTAGCCCCTGTGCATAAATTGAGAAAATAAATGTCCCTCCGTACAGCCAGTGACTCATCCTGGAAAAAAAACTCATGAGTCCTTCACTCTTTGAATAGAATCCACCCATGTGAAGTGCAGTCTGTACCAAAGCATTCAGAGATTAAGTATAGCACAGTCAACTCACATTAATACAGAGTTTCTCTGTAAAAATTTCAAGTAGATAAGATATAATGCAAGAGAACTTTTGCTATAGTATATCTGAATTTTTCTATTTGCAGCAGTCATTGTATTAAAGATAAATTCAATAGGCTTAATGTGAATAAATTCTTTGAAACTTTTTTTTCAAAAGGCCTATTCTAGGGACTCTTTCTAGTGACCACTTTATCATGCAACTAAGGCAGAGCTAAAGCACTGTAGAAAGTAAAATGGCTTCGTCAAGGCTACTCTATTCATGTAAACCCTGGGAAGCAAATGGGAGTCCTCAGAGTTCTAACTGAGCTCTCCTCTTTACCACTATTATTATTCTTTTGTTGTTCTCCCCATTCTTTATATTAACACATGTATATTTATCACATTGTATAATTTCTAATGAAGAGGAAAAAAGTCATGTTGCAAATATATTTATTTCTCCTATGCCTGGAGGTTTTGCCCATCCTTCCCTTATTTTATTTTAAAAATCATTCAGGAGACATTGGATTAGATGATAGGGAAAGAAGATAATAAGACAAGTTATACTCTAAAGAAGTGGTTTTTATACAGTGCTTAAGGACAAGCAGCAGCATCACTGGGCTAGAATATGTTAGAAAGATACATGAAGTATCCAGAAATATCCTGGATATTTGAAATATCCAGGCTTGTTTCTTCTCATAAAGACATTGTTTAATGACCCTCCACACCAAGCTTGTCACCAATACCCTCTTCAGGGTTCTATATTTACTTATTTAAATGAGTCAGAAATAGCATCCAGGTTTCTGACTCTGATGGTAGTGTTCTTGACAAGTTGAGTCCATGAAAGAGGTAGAATTTTTTAATTGTCTGGATAATGTATAGAGGGGTTACAGTTACATTTGCTGGTAGTAGGTGTATTACTTCTCACACATTGATAACCTTCTCATATTTTTATCCCCATTTCTCTCTTCCTTCCCCCCTCCCAATCATCTTGTAAGAGGTTTATCCTGTATGATTGCTGTTCTTAAGGTACTATGTTATTTCTCTTCTCTTTTTTTGCCCTTATGGTTAGTCTCATATTGTTACTGTGTCTGACTTTGTTACCTGGTATATTGTATATACATCTATTTGTTTATTTGAAATAGGAAAGGGAAGGGGGGAAAAAGTAGAATATTTTGGAGCAGATTTGATCTCTGATGATGCTCATGAAGATATGTGAGGATGCCGTAAAGATATTATCTATCCATAAGGAATATATGTCAACAATGTGTACAATCATTTTTTAATACTTAAATTATTATCATGGGTCAATTTCCTTTTCTGATACTAGAAATTGAACCCAGGACATTGCACTTGCTAAGCAAGTGCTTTGCCACTGAGCTACCTCCCAGCCTTATGGGTCAATCCTCGAGTTTATTACAAACCAGAAGTTCCAAATTTCCTTATAAGCCTCAAAATATTAAATGCATACTTTGACATGATACTTAGTAGCTACTTAAACTTAACTCTAATAGGCATGATTCCAACCAGTCCGATTACATGATTGAAAACAGATATTCCAACATGTCTTCAACACATCAGCTGTCCCAAAGCCCTGTTGAACGGAACAGATCTGGGTCAACTTTCCAAGAGCACCAAACAGCACTATGAAACAATCTTTTTCTGAAATTGGATAAGGGTGTTCATTGTGGTATTTCCACAAATGCATACAGTATTTGCTCTTTGATCATTTTGTTCCTCATTATTTTTTTTCTCCTCTCTATCTTTTGGAACAATTTAAATGATCTCATTATGTTGTTTTCATATGTGTATCTCCTGTTGTGTATTAATTTATACATTCATATAATGTCTTAGAACCATATTCTCCTCCATAATCTTCTCTTTTATCTCCCTGATGCTGTTTTCCTCTCTTAAACCACCCCCACAATTTCATTGGAGGTTAAAATACTGACTTAACTTTTATAATATCCAAAATTGTGGCAGAATATGTTGCACATATTTCATACATATCTTCTTAGGAAACTGTAATACATATGCTACATTATTTTTGCAGCAATTTTGTCTTGTTTTCATAAAGCCTTAATTGCAGTGGAATCCCATCTCCTTATATTTCACCTGGTTAAGGCTGGTGAAGAAATAACTTGTCACCAAAGGAAGGCCCTTGAATCATCAGTACTTAGCAGGTCATAGTGTAACTTACTTTAGGACATTTAAAATCTTCCATATGATCAACCAGCTGACAATAAATGCCTCTTTCCAATGTTGAAGTTGGTTCCTTATTTTGCACCATTTTGATTACATGGGTGTTGTTCTTGATATTTGAAAGCCTCCATCTGCCAGCAGACATGACTCAGCACAGTCACCTAGCAAGGTCTGCTATTATTAGTGTTGACCTGGGTTTCTATGCCACACGATAACCCCATCCTGGGAAACACCATCAACATGTCTGTTGCCAAGAGGGAAAACATGAACCAACTTAAATAATCTGTCATAGGTACAATCAGTCTGATGAAAATTATCTGACTCAAATTCCTGAATAAAGATGATAACACTGATAAATTCAGTGATATCACTGATAAATTTACGTTGTAGGTCTAAACTAAAAAAAGATGCATTCATTCCCTAGTTAAAAAATAACATTAGAGGGATGGATTTTTAGGGGTACCAGGAAGGGTCATTTAGATTAAAGTAATCCTAAGTGAAAGGCACAGCACCTAGCAAGCACCCATGAATTTGACATTTTTTTTCTGAGTTTCATCAGAATCTTTAAGTCCTATTTCAGGGTTATGTCAACCTGATACTGAAAAATGCAGCAGAGAAACAAAGTAACATAATCAGAGAAGGTATTATAAAGTCTGTTAACAAAGCTGCTCACTCATATCAGCTGAAGGGAAACAGCTGTAGATGATAAAACTCTTAAAATGATTCCTCCTTTTACTATTTATAAGAAATCTGTCAACATGGCTGTTATGTCTTTCATTTGCACCTGGTGTGAGGGTTTAGGTAAGTAATCTCATATCATTTCCATACTGTTAAGAGCCACCCAGTTGTAGAATCATTATTTCTAAACACTTTAGTCCTTTGATTTTAAAGAAAATTTGTGGGCATATAATTAAATAGATAACACACTGCACTATGTCTCATAACTTTCAAGTATATATTTAGTTTGCATGTTCTTTGTTAATATTTGACTTATCATCATATCAAACTACGATGTAGAATGCCTCTGTTCAGAATGAAAAGTTTTCATCAATAAGTAACCTTTCTCCAGAATAATCTTAACTTTCTCAGAAAATAACTTATACCCTTTCCATTACAATCAATTGCCTATTTGATTGAAAAGTTGGGAAACCTTTGGGGCAGTGAAGAACCTTATAACTCAGCCAAACATAATTATGTTTTCTTGAATTTTTGCTTAGCATTAGAACATGTTTGGTTATGGGGAATGAATGATTTTTATCTAGAAGACTGACACCCTTGCCTATATTTAGATTTGACATACACAACAATTAGCTAGACACAGATACACAAACAACAAGACACAGTGGAAGAAGACTACAACTGAAGTCACCCAACCTGTATCTCAGAAGGGAAGTTCATCCCTCACAACTCAAGAACACAATCAAGCACAGGGCAGTAGATTTTAGTAATATTCCAAGAGTAAGAACCTGTCATTTAAACCAAGTGATGTGAGGGTTGCATTCCTTAAGAGCTGAATACACTTGAATTCCAATGCATTTTATAGGTATCATTTCTCATTTTAAATGACCATGAAAAACTGAAGAAAAGGCACCAATACAAACTACCTATTGATTCAAAAGAAAGTCCTGCATGCAAAGAGATGCAGAAGCTCACATATTTCTTAGATTACCTTGTAGCCAGAGTTCTTGGTACTCACCAGCTAGATGTTCTCATGCATAAATCTAATTGTGTCTCAGGAGAAAAGAATCAGGCTGTGAGGCAACCAGTTTGAAGCATGGATCAATCCTGGCAGAAGCTGGTATGATCTATAGACAACAGGGCACTTTTCAAGTTTACCAGATAATGTGATTGCTTTACAGTTTAGGGTCAACAACCACCTTAATTTTCCTTGTTTTTGTAATCAGGCATCGAATGAGTGGCTTCACAGCTGGGAAGCAAGTACTCTACCACTAAAACCAGCCCTTCCTCCCTAGTGTTCTAACTTTTCATTTGTATTTCGAATAGATTTTCGTAATACCTTTACTGGGCTGTCCATCTTCAACTGCGATCTTCTGTCTCTTTCTCCTAAGTAGATAGGTAGGGCTACAGATCTATACCACCATGTCTAGCCTGTTGTAATTCTGAAGCGGAGAGTGTCATAACTTTAGAAGCTCTCTGCTCCCATACAAATTGGAACGGTTGGCTGCTGATTTGTAGCTTCTCTTCTCAGCCTGTTTTACATTTCTTTCTTTTCAAAACTATCAACATGTATGAGTTGAAAATCTACCACAGCTGAGTTTTTCTAGCTACTAGCTATCTCATAGAGCAAACACCTGTCAACTTTGTCTCTTATAATGAACAGTATTCCCTGAGGCAGTGAATCTACTCTTTTCTTCTTTCCCCCAGGTGGCCAAATAGCCCAGTCCATCTTAATTGTCCGGCTCCTCTTTGGGATATAACATTCTATAAAGTACCCTCCAAAGCAGAAATCATTAAAGACAAAAATATGCTTCCTTTTGGTATCATAGCAACAAGTGCTGGCTGATTTTGAACTACCTTATTAGTTAAAAAGATGTTCTTTTACATAAAGGTACTTATTAACAAGGCTAGAAATATCCAGCTCCTTACAAGCTACAAACCTTGCTTTCTTACCGATTTTTTTTCCCTCAGAAACCATTATGATCCAGAGAGACTGGCAGAAAGTACACAAATGATAAGAAATACTTGCTGATGTTCATCCAAATAGTTGAGCGTATCTTGAGCCTAAATTTATTTATTTTTATTATCATTAAGTAGTTGTAGAAAGGAAGGGCCATATAGCACAGCAGTTTATGAATACAATGCAGTATCACTCTTTTCAACATTCTCACCTCCTGTGACCCACCTCTTCCCTTCCTTTTAATTCTGTGGCACAGACAATGAACTCTTGATTCATTCTGATGTTGTCCTGCTAAAGGACATCTTCCTTGATAATTTCAGTTTATATTGATACTGCTTTTCATGGTACTTATTCTTTGTATCATTATGTCAAGCAGTGATGGCATGTTACCATTTTTCCTTTAAAACTTGAGGAACCTGGTCATTAAGAGGAGCTAGGCACTTAGGGCCTATTTGGCCACCTAGGGAAAAGAAGAAAAGAATAGATCACTGCCTGACTTCACTCCTTGAGGTAGAGGTATAGTTCCTACCTCTTGGTCAATGGTATGCCTGTAGTTAAAGTCAAGTGTCCTTTGAATTTACTTGCCTGTTGAGTCTCACGAACCGTTTATAACCACGTCACCAAATAATTTTCTACATTATCATTTGAGATAAAAATGAAGTAGCATGTGGCTTGAAATAAATGGAAAGAAAGTGACCTGCTAAGCAAGATGATGGATGGACATGAGGAAACTCCCAGAGGAGGGGGTGGTGTAAAGAGGAAAGATCCCACAATGCTCTATTGTATCATAGTACCACTGTTTGGAGCTTACCAATGAGAGCCTCAATGAGGATGCTTGATGTGTTACAATCAAGTCCTCTCTTGGCATCCTAATAGTTCTCTCATTATCCTCGCCTTGTGCCACTGTCCTCAGATCAAGACAAATGTGTAAGTGAAACTCTCCTCCTGAAACTGGAATTCTGACATACATTTAAAGTCTTTCTGGCTGTCCGTGGAGGGCCAGTAAAACAGAAAAGCTTTCTTTTGAAAACACACTTTATTGAAAGTGGGCTAAACTCCCTCTAGTATTAAGAATTTCCCCAAACTCTCACAACTCCAGTTATTTTGTTTACAACTGTATTTTACCAAGAATGAAGGGTGCATTTTTTAAAAAATTAATACAAAGACCAAGGACTCCCCTGAGTTTTCTTTCCAGCCAACATGACAGCAAAATACTTATCATATAGAATGATGCCACTGAAGTCCTTCTACAAAGATGACGTCTTATTCAATGGCTAAGAAGCCTAGGTATATTCTCTGCTGGGTATGGAAGTACCATGTGACCCAGCAATCCCACTCATGGGCATTTACCGAAATGATCACGAACAAGGCCATACTAAAGCCTCCAGTACAACTATGTTCATGGCAGTATTATTACCACAGCTAAGATGTGGAACCAACCCAGATGCCTCTCAGTACATAAATGGATCAAGAAAATGTGCTGTATATACACAATGGAATTCTATGCTTCCATCAGAAAGAATTGCATTGCCCATGTGTAAGGAAATGGAAAGACATGGAAAAATCATATTTAATGAAGTAAGCCAGCCCCAATGAGACATAGGCTCCAAGATTTCCCTCATATATAATAATTTCTCTGTGTCTAAGGATAGACATAGAAGAGGATCTCACTAGCTCAATAGCTATGTACATATGACCAACATGAAATGATGCTATTTGAAATGAACTCCAGGATATGGAAACAGGAGGTTTTTCTTTGTGGTTGTTGTTTTTAATGTACTATGTATAGTTATTTCTTTCATCCCTCATTTGATTTAACCCCTGTTGTTGTCACTGTTTTTAAATTGGCACCCTATGTCTTCTATCTGATTGGGGGAAAAGAAGAGGAACAACAAAATAAGACAAAGACAAAGGCTGAAGGAATGCAACAATGATACTTACAAGACAATTTGTTGGAAGTGAACAATTTGGTGGGGGGAGGGAAGGAAAATGAGGAACAGTGTAACAATGTTCTGCAAGAAATGTCTTCATTACCTTATGCATGTAACTGTAACCCCTCTGTACATCACCTTTACAATAAAATTAAAATAGATACGATAAAACAATGAGAAAAAAATACAATGACCATGACAGGAATCTCATATAATTCTTTCTGAGAATAAAATTCCAGAGTTCCTATTCTTTTTAAAAGTTTAAGAAACAGGTAACCGATGATACAGATACATGATGTAGATGATACAGATACTGTTCTTGACTGTTGGCTTCATCCTCAAAGCATTTTTCTGTAGTTTATAAAAACAGATATACAGATATCTTTAGGAAATTCCTGCTTAACCAATTCATAAAACTTTTTAAATGTACTCACATTTTTAAATGTGAACAGTGTTCAGACTTTTGTTCCCATGACAATAATTATATGCTAGTTTTTTTTCCAAGTCTGAGAACCCATGAACAAATTGAAAGTAGACCAGAAAATTATGTGATATAGAGTTCCATTTTAGTTTCTCAAATTAAAACTACTAGCTATCATATTAATATGACCCTGGACCATATCTAATATTTATCACCTATGAAATATCCAGATAACTAGGCCAGATCTTCTTCTCCTGCTCCTTTCCAGATCACTCTGCACAGTAATTTATCTAAAAGAATATATATCAGTTTTTGATGAAACTTTAATTAAATCCAGCATGTACACAAACATACTCATATACACACGTATATATATATGCATATATAAGCTTCATTTATAGTGTACAAAGAAATCAGAGAAATTTTACTTTATTTTTCATTTCATCATGTTTTACAAATCTTGATTTATAAAGACAATGATATATTTATTTATTCTCAAACATATACTGAGTAGTCTCAACGAAATAGCACTCATACTATCATAAAATATCACCATATTTAATTGCCCTAAAATTATTTTCTGCTACTCTTAGGATAAATCTTCCTAGGAATATACAAATTACTATGTTTTATGGTCACTTGAATTATCATACAAAGTAAAGATACATATCCAGCTGTTCTTCAAACTCTTAAAGTCCAACTTGGTATAATTTCTAACAGTTATACTTTCACTTTCTAATTTAAAGAGCATATTTGGCTATTTTGGGTACTAGTATTATTACTGGCTCTACAACCACAATAATTTTTATTTGTCCATAAATGGAATTGAAATGTCAAAAACACCTTTAGAACATTTACATTGTAATAGCTAGGCAAATAATGTTTGACTCTGGTGTAGTTTGTTTGTTTTTTTCTAGTGCTTGGGCTTGATCCAAATCCCTTATATACTCGCTCATCTTGTTTTCTCCTAAATGACACTTGACTACTCAAGAAATACCTCCAGCAGTTTTTTGCTACTTAACTGTAGATGGAGTCTTGCATGTTTTTCTTTCCAAATTCGCTTCAAACTTTGGTTTTTCTAGGTTACAACCTCTTGAGCAGCTGGAATTACAGACTGGCACCTGTGTAGTGGTTAAGCCTGAACTCATGACCTCAAGCTTTCTAGGCAAATGTTCTACAAAATGAGGCCTTGCTTTGACTTCCAGTCTAATTATCATGGTTTCCTGGACTGATCAAAGTAGAATGTTTCTGGAATAAAAATTTATTTCTATACAGAATCTTACCATTGTTACACACTAATGTAAACATAGCCCCCTGCTCATCATGTTTCCAAAGATAAAACTATAATAAAGAAAAACAAAAAAAATTATAACTTTATAATTTCACTATAATTTTTAATAACATTTACTGTCTGGCTTAGTTTTCATTTTCTAGAGTTTGTAACTGCCTATTTTTGAACAATGATGTTGTCATATATTAAATTGTTATTGACTAGTTAAGAATATCTTGTTTTGCTTGTGCTGGTACTGGGGAACTCATATTCTCACAAAGCCCATTTGAATCTTTCATTTTTGCTTTTAGCAGGTTATTTAAAGTCTCTAGTATTTGTCTGCCCAAGATGCCTTTGAACCTTGGTCCTCAGATCTCAGCCTACTGTGTAGTTAGGATTAGAGGCATGAGACCTTGGCATTCATTAGTGTATCAATTTTTCTGGACAGTTTTCCTAATTTTATTTTTCATTATACAATGTCCATACGTGTCATTTTTCTTCATTGAGCCTAAGTTTTTCTTGTCCCTTTACTGTATTTCACATTTATTCTATTCTTTTACTTGGCTAAATTCCCATAAAAGAATATGTCTCAGGATACAGAAATATCAAAAACATCAAAAAGTGAAATAATAAGGTTCTCTATGAATAAGAATGAAGTGACTCCAGGGATCCAAGCAGTTGACTTTAACTGACAGGCTCATCAACATGCGACAGTTCATTCCATCCGTTTGCATGTCCTAGAGTCAAGGCACTAAGAATTCAAAGTCCCAGAGAATAAATCTGATTTGTCTCGCATTTGAATCTGACTTGTCATATACTCAAACTTTCACTAGGGGATACCTTGACTTACTTGCACACAATTGGCAAGAATAAATTTCTCCCAAAGCTTGTACAATGCTATGTCAAAAATAAGGGGAAATGGATGGTAATCATCCAATTTTCAGAGCCTGTTAGCATGAGTGATGAACTAGTATTAAGAAACCAGAGTAACAATTTCAGTTCCCCTGTTATTTAGCTGTCTAACTTTACTCAGTATGCTATTGCATATTTCTACATTGCAACCTCCTCTCTATAGTGTATGCTAGAAGTAGATGATAATTCACATTTCTTTTTTATTTATTTGTATTCCCTTTTCTTATATAGGATGTTCACGTCATGTAAGTCCATGTTAGTAACTGAATATACTTCATAGATTTATGGTTATATCGATCTAAGTCATTTCTTATTTCTTCCTGGAAGTGTCTTTAAGGGGTTAACCTGGTGTTAGCCCCCTCTTTAACACTGTTTCTTTCTCATCCCTCTTTGCCATTCTGTATTGGCTCTGATACATCTCCTTAATTTTCATCTTCATTCGCTCTATCCATTCTTTTCTGATGTACAATACTCAGAATGAGACTGCTTAATTTCTTTATCATCAGCAAATGATACAGATGCTATTTGTTTCTTTTCTTCTATTTCTTTCTTGGCCAAGTAATTTTGTTAAGTCAAACTGACAGCAGCATTTTAAACTCAATTTTAACACCAGATTAATTAGAACCTTAAAAAAATTTAACACTTCTATTTTCTCTCCTTCATACTGAACAGACATTGAATTTGTCAATAAAATGTCGAGACTCTTTCCTTTTCCATCTTGTTCACACTTCATTAGACACCAACACTCACTTATTTATTAACTCACTCGACACTCATGTGGGCCAAAGCTGAATCAATTGTATATATTATCACTGAGGAAAAATAGCTTCTTATTCCCTCATTCTCATATAATACTCCTTTTGTATCATCTACTGAATTAAGCTCAGTTAAAAAGGCAAATGTATATAAAGCCTAAGCCTACCCTAAAAAAATTTAAACCCCATAACAGGTCTTTATAATATTAGGCTGAATATAATTGGATTAAATACCACCGGCAGCACAATGTTACCAAATGTAATAACAAGAGAAATTTTCTCCATTTGTATGAACTTGATAGTTGTAAGTAATGTTTAAAATACAATTCAGATAAAGATAACTGATCTCCTGTCTTACACTCTTTGTACCAATGTAGCTTCAAACTAATGACTTAAATTCTTAGGTTCCAGATTCCTTTATGTCCAGAACTTTGTTCCTCTGTATTTGGAACAAAATCTCTGCCTCTTGCTAGCACTTACAAAACAGCATATAATCTGATTTTTAACATGCTAGCTATTTATTTATGAATTAATTCCAACCACCCTGGCCTTCATTTCTGGGTATGGCAGAGAAAATTTTCTGTACCATTGACTTTGCTGGATTTTACTCAGATTCTGTGTCCAAATCTTTCATGACTGATACTTCCTCGACATTTTCATCTTAACATCACAGCATTAGTGAAGCCTCGCATGAACTTAATCTGAATGAATGTATCTCTGAGACTGTATTTTATTATATTACTTTGCTTCTCAAGCTGACATTTCCTTGCATATGTTTATTTTTAAATTTCACATTTCCCATTGACAATAATTTCATAACGTTTTTAATATGTGATAAGCTTTTGTGCAGGAGAGTATTACTCGATTTAAGTTTGTTAGTGTCCAATTTATTAACCTTACAATTTTGAGGGGGAGGTCATGGGGCTTGAACTCGGCCTGGGTGCTGTCCCTGAGCTCTTCAGCTCCAGGCTACCACCCTACCCTTGAGACACACCCCATTTTCTGTTTTCTAGAGGTTAATTGGAGAGGAGTCTCAGGTCCTTCTGTGTCCGGGCAGATCTCAGCCTCCTGAGTAGCCAGGATTACAGGCGTGAGCCACTGCAACCTGCTTAATCTTACAATTTTACTGAATACGCTTTAAAAGTTCATCTAAACATTACAACATTTATGAAGTAAGCAAAATAATTTTTTACTAAAAGTTTTATTATAAATCACCCTCTTCTGAATACTTTATGTTTTAGGAAATTTTTAGTGCTTTAAACCTTCCTTTACAAAGACAAAATATTAACTATTACAAGTGTTACAAAAGAATACATTTACTCCAAAACTGGGAATAAAAGTATGCATCTCATTCTTGTTAAGATTTTATTATTTTTCAGATTGTGTTCTAAGACATTTATTAATCCCCTGCCTGGGGCTTTGATAGCTTCAATTTTTAAGAAAATGCTTCCCTTTCCCATTGATGAGATTTTTGCTGTTAAATTCTTAGCTGGGAGAAGGTTTGACTGAATACTCTAAGATTTAGCAAGTGCTGAATTGTCTTTTTATATTAAAATTCTAGTCATTTATGTAGACTTTTTTCCTTGATAAATGTTCTAATTTTTTTTAAGACTTGGGAATATTCCAAGAAATAAAGCACTATTTTAAGTTTTCCAATCTATTGCCATGTCATTTTGATATATTAGTGCAATGTGGTGGCACTATTAAAATCTTATATATTTCTTATTAGTATTTTATTATAATTAGTTGGGCTATCAAGAATTGTCAGCTCCTAGGAGATGAAGGATTGTGTCTGCATCGTCAGCTAGACTCTTTTGTACCTTTGGTTAATTTGTCATTTTAGGACAGTTTCTGAACCCTCCTTTTATTTGGTTATTGTGTGTGATCAGTGAAGCTTCTTAGCTGTCGACACCCTTGGAATCTAATTAATCAGATGTTCAGATTAAACTTTCCATTGCTCCTTGCTGAATATACTTTCACTGGGATAACTTGTGATGATTAAAGAAGGGATATACATGTTTTAGAGACAAATATTTAATCAATCCGTTGAAGTAGTAGCCATTTTATGTATTCAAATCTATGAAATATTAAGCAATTTTTTGGCAAGCACTTTTATATTTATATGCTTTCTTTTTGCTTCCAAACTATTAGGACACAATGAAGAATGAACTAGAAGGTCCAGGAAACTTACTGGCAATTCAAGCCACAGGATAATCTCAAGCTTCCCACAGAGCTTTATTCAGTACAAGGATCTGTTGTGAGAAGGACAGGCTTTTGTGGCAGCTAGCTTCAGAGAAGAAAAGGGTTTTGTCACACCCTTATCTTAGGAAGCTACAATGAGGCACCATCTTGATAAAGAGACACAGTTTACAACTTATCTGCAATGAGGACTTAAGCACAAGAAACTATTTGTAGTTGGTAAACCCAACTACATTATTGGGAGAAGATAATGTAAGAAATGATCCTGAAGATGGAAGGAAGGCTTTTGGCCCTATGGCTTTGAGGCCAGGTCTTCCCTGGGAAGAGAGTGCCATGGCCAGAGGCATTGTGTGAACTCAGAAAGAAGCTGGTTAAGTGGTGAACTGGCCCCGCCTCTGAGAAATACTCTCCCCCCCCCCCCCCCCCCCCCCCCCCCCCCCCCCCCGCACTGGCTATATAATAGGGCATGCACTGAGAGTTCTGGTGAAACGTTTGGATTTCTCCCAAGTTCTCCCTTCTGTGTAAGGAACTGTTCTCTGAGATATGGAGACACAGAGAAGAATCCTAGCTGAGTTTGTGAACTTTGCCAGGCAAGACTGAAAACTACACTCAAGAACCCCAGGGTGGTGCTGTTTTGACTGGGGCCGGAAAGCACTGAATCTATTGGTCACAGTACCTCACTCTCTTAGTTCTCTGCAGTCAGAGCAGAATTCAGGACTCTGTTTGGCTCCATCTACTTGCTGATGTGTTTGAGGGTTACCTTTTGGCTTGTTTGCTTGCTGATCTTTGGGGCAAGTGCTACAGGTTAAAAGACTCCTTCTGCCCAGCAATGACACCTGGTATATAGAAAGAAGGGTGTCCCTAAAGCAAAAGTCACTCAGAAGATGACAACCTACTCTGACTTGCAAATCAAGAAATGTAATACAACACATACAAACCAACCAGAGGGAAGAGAGGCAAAGGACAATATGATTGAAGTGTATTAGATGTTTGAAAAAAGCATATTAAATTACCCTAAAATTTTTCAAAAATGTACAGAGAAAAAGAGAGAGAGAGAGAGAGAGAGAGAGAGAGAGAGAGAGAGAGAGAGAGAGAGAGAGAGAGAGAGAGCGCGCAGAGGAAGAGAGAAGAGATATGGAAGAGTAATAAAAAAGGTAAATTTGATCAAGGCAGAATACAAAACATCTTTAGAAATACCACAAAACCCTTTTGTTAAACTGGTACATGAAAATAGAGGGCTGGGATTTGGCCTAGTGGTACAGTGCTTGCCTAGAATGCACAAAGACCCGGGTTCGATTCCTCAGAACCACATTCATAGAAAAAAAGATGTAAGTGGTGCTGTAGCTCAAGGCTAGCCTTGAGGAAAATGCCCAATGACAGTGTTCAGGCCCTGAGTTCAAGGCCCAGGACTGGCAAATAAATAAATAAATAAATGAAAATAGAAATAATGATTAAGTTATGTACTTTGTCTTTTAGATAATAGAGCTTTCTCTAATTAATTTACTTTTGACTTAATGCATAAATATTTATTAAATAAATGAAATAACAACAACAGAAAAATAGCAGCTCAATTTTCTATCCCTTACAGCCAAAAGTTTTCTGACAATATTTTGGTATCTTTTGATATTGCTAACAGTTCTTTTACTTTAATTTTACTTCAAGTCTCATGCTGCTGCTGCTGGTAGGTTGTGTTATGATTGCAGTGACAACCCTTCTTTTGTCTGTAGAGAAAAAGTCCTGCAGAACATATCTTTCCCTTTATTTTGGATTAATTTGAATTAATTGAATTTGCTAACTCTGAATTTTAGAAGAATTCCTATAAATATGCCCTTTTGCCCAAAATAGTTCTTTGGTTCCAATGCCTGTCAGGAACTAAATGATCACTGGCATGTGGACAGAAATCATTATACCCCATTGTTCTTCACCTCAGTTGCCTCACACTAGGCACATGTTATTATTTCCTGTCTGGTCTTCCTAGAATTTATATTTGTCCTTACATTTTTATACAGTGGATGTGTGGTCTGGATAATATGTGTTTTATCTTATTTCAGAGCAGAACAACAACAATTATAATAATTTAGAAAACTAGTAACCATATAGGACATCCTTACTAATTTACAGTAAGCTCTTTCTCAAAGTATTTATTGAATCACCATTGTATATTCTTTTTTTTTTTGTCTTTGAGACAGGGTATCCTTAGGTAGCCCAAGACAGCTTGACACACAATCCTCTTACATATACTTCCTGAGTGCTGGGATTACAGTATACTATCATGTTGGTTCATATAGAGAATTGTTAATGAGAATAAAGGAAAAAACAGAAAAATTAAGAAGAATTACTTTTCCAGGGCTGGGAGTTTGGCCCAGTGGTAGAGTGCCTGCCTAGTATGCATGAAGACCCAGGTTTGATTCCTTGGTACCATATTCATAGAAGATACACAGAAAACTTTACAAGAAGGAATAGGAGATACACTAGGTCTTCTTAGCACAGGTCAAAACTTTCTTAAGACTCAGAAACACAACAAATCAAATAAAGTTTGGATAAGTGGGACTGCATTAAATTGTAGAGCTTCTGCATAGCAAAGGACATAGCTAGCAAGCTAAATAGAAAGCCCCCAGAGTGGGAGAAGATCTTCACTAACCATACTGTAAGGCTTGTTGAAAGGAAACTCCACGCAGTTTAAGAGGCAAAGGTTTATTGAGAGAGAGAGAGAAAGAGAGAAAACAGACCTACAGCAGCACAAGATGGAGTCAGGTGGAAGAAAGAGAGCTTATGGCCGGAAGTGAGACATTATATAGGAGGGAGGAGTGTGGCCACAGCGGAAGCAGATGTGACCTCAGAGGATGAAGAAATACTTCAGACTGGGGGACCACCCACTGGGGGACATGCCAGTTGCCAGGGTTACAGTCTGGGTGGGGATTTCCAGGGTGCACAGGAGAAGGAGTCGTTTCTCCCAGGCAGACCTAACACCTACAACAAAGGCCTCATATCTAAAATATATCAACAGCTCAAAAAATTGTATCAATCCAAAGCTAATCTCCAAAGAAACAATCAGCTCATTAAAAGATGGGCCAAAGAATTAAAGAGAGTCTTCTCTGAAGAAGAAATAAGAATAGCCTACAGACACATGAAGAAATGCTCAACATCTCTGGCCGTATGAGAAATGCATCTCAGAACAACTCTGAGGTTCTACCTCACTCCAGTTAGAATGGCCAGGATCAAGAAATCTAATAACAACAACAGATGCTGACAGAATGTGGCCAGGAGGAATCACTACTACACTGTTGGTGGGAGTGTAAACTCATTCAACCACTATGGAAAGCAGTATGGCAGTTCCTCAGAAGACTAAACGTAGAGCTCCCCAATGACACAGCAATTCCACTACTTGGCATTTAACCAGTCATCCAGAAACAAGGACATACTAAATCCACTAGCACAACGATGTTCATTACAGCACTATTTACCATAGCAAAGATATGGAACCAACCCAGATGCCCCTCAGTTGATGATGGGATCAACAAGATGGGGTATTTATACACAATGGAATTCTATGCTGCCTTCAGAAAAAATGATATCACCACATTTGTAAGGAAATGTAAAGACCTAGAAAAAAAATCATAGTAAGTGAAGTAAGCCAGATTCAAAGGAACATAGGCCCAATGGTTTCCCTCATTTGTCATAATTAGTATAAACCTTGGACTCTCCTAGCAGAGGTTTACAATAGGGCAAAACCTAGATACATAAGGCCATATAGGATGAGGCTAAATAAAAGGACCTCCAGGATATGGAAACAAGAGCCATATAATGTGTGATTGTTGTTCTTAATGTACTATGTTATTTCTCATCTCTTTTGTTGTCCCTTGGTTACCTCATATTGTTATAGTATCTTACCTTGATATGTGGTATATTGTATATATGTTTATTTGAAATAGGATAGGGAAGGGGGGAAAAAGATGAGGGAAGAAGGGAGGGAAATGGGGACAAACACATAAGAAGGGGTATCAATGTTTGTGAAGTAATGCACCTTCTATCTGGCAAATATAAGTTAACCCTTCTATTAAGTACAATTAAAAAATAAAACCCTTAAAAATTACGTTTCTGAAAATTGTGAAATTCAAAGGCAATTAAAATAAAAAAGTGTAAGCTTATTTTCTTCTGCATAATTTGATATATTTTATATGCCTAAGATACCACCTCATAATTGAATGCTACTTTAATGAATGTACTAATGGTGGCATAAAGCTTCTTAAATTTAAAAAGATCTAAAATTACCACCCTATTCTTATCTCCAACTCATTCTATTTTTATATACATCTAGCTTCACTGAACCTAAATGACACTCAGAGGCACACTTCAGTCTTTGGTAAAAGGCTATACTAACAAGCAAATGTAATTGCAAGATGTTATCAGCTCTTCTGAGCATGAGAATGAAATCAGTCCTAGGCATGTGACATGTCAGGAAAGATTGTTTCCTGTTCCTAAGAGAAAAGCAAAGAGATATTTTCTGAGAGTGAGTGTCATCACAAATGAATGGCCTTGTACCTAGGCTCCCACCAGGTTAGAACTGACAGCCATAAGAAGCTCTGTTTTTTCAAAGCAAAAGTCAATCATACTGAAAATATGTTGCGTGTAACACAGCCATTTGAATAATAGAGCCATTGTATATTTTAATCAGTACTCTGTGATAGTACATATAAAATGAACTTCAAAAAATATTTTATACATGTTTTATAAATGCCATCAATGCACTTTTTTCTTCCATTCAAAATTTTAAAAATGTGCATTATTAGGCTAAAAATACAAATGTATAAGCAGAATTTTTTAAATGCCTACAGTATAAAATATTTTTCTCTTATATGCTACATATAAAAATAAGGTTCTTTCTTGTATACACAAATCAAAATGCCATCTCATGCTTGGAAATTATTTTCTGTGAAATTAAGCAACAACATGAAGCACATAACTTGGAAATCAGAACTGAAGATTAGCCCCTTAAGTTTTTCAAGGTATTAATATGGTATAAAATGGTATGCGTGTGGAATATTCAGATCTTCATACCATATTCATACTTTATATCTCATTTTTTGTGCAGATTTTGGACTCACCTCTTTATTTAGTTGCTTTATAGCATAGAAATTGCTCAGAATCTGAATCTATGGCCAAAACAAATGACATGCTTATTTGTAATTTTTCCTGCTTTTGTTTCACAAATCATTTTTATCTCCATTTTGTTTTTAAGTAAAAAAAAAGTTTTTCTTTGTTTTTTTTTCTTTTCAGTACTAGATATCAAGATCATATACTTGTACCCGTGAGACAAGTGCTTTATCAATGAGCTGAAAAAAAAATTAAAAAATAAAATGGAAAATCACTCAGCAAGTGAGAGCAATACAATGTCTAGCTCTCTAAGTAATTCAGTTTTTTCTCCCACTTTACTCCAAAGACTCCTAATTTTTTATAATAGATTGGTAAATAATCCCTTAAAACCAGATTATATTTTTTTAGATAGTAATGAAAGGAGTCAGTTTCCTGAATACAAAAAGATGGCATTGTTCTCTTTAAATGCCAATATAGAACTTTTAATCATGAACTTCTCACTGCAGTTTTGTAGTCCTTATCAAATAATTATTTTGATCTCTTTCATAATCTACCACTCCCACAGGATTGAATTTATTCCTCTAAGAATAAATTTGATAGGGATCTTTTGTTTTGTCCACTTATATGAAAGGGGTGATAGTTGCAAAATAAACAATAATGAATCTGAGATAGAAAGTGGAGAGAGAAGTTTGATGTACAGAAATGAAGCATTTTTTTCTGAGTTAAAAAAATAGCAATGAGATTTCTAAAGAGAAACTGCTTGTCTTTTTAAAGATATAAACATGACTCATGAATACCTGAATAGTGCTTTAGGAAGAAAATATAAATTCTTTATATCTTTTAGATGTGTCCATTTTGTATTGAAAAGGAGCTTTTCAATGGATATTTAAAGACAGAATTATTGGAAAAAAAGCATACTTTCAAAGAATGCTTATGAGAAGATACTAAAGATGTGTAGATAAAAAGGTACAATCCAGGCAAGGTCAAAGAAATCCATCTCCTTACAATAGAGTTGTAGACCTAAATGCAGAGAGGAGAGAGGAAAGAGAAAAGAGGAGAGGGAGTTAAAGGAAAAAGACTCACTGAGGTCTGACCTGGGGGAATGAGTGGATAAAGGCAAAGATGGTCAAGTTTAAGGTAAGTTATGAATGAAGTCATTTGAGACAAGTCTATGGCATCATCAAGATAGGATTAGGTTTATATAGAAACCCAAGTGTGTGCTAGTAAGTCATCACTTAGATCCCAAACAGGAATTAGAAGTTAGAGGAATGCTGGGCTGAGAAATGTCAAAGGCAGTAAAATGTCCATGGCAAAGGAACCGAAGCCTTTTGGAATCCACATGGGATGACCTCACAGCCACACCACTGTGGAAGAGCTCATTGGGAATGGCCCAACCCAGGGTCACAGCACTCCACTGTGACACCTCTAGGAGCCCAGCGACTGCTGTGGACTGTTTGGAGAGAATGGCTTGACTTGAACCCCTTTTGGGGTTCTCTGGAACCTAAAAAACTACCTGTACTTACATGCAATAAAGAAAATAAACACTAAAAAAAGTTGCAGGAGCAATCCATAACCACATAATTTCATATGCAGAATAAAAGAGATCCAAGACATAAAAATGCAATGCTTTATGAGAGACATGACACTCATTTGTCCTGAATTCTTATGTAATTTCTTGAGTATGGTTTTCCCTCTTCAAAAAATAAATAGGTTACCAAATCTCATTCGTAAGATTCCAGGTTTTAAACTACAGTCA
Organism: Megascapheus bottae; assembly: GCF_031878675.1. NCBI lineage: Eukaryota > Metazoa > Chordata > Mammalia > Rodentia > Geomyidae > Megascapheus > Megascapheus bottae. The sequence goes on along the minus strand of NC_143510.1, from coordinate 69,636,242 downwards.
AGATTCTCAGAATCTTGACACACATGCCAAATCTTGGATATGTTTAATCTATATACTTATTTCCTATAGGAGGAAGGGGAGGAACAGGAGGAGTAGGAGGAAAGGAGGACATGGCAGCAGAGGCAAGTATGGCTTTCAAGATGATTCTGGCAATAAATAACTGGAGATCATTTTGGTTGTCCCTGCTTGGGCAGTATTGCTGAAATCCAGTGGATACAGGCCAGGGATGCTGCTAACTATGTGACATGGAGTCCAGCCCAACAATAAACTAGCATAACATGGCAGAATTCTGAGACTGAGACGCTCTGATACACATCCAAATTCCTCTGCATCTCTCCCATATCCACTGATCAGTTCCACAGCCCCTTTTGAGTAGAAGCTTCCACTTGAGAGAATAGGTATATGCTGCTATCAGTGGTCGTTCTGTTAGAAAGTCTATGCTTTAAAAAAAATTCACAATGAGGTTAAGAATGTCATTGCCATACCATCACAAACCATCTATGGAAAATAGTTGTTTTCTTAGTTCTCAGCCAAGTCTTGTTCAGCAATGGGGTGTATTCTGGGAACCAGGAAGTCATGCTTCCAGCATATATGGTCTTCTACTGGCCACACATCTGTTATCATCAGAGCAAGTAACTAAGAGGGTTGTAGGTTAGGAATGGTGCTAATATTTATTTTATATTCTATTGATTTTTTTCAAAAAACTTCAAATGAAAGGAGAGCTAAAAGGATTTGGAAATGTGTTATAAAATATTTTTCAAAAGGCATTCATATTTATGTTTCATCATAGGTAAAGCATTTCCTTCTAGCTAAATGTTGCTACATATTAAACTTAACAAAAATTTGGAATCCTATCGAGGAAAGCATAGCATTAGATATTAGACTACTATAGACAAAACAAAAGTTTTGTTCTGCTGAGAGTCCATGGTTTTACTCAGTGAATAAGTCATCTATGACCTCAAGAAGTCGGCATAATAAACAATTACAAAAACCAAAGTGCCATACAGCATTAAGTGTTTTATTGCTCATATGTCTAGAATTGACTGGGGTTTAGCCAGGCAGCTATGGCTTGGCTTACCTCCCTCATTACCTAGAAGTTGGCTGATTGTCAACTAATCTAGGATGCCTTGGCTGAAGCAACTGACTCTGCTTTGCGTATGGCTCATCCTTTCATAGACCTATCCATGAACATGTTCCCAGGATGATGGCAGGCTCCCGGTCATATTTTGTCTGTTAACATCCCAGTGGTGAAAGCAAGTCATATGGTTAGGTCCAGATCAAAGGCTCAGAGAGCACATACCGCAGAGAGTAGATATTGAAAAATTACATGAGAAAGGATGTGTACACAGGGATGTGTGGTTAAGAGTTAAGCCGCTGATGTAATCTACTTCAGGAAGCAGAAACTCTTTGCCTCAAGGATCTAGGAAATATCAGCACCATAAAATGGATAGAAGCCAGATCTTGAATTTGCATAGAGAAAAAAAGTTACATTCTACTATATGAGTTTGGAGTAATGTTTTATCAAGCCAGATGTGGTGGCACTTGTCTGCATTCCCAGCACTCAGAACCGTGAGGGAGAATTACAAATTTTAGGGCAGTCTGAGCTACATTGATGGTATCTCAAAAAATTGTTTAAAAAAATTGGTCATAACAGCATCAGCCTAATGCAATACAATTTTAATTACATTGTTAACTGTTTTAAAACCTACCAATTAACAAATTTAAAAAATATGAGTTATTCCAATGCAACAAAATTTGAATTACAAAGTTAAAACACAAGAATTAAAAACTTTAAAAAAATATAAGAATTTAAAGACATCTTTAAGTAGTTTAATATGTCTTCCCAAACAAACGTGCTTAGTTCCTAATAGTTTCTCTTTCTTTGGAGTTTTTTTTTATTGTAATCCATAGAGGGGTTACAGTTATATTTGCCAGATAGAAGGTGCATTACTTCTTACACATTGATTTCCCTTCTCATGTTTTTGTCTATTCCAAATAATTTCTTATTATTAACCCATTACCATATTTAGTTATTATTTTATCTTCTTAATTACTTCTCATTTTTCAAAATAACCCTGGTTATGAACAGATTTTAGCTTGAAGTGGCTACCACAAGTCATTTGTTCAGTCTAATGTTTCCAAACATGAATTTATTCACTCTTGTAATCTGTAGATTGAACCTCCGAACTATTATTATATCATTTCCTTTTATCTCAATCACACCTTAAGGCAAACAGATTAAATTTTCAGCTCTCCTTGGGAAACTAGACAGCAGTAAAAAAAAATTACACATCAAGACTTCATATTGGAAACTGTGATAATAAAAAGCCACTTGAGCACAAGGCCAGTTTAACTTCCATTATGAAGTAGAGAAAACTGATACATTTAAAATATCTAAAATGTAGAAAGAAAGGCGTAGAGTAAGTCAGGGAAAATAACAAACATTTGAGATTTTTGTGTTCCAAAGACAGTGGTAAAAACAGCCCACAAAGCCATTTTACAAATATAGAGATTTTTTTTTACCATACTGAGATTTGATAAAATTTTGACGTTTTCTTTCTAACATTTTGACATAAGGGATTTGTATCAACTAAGTCAACTAGAAGAATATTTATGTAGTGTTTTAGAAATTCTGTTTTTTTTTTTAAAGTTCTATAACACTAACATCTTGTATCCATTATTTTTATTTATACTTTTTTCTCTGACTTAAATACTGGTTCAATTATGCAAGGCTTCCAAGAGGAAAAACTTCATATTGAAAAGTTCTGACCCCTTTGTGCATTTTTATTAACTAATCGAATGTTCAGAATTTTTCTTTTTTTTTTTTTCTACTTGGAAATGCTAGAATGTGGTAGAGGATGCCCTCTATTGGTCATTAGATAATGGAGCCAAAGCAACACTGAAAGTTTCACAAAAAAGAAACCATTTCTCTCAGACACACAGAGAAAATTACCAGGAAAAAAAAAAAAAAAAAGTAAATGCTTAAAAGAAATACCAGACCCTTGTTGGTTTTAATGCAATTTGAAGTTTTATATTCAATACATTCTTTAGTTTAAGAAATTCACTTTTGTGTTTTACCACCATCTGTGATTTATTTTTTTGAAAATAAAATGCATACTCACTGTAGTATCCATAAAATACATATTGTAAATTTCAAAAGAACGCTTGAAGTTGCAGGTTTACAAAATGAATGGATTATAAAGCTCTTTATAACATAGTGCTCATAGTTACCAATATGAAATTGTACACATAAAAATGTGTTATGAAGGTAGATCACATATTAACAGTAACACAAAGCAAAACAATGCCCGGTAGATTGCTACTTATTACCAAAGGAAAATATGCTTATAAAAAATTCAAACACTCTGGAGGTAACACAGTAGAAAGCCAGTTTCTTTTCTAGTACTTCCTCAAGTCTAGTTAGCATTCAGGACTCAGATCAATTTATTATGAGAAAATGCATTTTTGATAGGTGGAAAACCAGGCTGGGATTTCAGGCTTGGTTCAGGTGTGTAGAAATTAAGCATGTGTTGCCTTTCAGAGTGACAGGATAATTAGGCAAAGAAGTGATTAAAATCACTAGAGACATTTCTCTCCCTTGCTTTTCAAGAATGGAATGTTCCAGAACGCTGTCCACTAGCCTTGCCAGAGATGAAGAATTATCTAGCTCCTTTGCCTCAAAATGTTAAGAGTAGCTAATAGTAATTTTAAAATAAGAAAAATGGCACAGTATGGTTGAATATCTCAACTATAGTTCTTTGAGGTTTAATACCGTATAAAACTTGTTATTTTAAAACTTGTCTTTTGTTGGAAAGCCCTTTAACCAGAATAAATAAAAATAAAGTTAGCTCTTTTATCATAATAGATAAAATTACTGAGATGCCAAGGTGCTTCGATCATAAGCCACATATTATAGGGATATTTAACATAATGCAATACCATTAAAGCCAAGGAATCTCACCAATTCAATAAATTTTTTCATAGCATTTTAAGCTATGTTTACATCATGATATAAAGTGCTCAAAAGTGGATAAAATGCTAGCTATATAAAATCCCTGTCAATGGAAAGAAAAAGTATTCCAAGGAAATATCAAATGAGTACAGAATAAAATGTTATCTTCCACTAAAATACTTAATTATTATCTTGTATAAGTAAGTTATACATGTTTGACTTCTAGATATAGAATGGAAGTGTTTGAGTAGACCTTAATAGTTTTGTACCCCAAACCAGTCTATATTAACAAAATGAATCATGCTTGTAGTTTCTAATTACAGGCTAACAGACAAGCTCTGCTTTACTGCAATATGCTCTTCGATGCATAGAAAAATTAGACACTGAGTCAAATTAAAAAGAATTTTCATGAAGCTAAGTATGTTAAATTTAAATAGCAATACTGTATACTATAAATGTTTGTACTATCAGCTATCATTTCAAATAAAAACAAAATAGATTTTTAAAAGAATTCAAACTGATTGTATTAGTAAAATAAAACTTGACAATGATCAGGCTTCTCCTCTCACCCTTTTTTTTAAAAAATTCTGCTGATATATAAAACTCCATATCCTGCAGTCATTGGTCTGCTATTCCTCAGTTGTCTTTATTCTCTCACCAAAGATTTGGGAGTGTCCTAGCATCTCAGGGCTGAGTCGAAATTGGTACAGGACTTACATAATGTTCTCTATTTTATAGTAAGAACACTGCCAAAATAACATTTGATTTTTACTAATTCCAGAACTGTTCTGCATTTTGTGGAAATCATTTTTTCCTCATAGTTTTGAGGAACTCTTGTGAAATCCACACATACATCAGTGGGATTTATCTTTCAGAATTGGGAAGATACGTTTTGCCAGTCACAAATGGGTTGTAATCCCCAAAGTTTCAACTTTAATTCAAAACCACTCTCTCTAGAGCTGCTACATTTGGCAAGTCGCATTCTCCCTTCCATATGCTATCCTTAGGGGATTCTATGTACATTGTCCATAACGGTTTCTACTTAAGATGTCTGGAAAGTAGATATTATGGTCACAGAAGGACTATTAAAGGGAATTTGAAAACAGATCCATTAAGTTGAAGTATTCAATTGTAAGAGTTTTAAATTTGGATGGACTATGCTAATTGATATTCAAGAAATAACCATGTACCCCCATGCTTACATTGCTATATGTAGCCTGTAACTGGTCATGCTTCTATTGCCGGTTTGCAATTCTTCCTGCAGAGAGAAATATCAGGAGAACACAGCCTGCATAAAAGGTACAGCAGATAATGAATTGTCCCTAAACACAGACTCCATTTCCATCACTTGATGTTATTTCAGAACCTTCCCTGTTTCGAATAGCCATATTTTTTCTATTAATTACATCAGCTCTGCTTTTGTTATGTCTTGTTAGAATATAAAAGAAGATTCCATATTTCTCCTCTAGACTTTGGAATTAACTAATTGTGGTGTTTTACGAACACCTGAGATCTGAAACTTCTCTGGGTTTTCTATAGATTTTAACAAGATTTTTGCCCTTTCTAGTTAGGCTATCTCCCTGCCCCGCCTCCCCCCCCCCATTGCTGTTTGCTGTTTGTGCTTCTTTGCTGTCTCTGTTCCTCTTTTGTAACTTTTGTCCTTCCCACCTGGCTCTCATTTTCAAGCCTAATAGTTTTCAAGAGCAACAAAAGTTTCTCAGGCTAGCCTGCTTCAGCAAAATTCAACTCTATTTTCAAGATTTTCTTCCTCTTCCCTTTTTTAATGGTTTCTAAGTTTAGATTCTTTCCGTTTAAATGATTTTCTGGAAACAGTCTCCCCTCTGTAGTGCATGCTGGGGTTCTAGGTTGGACAGTATTGCAAGGATCCCTGTCAGGTGACACTCAAAAAAGGGTAAACTTTCAAGTTTACCAATCACAGCTGCTTTTTCTGCAATGGCCATCTCAGGAACGGCATAAACACCATGATTCCCTCAGTCTGGATACTAAGTGGGTTTTAAGAATTCTTGCCCATCTGCTATCTCATTTGACTCTAACCCAGATCTGGCGAAGCAAATGGAATTGTTTTCCTTCTCATTTTGTAGATGAGAGAAAAGATGGCCCTGAGGAGTTTTGTGATTGGCTCAGCAAACTCTTAAGTACTAGCAAATGCTACAACAAGAATAGGATGCCTTGGCCTTCTGTCTTTCCCATTCTGTCCCAGTATTATTTGTCCTGGGTCTCTCATCGTCTGTACAATGGGAAAGATACTTCCCTAGTGTTGTTATGGGAAAAGAGTAAACACATTGGGATAAAGCATTTAGCATAGGGTATGTCACACTAATAAATGTGCAACAAATATTAATCATTTATTAATACCCTGCAAATGGAGCAGCTTTATTCCTGCATACACGTTGATAGTATACAAAAGGGTGCATTGAAGTAGCCACTGACTAAAATGTGGTGCCCGAAATTCTATTCTTAATTAATTAATTATTTTGCCAGTACTGGTTTGAACTCAGGGCCTGGCACTGTCCTAGAGCTTTCTCAGGGCCAGCACAGCACCACCTCCAGTTTTTTTAGTGTATGTGATACCAAGGAATCAAACCCAAGTCTTCATGCTTGCTAGGCAAGCACTCTACCACTAGGCCACACTTCCAGCCTCTGGGATTTTATTCTTCTTCCAGTTGCACAATGGCAACCCTTTACCTGCCCATGCCATCAGCTACCAGGGAAAAGTATATATACAGAACTGTACATCTAGTTCTAAAGCAGCATGCTGCAATGTGGAAGCAGAGTCTGGACTCACATCAAGTCTCACAAGTTTGTACGCTTATGGTTTAAGCATAACAACAGAATCACTGTCCCCATTTTCCTACCTGTACCATGTGGCTATTAATGACAAGCATACAGGTTTGTGGAGGGAAGGAAATTGAGATACCTAGTCGGAACTTTTAACTAAGGCATCGAGAGTAATAGATATTAAGTATAATAGAGCCTCAAAATGGAAATTTACCAAAAACAATGATCTATTTTCCTAGAGGCTATAACATGAAAACCTTAGAGAAGTCAGAATTTGGAAAAGGACATATCTGTAGACTCTTAGAGAAGAGTTGTGTTTCTCTTCCCCCTTTAGGAACTGCCCTAGGACCACTTAGAATGTGATTAAGCGTTCCCAGGACTGGATGGTTTGGGTCTATCTCCTGCCTGGAGTAGTAAAATAACCTGATGACAATGCAACAGAGCTTCATCCAGAAGGAGCTGCCATAGTTCTGTCTAGAGGTAGGTGAAAGATGCCCAGACCCTGAGACCAGATATGACAATTGTGATTATAAGTGTCTGGGACTGCCTTTAAGGAAACTGCTCAAGTTCATGGTCTTCCACGGAGGGGGTAGGAGGAAGGAAAAGAAAGTAAAAGTTACTGGGCTGGGAATGACTTAGAGGCTTTGCCTGGTATTTTTCAGGTCTTGTAACAATTCCAGAAACACACACACACACACACACACACACACACACACACACACACACACACTATCCTAGCTGAGGGAGAAGGTAAGGGGAGGCCAATTAGAGGCTAGTCAAAGCTGAGGCTCTGACCATGAAAAGAAGTTTCTAACAATCAAATGGTTTCCATGAGAGAACAAGTCTACATCAAAATGCCAGTCCATCTCTGAATAGCTTCCCTGGAGAACAGGAGTCATCTTACAAAAGTACCTGTTGGAGAACATTTTGCTTCTGCACCTTACCTCTGTTTTCTTCTCCTTTTACTGCTTCCCATTGAAAATAGCCAATCAAATGCAGTCGCCACCAGCCAATGGGAGTGAGATGACCGATTGTCTTCACTTTAAATCAGACCCAGACTATTGACTGTAACACAGTAACGGATGTTTTAAATTATATATTAGATTGTGTCTGCAATTTAAAGAGATGGTGGAACTACTATCTAAGTGTAGGAGTGATGTCATTGACTGGCCTAAATTTCATCCAGAAAGGAAATGAATAGCCCCACTGAGCAGTACTGAAGGGAAAGAGACTAACACAAGGTAATTTTGTAGGCATTTCATATAAGACATGTTATTCTATAACATGCATATTAGGTTTGTGGTCAACTTCAACCCCTCCAGTTATTTTCAGAGGAAATACCTTTCTAAGTCAGGTCTTCCTCATCCTGCATTTGCACAGGATGGGTTATAATTTTAAAATAACCATATCTTTGTTTCCCTTCCTGCTTACTACTGCTCAGTGGGGTTATTCCTTTCCCTGTCGCCCCTCCCATCTGCCCAAGGTCAGTTAGTTACAACATCGTGAAGATCCCAAGGCTCTCAAAGTTATTAGTATGCTTTTTCTTTTGCTCTACAATTTTCTCTCATCTGAGAAATAAATATTTAAATGCAGAAGAAAACTTAAGACGTTTAAATTCTTGTTACCCAAACACAATAACTAGACAGCCATCACTTTCTTCTTGATTACTTCCAGCAGCAACCCCTTACCTCATTAAGCTATTAGAAACTACAGATGTCAGAAAGATTGCTTAAACTAAAACAAAATCCATATTCATAGGCTTTCTATCCATTTGCTCTTGTTTTATCTCCTAGAGGAATACAACTCGTGTTCAGTTGAAATTCCGTGGTTTTAAGGATTTCTCCCCCTTCCCCTGTTTCCACATAATGTTAGGAGACAGTTATGTCTTTCTTTTGCTGAACACCAGGTCCAGATGTAACCTAAGAGCACAGCTCATTTAACTGTCATATAACATGCATATTAGGTTTGTGGTCAACTCAAACCCCTCAAGTGATTTTCATAGGAAATCCACCCACAACTCATCTCTCCCCTGTTTTGTCCTTGTACAGTTGCATCCTGAAGAACTGGAGAATAAAATTAACATGATCAGTTCCATCCTATTAATTCTACCATCAGTGTTTCAGGATTTGGGAAATATTTGGACCCTCTTTGTTATTCCCCCAGGTAGCAGTATTTCCATCCAAGTCTAGTTCAATCCAAGTGCAAGAGACCATATCTAAACAATAACTTAAAGCAATAATGAACTGGAGGCATGGGCCAAGTGACAGAACATGCTTTTTCTGTATAAAACCCTGTGTCCAAGATCTTTCTGTTGTTGTTGTTGCTGTTGCATAGTTTTGAATGTTAAGTGCAGTCTAGACATAACCAAGTTTTTTGTACAAGCCAGTCACCATTCTGGAAATCACAGAATTGTGTACAACTGACCAGGGAATGCACATGTCTATGACCCCCAGTTTTCAGGATTGGGAGAGCAACCTGGAGGTGTGGCTTCCTATGATAGCAGCAGATGGTTGGGAGAACCTACATTCCTGGCCTTAAGCTGCATCATATTCCCTGTTTCTTGTTTCACGTAATTATACTGCAACCCATTGATTGTAGATCTTACAATGTGTTTCTACAAGGATTCCTTTATTTTCGTGATTCATTGGAAATCATAATGTAATTTTTATTACACAAATGCATCTTCACAGGAATATTTTATACTACTAATGAAAAGCGATTGGTCTACTAGCTTCCTGTAACCTATAAAGATCGAATCAGCATTAATCAACCAAAAATAAAAGGCAGATGACTAAGAATAGTAGTTCCTGGTCCCTGTGTCCAAAGATTCCTGAGAAAATCATTTAATTCTATCTCTGAAATCAAGCACTTTGTATATGTCTGTTTTTTGTTTTTTGTTTTTGTTTTTGCAAACTCTCAAGTAATTTCAATATTCACCTTGTTGAAAAACAACAGCCTAGAATTAATTTTGTAATACTATGATAGTCTCCTTTGTGAGAACTGTCTGACGTCCCTTCCCCACGCTTCTGGTGTAGCCAGACTAATTTCCTTTGGGGAAGCCACTCCTGGTACTTTCAGCTGATAATCTAGGAGCTACTAGTTTAAGGCTGTGGGAATAGATAAGGAGGTTTACCCATGCTTAGCTAATCATTGCAGTCATCCCTGTGGCTACAGGCACCTGACCTAAGCAGGCTCAGAAAGGCTGAACTGCAACCTTTTTGTTAGAGCTGTGGAAAACAGAAGTGATCTCCAAGATTTCACTGGGATCACTTGTCAGCATGTGGACACAGGAAACAGATGGTGACCTAAGAGAATGAGTCAATTCAGAGAAAAAGAAGACAAAATATAAAGAGTAGTGAAAGGGATGTAAAAGTGAACACACCTGTATGTACAGAGAGGGAGAGGGAGGGGGGAGAGAGAGAGGGAAAGAGGGAGAGAAGGAGAGGCAGAGGGAGTAGGAGAGGGAGAGGGAGAGGGGAGGGAGAGGGAGAGAGGGCGAGAGAGTGCACACTCTGGTGAGTCACTTTTTTCATATATTTTTTATTGTAACTAATAGAAGCATTGCATTATATTCACCAGATAGAAGGTACATTACTTCACAAACATTGATACCTTTTCTCATGTCTTGGTTGGGTTGAGTCACTTCTTAAAAGATTGCCCATCTTATCACATTAGGGCCTTTCAGATGCAAAAGAGCAGTTGTGGAATGGTTCAAAGCTAGGCCTTTGACATTCCGCTGCATGGGATTGACTCCTAAGTCTGCCATTTACTTAATCTCCTTCTGTGTCAAATAAACCCAGTATGTACAAAAGTTCTGACCTCTGGAATTATGAGCGTCTGATATATTAATGCTTGTCAGATACCTAGCACAGCTCCTGGCATTTTGCTATAATAATATTTGGTAAAGTCATAGACCTGAGTTAAATCACTGCCTTTGTATTTATGAGTGTCACTACATGTTACCTAATGTGTCCATGTTTGATTTTAATGAATAAAAAAAGAGGATGGATTGATTGTTCTCTCTAATAATACACGTAAATTTACGAGCTCAGATTCTGACATGGTAAACAACAACAAAGGGATAAATTGCAATTACAGAACAAAATTTCCTTGTTTTGGAATTTTCTTTTTTGAACTTGAGTACATTTAATTTTGAACTATGTCATATATTTATTGGATTCTTCTGAGATTTTTCATTCTTTACTTAAGGAAGCATTCATTTTCTAATGCTCAGATGTAATTATATAGAAATGACAACTGTGTCCAAATGGGGCAGAATAATTTAGATGAACATTTCGTAATGGTGAGTGCACGCTGCACTTCTTATAACATCGATTGTAGTGAAAATTCCAGGGCAAAGTAGAAACTAACAGCAGCTGTATAATTAGCAATTATTTTAATGGATTACTTTTCCAAGGAACTTTCTGGAATAACACAAACCATAACCTGTCTATTAAAATTATACTCTGTGTATTGAAAATAAAGACCAGAAAAGTATAATGAACAGCCTCTTTCTGGACTGTCTCATCAAAGCAGGGGCTTATTGTAAGCCAGGCTTCTACCTGACTTTAGACAAAATTTATATAAATGTAATTCTACTTCAAAGACTCACTTGAACTACTGACTTAAGTTGGGAAAGAAAGATAATGATTATGTGATTTCAAAGCCAAATTTATATTGTGGTGTAAATCTACCCAGTTCTCCTGGGTCTGTGAATTTCAGAAGCAACTTCTCTTTCTTGTTAGTGACAGAGATTTTTGTTGCGAACAGTATGAAAACTATGGGATGATTTTTTGTGTGTTTTTTTCCCACTTGCATTTAAAAATGTATTTCAAAAGGTATTCTCATGAAATATTAAGTAAATACCTTTAAGTGAAAAGATAATCACTTCCCCTGTATTTTCCACCTTGTCAACCTAAAATAATCAGTATCTAGATGTAATTCTTTTTTAAACTGATGTGCACATTAATCTTTGTTTTGTTGTGTTATTATTGGCATGTAATGGACATCAATCACTCTTTTAAAGCACTGCATGTAACTCCAATACATTCCTTATGTCAGGTATCTTATTTCAAGAACGAAATAAGAACTTTCATCAGAATCCCGACTCCCTCTTGAACTGTTGGCAAGTTTAGCATTGTGTTTTAAGTTGTCCTGTATCAGGATTTTTTTTGGTAGCTGTACTGAGGTTTGAACTCAGGGCTCTGCACTTGCTAGGCTGGTGCTCTACCATTTGATCCTTGTCTCCAGCTTCCACCTTCTTTTGCTCAAGATTTTTTTAGAGTCTTCCTTTTTTGCCTGGGTCTGACTAAACTATGATTCCACTTGTATGCTTTCTGTACTGTTGGAATGATAGGTTCATACCAGTGCTATGGATGGAAATGAGGTTTTAAGGACTTTTTACTAGGCTGGCCTCAAAACTCCTTCCAAAACTCCTGATTAGATTAGATTACCAGTAAGAACCACCAGTATCCAGCTCATGCATCAGAATGTATTCACCAGGACATTTAGGTTGTTTCTAGAATTTATATTATTATTTTTTGGTTGCCTCAAAGAATTGCAAAAACCATTCTACGTGATCTTACATTGGCAAAAACATGAAATGAAATTTTATAAAATGTAGTCATTTGAAGATGATGTCAGATGGTATCATGTGGGGCACGTCACATCAAGGGTAAAAGGCCTACCTCGTGGTCCAGTGCTCACTTCCTGGTTTTAGAAATCCAACCTGCCTGTCACCTCCTTGGGAGGCTTGGCTATGGTTTGTGATGTAAAGTAGACCACCTCTATCTCTGGGATTGGCCCCGCAGCCCTCTCTGATGGCACTTACCTCCCCTTGCCCTTCCCACCTGTATGCTGATAGACTCCTGCATCTTACTTTAGCCCCTTGTACTTTCCCAATAAACGAGTCTTGCTGTGACAGTCTCCCTGGCATGTCTGTGTCTTCCCTCTGGAGAGGGAGGGCTGGGTGAAGGCGGCCAGTCGGCCCTAATCTTTCTCGGCCTTGTCTTAGTCTGGGCGTGTACTCCTTGTACCTCTTGCGGGTCAAGAGGCAAGAAGCGCTAAAAACCCCTGACAGCATCAGGTTCCCAAAGAAGAGTAAGAAGAGACTGACTTCTGTTGACAAGAATCATTGACGTTACCTATAAAAGAACACGAAAAACAAATGTCAGTAATGTATACAACCTCAATGGGCGAGGAGCAAGGTCCTCTCTCAAACCACAGTTTCTTTTTCTACATTTGTTAGCGATGTGGACACAGAGATCCTCTACTATAAGTAAACAGGAGAGTAAGGTGATGATAAATAAGGTACTGGCTGGCTGTGGTGAGAATGGTGTAGCTGGAGGAGGTATGTCCCATGGAGAAGAGCTTCTTATTCTACACATCTCTGTTGTTTTATCCACAACTAGAAATAGAAGTCATTTAGATGTTTTGTAGTGTGATCTCTTAAGTCTCAAGAGTCCAACAATTAAGTATTAAAAAGAAAGAAAACTGTCTGGACCAAATAATGCAGGGCTACAGGGCCACTACAAAGGTATGAATCAGATTTGGTCATTTTCTCTGTAAGATAAGTCATCTGATTTCCAAGCCTTCCAGACCTTTGAACTGTTGAGCCTCCTGAACTGTTGGAAAGCTTTGCAGTCATCTTTAGTTAATGAGAGTTACAGTTACTCTTGGAGGCTGGAGTCCTACCTGGAAGAATTATTCTGTGAACAAGACTAATGCCCTTTTGTTATAAGGAATGCCTGCTTTATGTTAGAGTAGACTAGCTTTACTAGGACAGGCAGCCTTGAACTTTTCCTTCACTAAAAAGTATATTTTCAAGCTCCCCACCCCAAGATTATCTTGGTGTTTTTAATGAAATTCTAATCCATTCCCTTATTAATTTTCCAACACATAATGCTTCTTTTCATTGAAGAAAACAGCCCATGCATACTTACTAAAGGCACCAGACTAAAACAATGTTTTAAAATTTGAAATCTGCTTCAGAATATAGAAAAAAAGAAAAGAAGAAAACAGAAAAGTGCTAATTTATTTGAATTACAAAAATTAATCTTAGGAACATTGCAATCATGAACGATGTCACTAAAATGAAGTAATCTTTTAAAAGAATCTGTTATTCTGACAATGTGGCATACTATTTATTGTTCAGGTATCTTATTTAAAAAATCTACGTAAAGAAGTTTTGTAAACCACAGTAAACGTATTTGTTTTTTTTACTTTTTCTCACGGAGCATTATTTTAAAATATTTTCCATGAGAATCAATTCAGGGGAAAAAAAACCTACCTTCAGTGGAATTTCAAAATTAATCAAAATGTATTGCTCAAATATGACATTTATGTGTTCTGGTTGGAGTTCATGGACTCAGCACAAGGTAAGCATTATTTTGAATATTTTCAGTTACTATAATATATAGTGTCATAAATAAGGAACAAGTTGGCTTCAGAGGTCTGTCGAGGAGCTTGAAGTGTGAAAAACATGGCACTTTGGCACTCACAAGAAATTCTCAAATGAACACGCTTACATTAAATGCTCATATGGAAGCAAAAGCCGGACATGAATTAAGAAATGCAGAACTTTATGAAACATCAATTTAAAACATAGCATCCAATGTGGTATCCTGGTTTCAATAATAACCCAGGGGAGAAAAATGGCATTAGAGAAAAATTCATATAGTCAAAAGTTAATGATACTATATCACTGTAGCTTTCCTAGTTTTAACAAAGGCACCAAGGACTCTATTTTTTGCCATTTTTCCAAAACTCTAAATTTATGCAAAAATTTAATGTTTGCTTTTAATGTTTGTGCCCTTACAGTATCTAACAGAAAGGGTAATAAACTGCTAAAAAAGTTCATGTCATCAAGTACCATCTGTCCACATAGATATTGGTGGTTGTGTGTATATGGCTATAGTTGGTGTTTGTGTGTATGGCTATAGTTAATGTATTTAGATCTTTTTTTTCTACTTGGTAATTCTAATGCTCAAAATTTGAAAGGGAAAAAAAATGAGTATAGGAAGTGAGTTCCTAAACATCTTTTGTTTTGTTTTGTTTTGTTTTAGCTTTTATTGTCAGGCTAATGTATAGAGGGGTTAGTTAAATTCACCAGGTAGTAGGCACATTACTTCTCACACACTGAAACCCCTCTCATGTTTTTGTCCCCATTTCTCTCCCTTTCCAATCATCTTGTTTTCCCCCTTCCCTTTCCTAATTCAAATAAACAAATAAATAAACACATATACAATGTACCAGATAACAAAGTTAACATCTTGTTAGTAAAATTTTCTAAAACTATATGGTGGTCCCCATTCGCCTAATCTCAGCATTTGGGAGGTTGGAGGCAGGAGGACTGAGAACTCAAGTGGGGGTGGGGAGGTATCTTAGAGGCAAGCCCTGAGTTCAAGCCCGATGACGGACAAAAAAAAGAAATAAAAATTAAAAAAAAGAAAAAAGATATGCTTTATGCTTTCAGACAGGATGATTTCATGGTGTTGTTGTTTCACTGCAACAATGGGGGAAAAGCAATAAACACACCAAGAATAGGTTAGTTTATGTTTGTTTTTTTGTTTGTTTGTTTGTTTTTGCTAGGGTTAGCTTTGAACTGCCATCTTCCTATTTCCACTTTCTGTATAGTTGTGATTATAGCTTGTTGAATTTACAGGATATTTATAGGAATTTATAGGATAGTAGGGCCATTTTAGTAGTAATTTCTGGTAAGATTTTGTGATTTCCAGGGAATAATTTATGTACTCTTACTGTTATAAAAGTTTCTAAACAGAGAAAGGAGAAAAATAATAAGTGCTATTTTGTAGATTTTTTATCATTAGATATACCATATTTCACATAGATGGCACATAAGAATGTTATATGTTTCAGACTGTCTGTTTAGAAATACTATTGAGATTCATAATTTTTAGTGATTTCTTTTCACACAGATCAGCCAGAAAGTCTACAATATACAATAACATACACATATTTAAAAATACTAGTTGCAGCAAATAAATTTCAGTGTCAAATTAAATTTTAGACAGGTTTAGGTTCTCCTTTCATAACATCTTCTATTTGCCTAATTGTAATTGATCAAATGAAAAATTTTTTTGGGCATGAGTCTTGCTATGGAGCTTATGTTGATTTCAAACTAGTGATCTGCCTGCTGGGATCCACTAGAGGATCCACTATACCGGGTTCCAATTGCATACTTTTTTGTCTTAATGTCTTTGTTTTTCTTTGTTGTGGTTTTAAATTTATTTCTTATTATCATAGTGATGTATAGCAGTGTCACAGTTACATTTGTAAAGTAGTGGGTACATACAGATGAGCCAGTATAACAGGTTCATCACAAGAATAAACCAGTGTAACAGTGATATTCACAAGATAATACATTATTTTTGTTTTTCCATTCTGTTTGGTTTTAAACTCTTGGAAGACTGGGAGGACATTTTCCTTTCCACAGCTCTGAAGTTAATTTTTAGTGTTTCAAACATAGACATTCTTAAAACAGATGATAAATTCTCAGTATAGAGATGCTATCTATACCAAGGGTAACCAAACTAAACCTCACGTTTTTCAATTAAGAATCATTTTCCACCAGGCATTGGTTACTCATTTCTGTAATCCTAGCTAGTAGGAAGGCTGAGGCTGAGATAGCTGTTTGAAGCTAGCACAAACAGAAAAGTCTATGGGACTATTATTTCCCATTAGCTACTGATAGGGTGCACATGTGGACCTATGACTCAAGTGGTAGAGTACCAGCCTTGATTTAAAAAAGAAAAAAGCAAACAACAGCAACAAAACTAAGGGACAAGTGGGGTGCTGGTGGCTCACATCTGTAATCCTAGCTATTCAGGAGGCAGAGGTCTGAGGATTATGGTTTGAAGCCAGTCAAGGCAGAAAAGTCCTCCATGAGACTCTTAGCTCCAATAAACTACTCAAAAAAGCTGGAAGTGGCACTGTGGTTAGAGTGGTAGAGTGCTAGCTTTGAGCACAAAGTGATTCAGGGATAGTGCCCAGACCTTGAGTTCAAACCCCAGGACTGTCCAAACAAAACAAAATAAAACAAACAACAACAATAACAAACCCTTCAAAACTAAGAAGCACCCCCCCCAAAAAAAGAAAACAAACAAAAAACAAAAAGCCACACCACCAACAGCAGCACCGATGGCTCTGAATGATTCTGAATGATTTGTTTTTAAAGTGGTATCTATGTAAAAGCCTCGGTTTTCTGGTTAGTGTACAAATTCTAAAATATTGACCTTCAAACAGCCTATGAGAAAGTTTTCTTATCCCAGTCTAGTCTTTCACTGCCTTGAAGAAATATTACTGACGACAACATGTGTTGTACAATAGACTAGCTCTAACCCATATGTGCCTGTTAAGCATATGAAATTTGTCCTGTGTTACTAAAATACTGGATTTTGTATCTAATTGTAATCACTTTTAATAACCTTTGTGGCTGGCATGTAAAGTATTGGACATCAATAGATTTAGATACAGAGATTAGTAGATCTCATGTAGAGACAGTAATTAATTACTTAGAACTCAACTGCATCAAAGGAAAAAATGGAAAAAAATGTGTTAAATTTTGCAGTTACTTTGACTTTTGGACACTCACATGCACAAAGCATACAAACAAAATGAATTAAACTATCTATAACTAGTTCTTCACTAAAACTGTCAACATTATGACACTAATTTGAAATGATGTAAAGGTAAATATAAATTCCTTTAATATGATAGCTCCACTGAAAAAGTAAGTAGTGGTTATTCATTTTGTGAGCTGTACATGTGAAAAGTGCTGCTTAAAGTGATGTTAATATTGTATTAGTGAATGAACAAAACAATTGTTTTTCTAAAGATGTAAATTTTTCCCTTGCATTCTTGGAAAGAATACCATTTCTTTGCAAAGACATTTTTGAAGACTATTAATGTAAAATGTGTCATACTGCAGTAGAAAATACTTAAGAGTACATAGCAAGTAATAACAAAAATACAATTTGGTTATAATCTGCAACAAAATAACATTATAGCAGATATTAAAATGGACTGTGAAGTTAAAGATTCAAAATGCAAACAGAAGTTTACAAATGTCACGTGCACTAAAAGACTTTAAGATGACAAGTACTTAAAAGTAATTCTAATTGCATACTATTGATGAATAAAATTGCTTGGTGCTATTATGTATAATATTTTAGGTAACACAATGTAAAAATCCAAGTATATTTTCTTTTTTGTGCTTTTGGTGTTTCTGACACGTCTAGGTAAGAAATAATACCTTCCCCAAGTGAAACCACTTTGACTGCCCTCTTTTATTTCAAATGATTCTATTGATAGTGCAAAATTTGAAATCATGGTGGACAAATAATTCCTTAATGCTTTTCCTGGCTAGCAAGTAATTTGTCAAAGCAATCCAATTTCCAAACAGCATGCACATACAGCCAGTGCTGTGCCAATGCATCTGTTCTCTCTGAATTTAGAGAACACACAAGTGCTTTGCATGTGGGGTTGTTGGAGATTCCTGAGGTTAAACTCTGCAGTAAGTATACTTCAACATTAGTAACAAAATCTCAGTTATACTGTCTTTCTAACAAAACTAAAATTGTGTTTTGAGTCAGGTTTTACTGAGATAGAGGTAAGCATGCAATCATTCACTAAATTATTTGTACAGTTTTATGAATTTTAACAAACATACAAGTTGTATATCCATCTCCAAAAATGAAGCAATGGGATACTTTGAACTCCTAAGAGAGCTGCAATGTGCTCTTTTATAGACAATGCCTCTCTTCACTTAAAACCCACAGGCAACAAGTGATCTATTTTCTGCTAAAATGTCACATACATGCATGAATCACACAGTATATATCCTCTGTGCCTGGGTTATTTCACTTAGCTACTTACAGGCTAGTATTTTTGAATTTCATCAATGCCATTGACTGTGTTCTATGTTCCTTTAGGTTGTTGTGAAGTATTCCACTGTGTATATACCACACATTTTTCATCCACTGTTTTATTTTGAGAGGCTTTGGCCTCTATAAACAAAGTAACCATTAACATTTGCTTTGTAGATATGTTTCCATTTGTCACTGGTAAAAGGTTTTAAGTGGAATTACTGGGTCATATAGTAAGTGTATGCTTAACTTTGTAAAAGTTAGCCTGTCAGATTTTTCTTCCAAAATACCTTTTTTTTATGTTTCCCTCAATGACATACTGTTCCTCTCAATTCTATATTTCCAACAGTATTACTTACCCTTTAATTCTATCGATTCTGTTGTGTATGTAGTGATGTATCCTTTTTATGGTGGGTCCACATGCAGAGCAAAAGCATTCAGTTCATGACTAGGAAGGTAAGAAAGAGAGGAGGGGTCAAGGATCCCCTGACCCCAACGAGGGCAAGCCACCAAATCACCTAAAAACCTCCTACTAAGCCCTATACCTACTTCAAGGTTCCACCACCTTCCCTGGGGACCAAGCGGTAACCCATTGTCCTCAGAAAGATATTCAACCTCTGAACTCTAGCAGAGAGTAACTCATATACTATTTTTCTCTCTCCTGGGTATTGGAAGAGTTATTGGCAGAATATCAGGAAATTCTTTGCATGTTAATTGCACTATATTAACCTGGGGAATAAGAACACATTAAATAGAGATCTTAGAGGTTACTTCACTTAGAGGGAAAAGTGTGTACCAAGTAGCTCTTTTCCTAAAATCATGGAACAAAGAATGCAGCTCTCCCCCACAAAAGGAACTAATGACTGACTTCCCTCAAGTCCCCAAGTGGCATCAGGAAAGAAATCATTCTCAAAAATAGAGTAGGTGACACACGTGGCTTTGCTTGACTAGAGTTTTCAGCTGGCAATTACCTTTCCCCCTGAGTGTAAGTGGTTGCATGGTCCTTAGCTAAAAGCTCTTTGAGCAAGGGATCTCCCTGCCTCCTTGGCCTCAGTCACTTCCTGATACTGAAGGGTGGCAATTGACTGCACTTGAAAGCAGGAGTATGAACAGAATAGATGTGCAGGCTCAGTTTCACCTTCTTATCTCATCCCACATGGTCTGTCTAGCTAGAGCCATATAGGTCCTCTTTCACTCTTGATTAAGTAAGCCATTTATTACATGCAAATAGCGATTATCACTAAGAGACAGTCTATTTAAACTGTCATTAAAACATTTTCTCAAGCCTAGGAGCAGCAGGGTCTCCTCAGCTAATTAGGGACTAATTGACTTTTTAGCACTGATAAAAAGCTGTGACAGTTTTTCTGCCTTTGGCTTGCCAGAATACTTGAGACTATACCTGAGAGAAGGGGCTCCACTTTGAAATTATTTATCGGTGTCTAAATGGAACAAATTGTAGCTGTTCATTTTTCTAGCTGCCCAGTTTTCTTGCTAAGAAAAATGGGCGGGAAATATATGTAATCACATCTGAGGGTGTCTCAATTTAGTTCAAGAATTGTATCATTTACTTAGTTATTGATAAGGGGAACCAAAAAGCTCAATGAAAGTTTCTGCTTCTTTTAGCTTCTTCTTATTGACCTCACATCTTTCTGAGGAAGAGGATGGGATCCTTTATTTTCCTCAGTGGGAAGGCATTTTGGGGGGAGGGAGAAGCATTTTAATTTATAACCATAAAATGTCACAATTTTACTTACCCAACATTTTCTTTCCTCTCAAAGGACAGGCTAGTTTTTGTTTCCCATGGAGGGTCCATGGGTTTATTTCCTTCCTTTGCTCCAAAGTGTGTTCTGAATGCCATTGGACACACTGTTAAAATGATGGATGTTATGTCTCTCCAGGTCAAATGAAAAGGTTTTAAAATTAAGTGCAATAAAGGGCATCTGTATAGAGTATCATTGGGACATAATAAAAAGAAAGTGATTTAAATGCAGGGGCATGACTATAAATATTAGAGGATAACATAGGAAAGTGTTGACAGAAAGAGAAAGGGAAGTTGGCCTTCTCAGAATGGGGATCAGGGAGAGGAGAGTCCAGATGGAGGCAACAAAATTTCAGATTTTCTGTGGGGTGAGATGGAGTATAAAAAGGTTATGTTGATGAAGTAGCCATGGGAAGAGTCCCGGAGAACTGGATGCATGCTAAAAATGTCTGGGCTATCCTATAAGGAACTGGATATCTCCATAAAAGAAATTGATAAGCAGGATTAGGAGAGTGATGTTAGTGAAACCACAAAGGTGGTTGGGATGCCCCAAACTTAGTAGAAGCGGGACTAGCAGTAAAGAGAAATGGAAGAGGTACAATGAATCAGACTTAATGTCTAATTGGAGTGGAAAGACACAGAGAACTCTAAAACTCTAAGATGACTTGGGAGTTTAGCTGATGCTCCTTTCACTAAAAAGAAGTATTTCAGAAGGGCAAGATGGACAACAAAGTTCAGTTTTAGACACTGATTTTAAACCTATAATAACAGTGTTCTCTCCCTCCCTACTTTTAAGTACTTCTTGAATTGGTCTTTATACTTAAAAAGAAATCTACCTCCATAGCATGGCATTCAAGATTTTAATTAGAGGGTCTTGTCTGTCTCTGTAGTCTTATTTCCATATTTAACATTCACATACATCTATTTGTAAGTCTCTATTGATGTCATGCTATTTATGCTTTATAATACTTATTTCTGATATTGTTAACAGATAAATATTCAAGAATTTTAAATTATCTGCTCCTTACAGATCTATTAGAACAGTTACTGATTCATGGCTGGGAAAACGAGTAGTCTGCAAAAGGTACAACTTTTGACTATTATTTATATTTCTAACATTCTGTCCTTTTTCTCTTGAAGCTTCCTTCATGGTTGGAGCTTCTTAGACTGTTTTTTTGTGTGGAAAAGGAAGAATTGGGGAGTCTACTTATGGATGTTGTAAAAAAAATCTGTGGAAATTCAGTAGTTAATTTTTTTTTCTAGTCTTCGGGCTTGAACTCAAGGGACTGGGTGCTGTCTCTGAGGTCTTTGGCTTAAGGCTAGCACTCCAGCACTTTGAGGCACAGTGCCACTTCTGGTCTTCTGTGGCTAATTGGAGATAAGAGTCTCAGGAACTTTCTGTGCATGGACTGGCTTTGAATCATAATTCTCAGATCCCAGTCTTCAAGTAGCTAGGATTACAGGTGTAAGCCACCAGCACTCAGCCCAACAGTGAATTTTCTAAGACTCATAAACAAGAAGATTGCAGTGAATCTAGAGTAATTAGAGCTCAGAAGAAGCAGTCAGGAGAGTTCATCAGAAGAAAGGATAAGATTGTCTCGTTTGTTATATATGCCATTGTGTGTTCAGTGTCTGAACATTGGAAACAGTTATATCAACTTTAGCATCTTTAAGTTTTCACAGTGTAATTTTAGGGAAAGTGAATTCATTTGTGCTATTGGAGTTTGAACTCAAGGTCCTATGCTTGCTAAGCTGATACTCAACCACTTGATCTATACTATATATATAGTCCCCATTCCACTCCTCCACCCCTCCCCTCATCTTGTTTTTGCCCTTTCCCTATCCTACTTCAAATAATCAAATATATATATATATATATACAATATATCAGATAACGAGGTAAGATACTGTATCAATATGAGCTAACCAAGGAACAACAAAAGAGATGAGAAATAACATAGTATATTAAGAACAACAGTCACACCTTATATGGCTCTTGTTTCTCTATCTTGGAGGTCCTTTCATTTAGTCAAGAGCCTTGACTTTCCTTGTCTCAACTTCTCTATCAGTAAAGCAACGGAAAACAATGTAATCCCTTCATTTTAGAAGTGGGTCAACAATTAAGCTTATAAATATAAAATGCTAAGAACTGCACTTGGCTAGTATAGATAGCCACCCAATATTTATGTGACATTATTCTTATAATTCATGGTGGCATCTGGACTTTGAAAAACCTTTTAAAAATTGAGTGGCAGCCAAGAACACTGTGTACAAATGGTATGTATGTGTGTAAGAGAAACATACAGTTGTAATCACCTCTAATATTTTTAAAGCAGATCTGGTCAGCCAGGAAGATTCTTTGAAAGAGAGACAGAGAGAAAGCACTGCTCTAATGCCAGAATGCTTGAGGACTGTGACTCTGGAATTACGTTAACATATGGGGACCTTCTATGGCAGCAGAGATGGGAAACATCAATTAGAATAGTACACTTTCAAAACTGTCAAAAAAATTGATGATGTATTCCTGCTTGCCAGGAAGGGGCTTATGCAACACCTTTGGACTGAGTATAAGAAGCCAATAAAAATGGAAATTCTGAAGAGTTCCATGAAATCTGTAACGGAAGTGCTATATAACTTCTCTTGCTGTCAAGCTGGTCATTTTGACATCCAGTTATTAATACAAGTAAGGAAGGTAAATATGTTTTATGATGAAATCTGGTTAAATCAGGCTTATGTCTGTTTATAATTTAACCTAAACTGAATGCTTTTTTTTGTTTTTGCATTTTTCAAGTTAGAGATAGTTCCTTTGGGGCATAGTTTGCACTCCATGTTAAACTGTAGGTTTTCTTTAGTATAGGTCATATAGAAGTTGTTACATACATATTTGGCAACTGGTCATGTATGCATTCTTGTGGGATAGGTAGTTCTAGAATTAAGTATGATGGCCCATTTATGTAAAAAATATTAGTTATCTAAACTGATTTTTGTCAACTCATTAGTAGATTGCTATTTCATGTGTAGATATGTAGACAGCAGAATATTGAAGGTTTTTAATTCATTGTCATGAAGCTTTTTATGGATCCTGTTTACCACAAATGAGTTCCCAAGATGGCAACGTTTATGATAGAGCCACTAAGTTTGAAGTGCTGCACATATGTTTGAAATAGTTTTGGCAGTTTCAAAGGGAACTGGATAAAACAGAGTTCCTAACTCATAAAATGCATTTAACTTTCAATCCTCCTGAGAACGTATCTTCTTGGAGAGTAAATAACAAAAAAGAAATGACGTTTTATGCCAAGATGTACTTACAGCAATCCTAGTTATTAATAGCAAGAACTTAAAAACCACCTAGAAATCTTGAGTAAAATAATGAGTACATTTCATGAAAATGGATGGTAATGTAAACATTAAATATGAAAGCAAAGTCAGTTATCAAATCCTGGAAGATGTTCATTACCAAATGCTAAGTAAAAGAGACAGAATAAATAGTGGTATGTTCATTGTTAAAGCAAATATAATCAGTGTATGAATATATGCATTCAGACTGAATGTATGTTTGGTGGGAGGAATATAAGTAGTTTTAATTTTTTTCTAACAAAAAAGGGCACAAGGTCTTCTGTATAGCAAAGGACATAGCCACCAAGATAAACAGAAAGCCCACAGAGTGAAAAAAGATCTTCAGTAACCATTCGACAGACAAGGGTCTTATATCTAAAATATACCTACAGCTCAAGAAGTTAAATCTCTCAAAAACAAATCCTCAAAGAAATAACCATCCCATTAAAAGGTAGATTAAAGAGTTAAAGAAAGACTTCTCTGAAGAAGAAATAAAAATGGCCAATAGGCACATGAAGAAATGCTGGATATATCTGGCCATAAAAATGCAAATCAAAACAACTTTGAGATTTTACCTCACCCTAGTCAGAATGGCCATTATCAAGAAATCTAATAACAACAGATGATGGTGGGGATAGAGCCAGAAGGGATCTCTACTGTGCTGTTGATGGGAATGTAAACCTTCTCAAACACTCTGGAAAGCAGTATGGAGGTTCCTCAAGAGACTAAATATAGAGCTCCTCTATGACCCAGCAATCCCACTCCTGGGCATTTACTCAAATATCCAGAAACAGGGCCATACTAAACCTACCAGCACAACCATATTCATTGCGGTATTATTTACCATAGCTAAGATATGGAACCAACCCAGATGCCCTTCAGTAGATGAACAGATCAGGAAGATGCTATTTTTACACCATGGAATTCTGTACTGCCATCATAAAGAATGACATTTCCCTATTCATAAGGAAATAGAAAGACTTGGAATAAAAAGCATATTAAGTGAAATAAGCCAGACTCAAAGGAACATTGACTCAATGTTTTCCCTATTTGTAATAATTAGTACAAACCTAGGACTCTCCTAGCAGAGGATTACAATAGCTCAAAACGTAGGTACATAAGGTCATATAGGATGAGACTAAATGAAAGGATCTCTAGGATATAGAAAGAAGAGTTTTATCTTGTGTTATTGTTGTTCTTAATATACTATGTTATTTCTCTTTTCTTTTGTTGCCCTTTGGTTAATCTCATATTGTTACTGCATCTGACTTTGTTAGCTGGTATATTGTCTATATGTGTATGTGTTGATTTGAAATAGGAAAGGGAAGGGGGAAGACAAGATGATTGGGAGGGGTAGGGGGAGGGGAATGGGGACAAAAACCATGAGAAGGGGTATCAAGGTGTGAGAAGTAATGCATCTACTACCTGGGAATGTAAGTGTAACCCCTCTCTATATATGCACTTTATGGTGAGAACCAGAGAAGTAACCAAATTGAATCCAATCACTATAGGACTACATCAAGGCCAGACCCAAAAAAAACATAGGCTCCATGGTTTCCCTCATTTGTAACAATTAGTATATATCCAGGGTTCTCCTAAAAGAGGTTCATAATAGGTCAAAAGCTATGTACATATGGCCATATATAGGATAAGGCTAAGTTAAATGAACTCCAGGATATGGAAACAAGAGGTTTATCTTTGTGATTGCTGTTCTTAATGTATGGTATGAAGCTATTTCTTTTCTCTTCTTTTCTCCTTAAGGTTTATCTCTGTTGTTAATGTGTCTGACTTTGTTACCTGGTATATTGTATATACATTTATTTGTTTGTTTGAAAAAAGGAAAGTAAAGGAAAAACAAAATGACTGGGAGGGGATGAGGGGAGGGAAAGTAGGAGAAAAACATGGGAAGTGGTAACAATGTTCAGGAAGTAATATACCCACTATTTCATGAATGTTAACTGTATCCCTTCTGTATATCATGCCAACAATAAAATTTAGAAAAACAACAAATATTCTCAAACATTTTATCTAATAAATTACATTTATAAATATGAAAAAGGGCACATAAAATTTCAATGGCATAACCATATTATTCTAGAACCACTTTTATGATTTTCTCTCTCTCTCCATATATATATATATATAATTTTTTGCCAGTCTTGGGCTTTAGCTCAGGGCCTGCACACTGTCCTTGGACTTTCTCAAGGTTAGAGCTCTACCACTTGAGCCTCAGCACCACTTCCAGCTTTTTTCTATGTATGTGGTACCAAGGAATCAAACCTGGGTCTTCATGCATGCTAGGCAAGCACTCTATCACTAGGCCAAACTCCCGGCCCCATATTGAATGTATTTATATTGTTGGGATAATGTATAGAGGGGTCAGTTACATTCATCAGGTACTAGGTGCATTACTTCTCACATATTGACAATAACCCTTCTCATGTTTTTGCCCCCATTTCCCTCCCCAAACTCCTCCCAATCAATTTATCTTTAATTTGGACCTTAATTACTTTTGTTCTTGTCCTCTTGCTGAAGACACATTTCTACAAAATATCAGTATAAAAAGTAGAATTTTGAAGTGTCTACAGCTTTGACATTGGAAATATGTAAACAATGACTAATATGTATTGGATGGTGAGTTGAACTGAAGGACTGTGACCTCTGTCATTGGTGAAGATTGGAGTCTGTGTCTATGAGTGAATTCTGTAGTCCAATTTCTGTCTCCACATGATTTATGACAATATTGTCGTATACACTGGCCAACTGTCTTCAGCAACTCATCAAAAATTATTCACTATAATCTATGCTCATTTTTATAGATTTGTAAAACTAACACCTAGTATGTTAAGGCAATTTGGGCTTTTATCAGGATTTTCTTAAATAAATTCTAGGTAAATTTTAATGTGACTGATTTTCTACCTTTATAAATGTGAAAAATATCCCATCTATGAAAAAATCATAATTAGTGATAAAGAGGAAATGGATATGAATATGAACACCGTTTTTGTTTTTTGTTTTTGTCAGTCCGAGAACATGAACTCTGGGCCTGGGTACTGTCCCTGAGCTCTTTAGCTCAAGGCTAGTGCTCTACAACTTTTGAGCCATAGCACCACTTCTGGTTCCCTGCTGGGTAACTGGAGAGGAGAGTTTCAGGGACTTTCGCACCAGAGCTGGTTTTGAACCAGGAACCTCAGATCTCAGCTTCCCGAGTAGCTAGGATTACAGGCATGAGCCTATACATGAACATCATTTTTAAAAGTAATGTTTTCTAAGTTATCATACCTATGTTTTAGAAGTAAAGATTCTTTTGGTATATAAAAATATAGAAGATTTTCATATTCTTATATTTTGTTTTCAAATGAAAGGTTCTACACTGTTAAACACATAGTCATAGTCAATTATGATACTCAGCTGCAAAAGTGTACTTCCAAAACTAAAATTCATTAGCTAATTACCTTGACACAATGTCTATAAAAGGCCTGAAGGTAGAAAGTATTTGGCAAAATCCATTTTTCCCCCCTTTGGCAATGAATGAATGAGGACAGGGAGGTCTATTGTTTTGTATAAATTTTCTGATCCACTTCTTTCAGGACAAGAATTAGGTTCCTTTCCAAACTTGGAATGTAGCCCACATTAAGGAGCCTTACTGGAGCCTTTGTTTTTTCACATAAAACAAATGAGTAAATACTTTCTTAATTTTGTATTATGCAAATATTAAGCACTTAGGGATCTTCCAAAAATGCTTGCCCTGATTTGAAGTGAGTTTTGAAGTAAGGACTGAGATAATAAAGTTTTCACAGACTTCCAGGAAGTGCTGATGTAGTACATTTTAGAGTGTCAAGACCCTGAAAAATCTGAAGTGGTGTGGGAAGGTCCTGTTTAATCTGTTTCTCATATTATTTCTATGAATGGAAACTACCCTTTAGAAATGCATATATGTTACTAAAGTGGCTTCCATTTTTTTTCTATCCCAAATTAGCTATAGATTTACTTCTAACATTCCATGTAACTAAGTTTAGATCTAAAAACATTAATGCTTAATTATCCCACCATTTTACTCAGGAGTTTTTTTTTTCTTTCTTTTTTTTTAATTGTAATTAGTAAAAGGGTTACATGATATTTCCCAGATAGAAGGTGCATTAATTCACATACATTGATACCCTTTCACATGTCTTGGTACCCATTTCCCTCCCCCCCCCACACCTCCCACCCGTTTTGGTTTTCCCCCCTTCCCTATCAAATTTCAAATATCCAAATACAAATAAATTCAATATATCAGATAACAAAGTGAGATACTATACCAATATGAGATAACCAAGGGACAGCAAAGGAGATGAGAGACAACATAGTACATTAAGGACAACAATCATTCATTATATGGCTTTTGTTTCAATATCCTGGAGGTCCTTTCAATTAGCTTCACATTATATGGCCTTAGGTATCAAGATTTTACTCTATTGCAGATCTCTGCTGGTAGAGCCCAAGGTTTCTACTGATTATGACAAATGAGGGAAACCATTGAGCCTAAGTTCCTTTGAGTCTGGCTTACTTCACTTAATATGATTTTTTCTAAGTCTTTCCATTTCCTAACAAATGGGGCGATGTCATTCTTTCTGACAGCAGCATAGAATTCCATTGTGTACAAATACCACAACTTGTTGATCCACTCATCAACTGAGGGACATCTAGGTTAGTTCCATATCTTTGCTATGGTGAATAGTGCTGCAATGAACATTGTTGTGCTAGTGGGTTTAGTATGTCCTTGTTTCTGGTTGGTTGGGTAAATGCCAAGTAGTGGAATTGCGGGGTCTTAGGGGAGTTCTATGTTTAGCCTTTTGAGGCACTGCCACACTGCTTTCCATAGTGGTTGAACGAGTTTGCACTCCAACCAACAGTGTAGTAGTGATCCCTCCTGGCCACATCCCCTCCAGCATCTGCTGATCCTGGCAATTCTAACTGGAGTGAGGTGGAATCTTAGAGTTGTTTTGATTTGCATTTCTTTTATGACCAGAGATGTTGAGCATTTCTTCATGTGTCTATAGGCCATTTTTGTTTCTTCTTCAGAGAAGACTCTCTTTAAGTCTTTGGCCCATTTTTTAATGGGATGGTTGTTACTTTGGAGGTTAGTTTTGGAGTGATTCAATTTTTTCGACCTGTGCCAAGGAGGCCTAGTGTATCTCCTATTCCTTCCTGTAAAGTTTTCAGTGTGTCAGCTTTTAACTCCAGGTCTTTGATCCATTTGGAGTTAATTCTAATGCAAGGTGACAAAGAAGGATCCAGCTTTAGTTTTCTGCAGGTGCTTAACCAGTTCTGCCAGCACAACTTGTTGAAGAGGCTGTCTTTCTTCCATTCTATTTTTTTTGACTCCCTTGTCAAAGATTAGGTGGCCATAGGTCTGTGGTTTAATATCTGGGTCCTCAGTTCTATTCCATTGGTCTTCAGGCCTTTTCCTGTGCCAGTACCAAGCTGTTTTGAGAATTATAGCTCTGTAATAGAGTCTAAAGTTTGGAATTGAAATTCCTCCAGTGTTGTTCTTTCTGCTAAGAAGTGTTTTTGCTATATGGCGTCTTTTATTATTCCATATGAAATGTGGATTGCCTCTTCTATTTCTTTAAAGAATGACATTGGGATGTTGATGGGTATTGCATTGAATTTGTAGATAGCTCTTGGCAAGATTGTCATTTTCACGATGTTGATTCTTCCAATCCAGGAGCATGGGAGGTTTTTCCATTTCCTTAGTTCTGCTTTAATTTCCTTTTTAGGGTTTTAAAGTTTTCGTCAAAAAGGTCCTTTACATTCTTAGTTAAGCTAATTCCTAGGTACTTTATTTTTTTGAGGCTATTGTGAAAGGAGTTTCTTTCCTGATTATTGCCTTGTTCCTCTCACTGTTGGCATAAAGGAAGGCAGTTGATTTTTGAGGGTTGATTTTATAGCCTGCTACTCTTCCAAAGCTTTGAATCAGCTCAAGGAGCTTGGGGGTAGAGTCTATAGGATTCTTTAAATACAGAATCATGTCATCTGCAAAGAGGGATAGTTTTATTTCCTCTTTCCCTACTTGGATCCCCTTTATGCTTGCTTCTTGCCTTATTGCACTGGATAGGAATTCTAGTACTATGTTAAAGAGGAGTGGAGAGAGTGGGCATCCTTGTCTCGTTCCTGATTTTAGAGGGAATGGCTTTAGATTTTCACCATTAAGTGTAATACTAGCAGTAGGTTTCTCATACACAGCCTTTATTACATTGAGGAATGTTCCATGGATTCCTAGTTTCTCCAGAGCTTTTAACATAAAGGGGTGTTGGATCTTGTCAAATGCCTTTTCCGCGTCTATTGAGACAATCATGTGATTTTTGTCCTTGCTCCTGTTGATGTGTTGAATTATATTAATTGATTTGTGTATGTTGAACCAGCTTTGCCTCCCCGTGATGAATCCAGTTTGATCATAGTGTATAATTTTTTTGATGAGTTGTTGTAGACGGTTGGCCAGTATTTTGTTGAGAAGTTTTGCATCGATGTTTATCAAAGATACAAGTCTATAGTTCTCTTTCTTTGATGAATCTCTGTCTGGTTTGGGGATGAGGGTTATACTGGCTTCATAGAATGAGTTTGGTAAGGAACCTTCATTTTCAATTTTGTTGAAGAGCTTGAGGAGTATTGGTGTGAGCTGTGCTTTGAAGACCTTATAGAATTCAGCTCTGAATCCATCTGGCCCTGGGCTTTTCTTAGGTGGAAGTTCTCTAATTGCCATTTCTATTTCAGAGCTTGAAATAGGGCTGTTGAGTTGGCTTAGTTCTTCTTGGTTCAGTGTGGGTATGTTAATATTGGCTAGGAATTCATCCATTTCATCTAGATTCTCAAATTTGTTGGCATAAAGGTTTGAGAAGTATTCTCTCATGATATTCTGGATCTTGGTAATTTCTCTCGTGATATTACCATTTTCATCTGCGATTTTGTTTATTTCGATATGCTCTCTTCTTTTTTTGGTAAGATTTGCTAAGGGCTTGTCAATTTTGTTAATTCTTTCAAAGAACCAACTCCTTGTTTTGTTGATTCTTTCTATAGTGTTTTTGGATTCCAAATCATTTAATTCTGCTTTGATTTTAATTATTTGCTTCCTTCTACTGGGATTAGGGTTGGGTTGTTGCTCTTTTTCCAGGAGCTTAAGGTGAGACATTAACTTGTTGGTTTGCAATTTTTCCAACTTGTTGTTGTAGGCACTCAGCGCTATAAATTTTCCTCTGAGTACTGCCTTTGCTGTGTCCCAAAGGAGTTGGTAGTTTGTGTGCTCCTTACTGTTAAATTTCATAAACTGTTGGATTTCTGTTCTGATCTCTTCGATGACCCATTGGTGATTCAACAATGTGTTGTTCAGTCTCCATGAGTTACAGGGTTTTCGTTGGTGGAGATGTGTGTTCAGTTCCAGTTTGATGCCTTTGTGCTCTGAGAGTGTGCATGGAATAATTTCTGTGTTTCTGAATCTGTCCAGGTTTGTTTTATGGCCTAAGATGTGATCTATTTTGGAAAATGTTCCATGTGCTGCTGAGAAAAACGTATATTGTGTTGTTGCTGGGTGGAATATTCTGCAGATGTCTGTTAGATCTAGTTGGTCTATATAGTTGTTCAGTTCTAAGGTTTCTCTGTTGAGTTTTTGCCTTGTTGATCTGTCCATAGGTGAAAGTGGTGTGTTAAAGTCACCGGCAATCACTGTATTTCGATCTATGTATGGTTTCAGTGTAAGTAAAGTTTGCTTGATGAAGTTTGGAGCTCCGGGATTGGGTGTGTAAATATTTAGGATCGTTATGTCTTCCTGGAGGAAAGATCCCTTTAGTAGTATGTAGTAACCTTCTTTGTCTTTCCTTACTAATTTTGGTTTGAAGTCTATTTTATCTGATATGAGGATGGCAACTCCAGCCTGTTTATGGGGGCAGTTAGCTTGATAGAGTTTATTCCAACCTCTCACTTTCAAAAGATGCTTGTTTTTGGGGGTAAGATGTGTCTCTTGAAGACAGCAGAATGATGGCTCTTGCTTTTTGATCCAACTAGACAGCCTATGCCGTTTAATTGGAGAGTTGAGTACATTGATATTGAGAGTTAGGATTGAGAGATATTTATTAGGTCCTACCATTTTTAAAAGCTTTTATTTGGGCCTGTGTCTTGACAGTTCTTGTGGTCCTTAGGTGGTATGCTGTTTAGGTGACATTTCTTTCCCTATATTGCATTTATTTTGGTTTTCTATGTATAGAACATCTTTCAGAATTCTCTGTAGTGTTGGTTTTGTTGCGACATATTGTTGCAGCTTTTCCCTGGAATGGAATGTTTTTATTGTTCCCTCAGTTATGAATGAGAGCTTAGCTGGGTACAGTATTCTTGGTTGGTAGTTATTTGACTTAAGGGCATGACATATATCCTTCCAGTCACTTCTTGCTTGCATGGTCTCTGCTGAGTAATCTGGGGTTATTCTGATTGGTTTTCCTTTATAGGTTACTGAACCCTTTTCCCTGGCTGCCTTTAGGATCCTTTTTTTGGTTTCTACTGATCCAGTTCGGATTACGATGTGGCGGTGAGATGTTCTTTTCTGGTCAGGTCTGTTTGGGGTTCTAAAAGCTTCTTGTATCTGGATGGGCCTGCCCTTCTGGATATTTGGGAAATTCTCTGAGATGATTCCCTGAAGTATATTTCCAATACCATTGACCTCTTTTTCCAGACCCTCCTCAATACCAATTAGCCTTAAATTAGGCTTCCTAATTGTATCTTGGACCTCCTGAAGCGCTCTCTCATTTTTCCTAGATTTGGATTGACTCATTTTCTGTTCTTTCTCTATAATAACTAAATTATCTTCAGCCCCGGAAATTCTCTCCTCTGCATTGTCTAACCTGCTATCAAAGCTATCTACTTTATTTTTTTTTCATCTCCCTTGCTACTAATTGCTCATTTTTGATGCCTTGCATCTCTTCTTTTATATCATGTATAGATTTCTTTAGCTCCTTGATTTCCATTTGAGTGGTTAGCTCAGTAGCTTTATTTTCTTTGAACATTTGCTTGAGTTCGGTCACCTTTTTATTTGTGGATTCTATGAATTCATCCATCTTTCTTTGAACAGCCTTTATTATGGCTTCCTTTATGGCTTCTTCTTTTTCACTTATCACCTTGTTTATGCTTTCCTCTTGTTCAGCTATGGCTTCCTCCCTTAACTCTTTCTTTATATTTTCACATTTTTCATTAATGATGTTTATCAATTGCATTTGTACAGCACTTGGAAGACTCTCCTCTAGGTTTGCCAGTGACTGTTCCATTGGCTGTTTACATTGGGTGGGGGAGGTGGGAGGTGTTGTTTCTTGATTTGACATTTTTCTTGAGTTTCTTGTTCTGCCCATTTGAAAATGGGAGCAAGATTAATACTAAACACGATTATAGTTTTTCAGATATAACCAACCTAGACCTCTGTAGCTGGCAGACTCTAGATGTTCACAAGTTTTGATTGGTGTTATCACTCTTTCTTTTTGTGCAGTTACCGACTAGTCTAATTATTCACTGATAAGCGATTTATATCCAAAACAATAAGCCTCTCAATCCAATCTCTATTGTCTTTAAGTCCCTCTGAGCCTAGAGAATAATTAAACACCTAGATATACAATGTTGCTCAACAGCCATCAAGTGTAGATCCATGCAGTATAAGGGTTGAAAGAGGAGCAGAGGTCCAGAGATAGAAAAATAGAATGAGAGAGGTCAGGGGGTAAGTAGGTAGAGTATTTGAGTACAAAGTTTGGAAAGTATTAGAATAAAACTTATGTGTTGCTGCGCGACTAGCTCTTAGCCCAACCAGTGGCCTCACAGTGGACCATGGGATGGATCTGCGAGCTTCCGTCAGAGCGGGGTTGGCGGACGTTTTCCTGTGCTGCTTCCAGGGGCGGCCCGAAGCCAAGGGTGTGGGGATTGAGAGTTTCAGGAGCTCTCAGCAGGACCAGCAGGAGGCCCCTCTGTTCCCAGGGGCGGGGCCCAGGTGGGGATGTGGGCTCCAAGGGCGGAGCCACGCCTTTTTGGTTCTCAGAAGGGGAGCTTGGCTGTTGGTTGGCCCTTCAGATCCCTGCTGTGTTTCCACTGCTTTGTCAGAGTCTGTGACTGTGGGGGGGGGCCCTCGGTGGTGTCTTGCTCAGGATTCCCAGCTGGAGGATGCCCCGCTCGAGAATTGAGGGGGGACAGATGCTGGCTCCTATTTACCTGCACCCCCTACCCACTGTTGTAAGGCAGGGTCCCAAAGCCCTCCACTCTCCAGATCCAGTGGCCTGGGTGAGGAGCCTGGTGGGCGGGTGGGAGCTGGGACAGCTCCGCCTCCCCTGGTGGGGTGCTGAGTCTTAGGGTCTGCCCGCTTGTCAGTCTCCAGTCAGAGGGCTGGGGGTTGAGCCCGTTGGGCGGGTGGGAGTTGGGACAGCCCCGCCTCCCTTGGTGGGGTGCTGGGTCTTATGGGTAGCCCGCCTGTCAATCTCCAGTCAATGGCCTGAGGGAGGGGGCTGTTGAGGGGAGGGACAGGATTCTAAATTCCTTGTCCCCCTGCTCCCGCCAGTCTTTCTCGGGCGGGGTGTTGGGGTCTGAGTTAAGTTCTATTGCTTGGCACCCACTCTGCTTTCCCGATGTGATTGGGGACGCGCTGTATTACTCACGCCTCTGAGTCTGTCTGCGGGTGCTCCACGGTGGTGGGGAGTCTTTCACTCCCCTCGGGTCTCCGCAGCCGCCTGTGTTCTGCATCTGGGTTCCACTGCTTGCTGTTCTGGTTCCGCGTCTGGGTTCCGCTGCTTCCGCCGTTCGCTGGCCCGGTTCTGTGCTGGTTTCTGCAGCCGTTGGGCTCCCAGCCTGGTGCCCTCCACTGCCGCCGCTTTTCGTGGGTTAGAGCCGGTGCCCGCCCCCGCTTTCCCCGCGTGGAGCCGGCGCCTGCTCAAACTGCTTTTCGTGGCTTGGTCCGGCCGGTGCCGCTTATTGCGGCTTTCCACGGCTTTGGGCGAGAGGTGGGGGAGGGGTCCTCGCCTTCCGAATTCTTTGAGAAAGTTGGATGTGAGCTTTATCTGGATTTCTTTTCCGGTTTGAGTCCTTCTCCGTTGCTTTTTGAGTTTGTTGTTGTGGATTTCTTTAGGTAGTTGGCTCGTGGGACTCCCTGGTTCTCTCTCTGTCAGAGAAAGCTAGGCAGCGTCCCTATTGTCTCGGCGCCATCTTCCTTCCCCGGCTTCCATTTTTTTTAACGTTATTATGTATCAGAACAAGTTCTCACAGATTTTGTCACTCTTGTGTCCAGAAGGGGCAGAACTAGAGAGCAAGAAATACATAATGTATCTCTTTTTTGTTTGTTTGTTTTTGTTTTGCCAGTCCTGGGCTTGAGCTCAGGGCCTGAGCACCGTCCTTGGACTTTCTCAATGCTAGAGCTCTATCACTTAAGCCTCAGCACCATTTCCGGGTTTTTCTATGTATGTAGTACTAAGGAATCGAACCTGGGTCTTTGTGCATGTTAGGCAAGGACTCTACCGCTAGGCCAAACTCTCAGCTCAATGTATCTCTTTTATTATTATTTTATTTCCAGTCCTAGGGCAGGAACTCAGGGCCTGAGCACTGTCCTTGGGCTTTTTTCTTTAAGGCTAGTACTCTACCATTTGAGCAACAGCACCATTTCTGGCTTTTCCTGTGTATGTAGCACCAAGGAATGGAACTTGTGTCTTTGTGCATGCTAGGCAATCACTCTACCACTAGGACAAACTCCTGACCCTAGATCATGTAGTTCTAATGCTGAAGGCTGAGGCATCTGTATATGCCCACCAGCCATTTGGAATATTATTGCCTCAAAATCACATGTGTGAATATCTATTTGGTTGACTCATTGAAAAACTACTTTAAAATTTTCAAATTTCATTTATAAATAGATCTCTTTATAAAGATCCCTCTCTGATTCTTTGAGAACCATTGGATGTATGATATGTAGAGTCAAAGTATTAGCTGGGTGTGTTGACTCACGCCTGTAATTCTAGCTACTCAGGAGGCTGAGATCTGAGGATCAAGGTTCAAAGCCAGCCCAGGCACAAAAGGACCTGAGACTCTTATGTCCAGTTAACCCCTAGAAAATGGGAAGTGGGGCTTGGCTCAAGGGGTGGGCGGTAGCCTTGAGCTGAAGAGCTCAGGGACAGCGCCCAGGCCGAGTTCAACCCCCATAACCCACCAAAAAAAAAAAAAAGACTCAAAGTATTTTGTAATAGTAATTAGCAATTATATTTTGGCTTATTTTTCCTATCCATCTTAGAATTGAATGAAGTGTGAAAGTATCCTGGGCACATGTTTTCTGATGTCCATAGATTTTTGTTAAAAAGTTACAGGTAGCCGTGGGAAATGGCTCACACCTGTAATTCTAGCTACTCTGGAGGTTGAGATCTGAGGATCATCGTTCAAAGCCAGTCCAAGCACTAAAAAAAAAACATGAGACTCTTATCTCCAATTAATCACTAGAAAACAGACAGTGGGGTGGCGACTCCAGGGGTAGGGTGGCAGGGACAGCACCCAGGCCCAGGATTCAAGCCCAATAACCCACCAAAAAAAAAAAGTTACAAGTAATGTTATTACTTCAAAAATTACTTTCAAAAAATGTTACTTCAAAAAAAGTAATGTTATTACTTCAAAAATTTTAATTAGAAAATATTTATTTATTATTTATTTATTTATTTTTGTGGGTCATGGGTTTTGAACTGGGCCTGGGCACTGTCCCTGAGCTCTTCAGCTCAAGGCTACCGCCCTGCCCCTTGAGACACAGCCCCACTTCCTACTTTTCTAGTAATTAATTGGAGATGAGTCTTATATTCTTTAGTGCCTAGGTTGTCTCTGAACTGTGATTCTCAGATCTCAACCTCATGAGTAGCTAGGATTATAGGTGTGAGCCACTGTGTCCGGCATGAAATACTATTTATAACTTATATATCCAGGAGACAATAAATGCTAATTGTAAAGTATATTATCTGAAGTAACAAGGCACATTTGAAAATCAATAGGATTTTACCATTGGATCATTTTTAAGCCCATGATCAGTGTACTAAAATATTTTAGAAATGTATTTCTTATGAAAACAAATTTTATGTGGAAAATATACTTACATTTTTTCTGCCTTATTTTGAAATTAATAAACAACTCTTAATTCTTTGTCCTAGTTACCAAGGTATGGAGCCCATACAGTTAAAAAAATAAAATAAATAAATAAAAAGGAACAAAAGAATAGTCCACAGGCAGTTATTGAACATTTCAATCCATATGCTTTCAAGATAACTAAATCCCTAAAATGGATAAAAATATTTTAAATTTATCATATTATACCCTTCCTTGATGTATTGATATAACCGTACATAACTTCAATGTATAATAGCTTATTTTTCTAAATATTACCATGAGGGAAGGAACCTCCTACACTGCCCAGCTCAGAGCTGTTCATTGAAGACTGGCTGAATTAAAATATGCCTTAGTTTATTAGGAACATACCTACCTGGGGTTTAAAAGGTGGTAGAGATTTTATAACCTATTTCCTATCTTCTCAGGATGGTTATTCTGTTTTGACTCTTGCCTTTTCATTCTCTTCATGTACCAAAAGCTTGCAGAAAAGTTAGAAACTAAATATCAGGGTACATGTTAAATGTGTATGATATATTACAATCTGAAGAACTTGGTAACATTGTTTTGCTTACTTAACTGAGCAAAGCTCCAAAAGAATCAGTGTGGCTTTTCATAACTAAGAAAAGGGAAGGAGATTTTTATTTATCTATATTTCATTATCTTGATGTAGGACCTAAACAATGAGAAAAAAATTTATGAAGTTTTCTACAAGGGTATATCAATGCATTAAAATCAAGCATGTTATCAATCATCTCATTAACAAAAGATGGTAGTATATCTGTGCTAGAAACCTAAAATAAAGCTTATTTTGTCCCAACTTATTTATACACAGAGATATCTTGGTAATCTCTGTGCAAGAATTTATATAAGAATTTTTCTTGCAAAATCTTTCCATTCTTCCACATAAAATGTTGAGCCTGAAAAATTTTTAAAAACAGTTCTCCAATATAGCAAAACCACACTTAATAGATAGCTTATTAAAGTTTCTGAACCTGCTTCAGATTGGTAGTGTGAATTTAAATGTAATCTCTTTAAAGCCATTTTTTTTCTCCACCAGTCCTGGGGCTTGAACTCAGCCCTTAGAAACTTTTGCTCAAGGCTATGCTCTACCACTTGAGCTATAGCGCCATTTCAAGCTTTTTCTGTGTATGTGGTACTGAGGAATTGAACCCAGGGCTTTGCGTATCCTAGGCAAGCACTCTACCATTATGCCACACTCCCAGCCCCTAAAGCCAGTTTTTTTTTGTTCACATACAAAAATACCTAACATCTTATATATTCAAAGAGTTCATTGGCCTTTTACATTCTAACTTTGAGTTAAGCTGAAAGAACCAATTTTATGATTTTAAAGTCTGTTGTGTCTTTGTTTGCAGCACTTTTACTTGCAAAGGAAGACTGTCTAGAGAAATTAAAAATATGCTGAAATTGACAGTCAACTATAAGTATCTGTTGTTATAGTCAAATGATATCTGAGATTGTTTTATCTCTCCTTAAAATATACGGTATGATTTTCTCCACAGAAAAACATCATTCGGACTATCATTTGAAGAATAATAGAAGACTTCCCCCTCCCCTCCATCAGCATAGTTAACTCAGAATACATAAGCACTATATTCACTATGATTAGCCAAGGGACACAAAAATGCCATGTCCACTGAATGAAATGCAAAGTGGTGAAATTTAGGTTAGAATTTGTATCATTGCATTTTGTCAAATTCAGCAAATTTGATCATAACTGGTTTAGTACAAACTTGAAGCTTTGCTCAGATTTAAATGAGATTTGAGGCTCTTCATCAAATTTAAATATAGGTTACTTTGTTCTATGCTGAAACATGTTAACACTGTTATGTTGCATGGTACATTGGCAACATTCTTAAAAAGCCATAACAATTTTAAAAAAGGTCTTCTACTGACAGAACATCTGAAAACTTAATGAGGCAATCCATGGAGACAAATACATCAACTACTAAATTCTCATACATGCAGACAGTAGCATCAATGGCCCAATAAAGACCTCCTGGGGAGACTTGCGGGTTTGAAGTTCCTTTAGTCACAGGTTAGCTGGAGCACGTATTTCATGCAGCACATTATTTCTTAAAACAACCCACTTCCATGAAAATGTGTACAATACAGAGTACGTGTAAAAACAACCGAAGGGAAACTATAATTAACAGTGAGGATGGAATAGGAAGGAAAAACTCTGGGACGGAGTAGGAAGGAAAAGCTCTGGGACATAGAGCCTAGTAAAGGAGTGTATGTAGCAGCTTTCTGTTTGCTTTTCCAGAGAAATGTAGTAAAAACAAACAAACAAAAACTAAGGTATCAGCTCCACTCTCCCATATAACTCCTGTTTGTTTCAATGACTAACCTCCTCAAGATTAGCAACTGTTATAGTTTTTATATCTTTCTTCCCAACCCTTAGTGTCTCCTTTAGTCGGAAGTCACTTAAAATATATACATAACATCTACAAATACCTTCTTCAAGAAGAGATTCAACAAAGGATTGATTGGATTCAACTAGTTGCACATTAATGATGGAAACTTTTCTTTGGAAAACATTTTCATTTCATATCATTTAAAGAATGTAGTAGCAGAAGATTCGGGAGCCAGAGTGGAATCAAACTGTACCTTGATTTGCATCAGATGATTGCTTTATTGTCTTATTGTTTTCTGGCCTTATTCTGTTTAAATGACCTGAGATTTACCATATGAATGTAACACCTGGCAGTTCCCTGGTTTCAAGAAGGGATATAAGGCTTGAGTTGAAAATAAATGGGGCTGCAGTCTTTACCTGGGCTGCAGACCTCCCGGACCCCATGTGTTTGTCTCTCTTCTATTTTTTCCAGTCCCTGCCCCCTATTTCAGAAACCCCAATTTGCTGCCGGTAGGCCACGACAGAAGATTGTTCTTAATATTATCTTTCCAATTTCTATAGGATATATAGTGTACCAAACAAGTATTTTTTTCTTGCCCTTGCTGGTTTTAAAATTCAGTCCTCTAGATCTCAACTTTGCAAGTAATTAGGATTATAGGCATGAGTCACGGTGTCAGGCACAACCTTCAGTTTTTAATTGGAATATTTAGTTTACATGCAATGGAATGTGGAGTTAAATCTACCATTTTATTGTGTGCATTCTACATTCTGTCTCATTTCCTTTTTCTGGAGGTGGGTGGGACAAACAATAAACAGTATATCTACAGGAACTTAACTCCATAGAAGCAGGGTTTCCACTAAGGACCCCCACATCCCTCGTGACCCATACCTTATGTGCATAGGACCATCTGGACTGACAGTTATCTGCACAGAGCAGTTCAATGCCATCTACCGGATTTTACAGTGAAATAGTAGTGGTGGTTTCCTTTCATAAAAAAGTAATTCCTAAATTTATATTGTAGGAGTTTCCTCTGTGTTCGCATCTGTCCTACAGCTCCTGCATACTAACTACTAAGGCAGAATGACCAATAGTGAATTTTAGGTTGGATACCTGCATCTGTGTCTATTGTAATAAATCATTTCTAGGCTATACACATTTCCAAAAGAATTGATGGCAACAAACTTCCTAATTAGACTTGGAACAATGAAACTAAGGTTGAAAAGAGTTAAAGAAAATGTGTGTGTGTGTTTTTTTATATTCTGAAAAGAAACTTCAAAGAATAGAAAACAGGACAAAGTCAGAGAAAAAAAGAGAAGTCAATATAAACCTCTTAGCAATACAAGAAAAGAAGGAATTATGCCTTATATAAAATACATTGTGATAACTATATGTATTAAAAAGAGGTAATAAATAATACACATATGCAGTGGCTAGAATCAAATGTCGAAACAATCAATCTTCAGTTGCACATAATGTTGAAATATCTATTCTGTGTCAGTACCTATTCTGTGCATGTACACATGTAGACAGAGTAATAACTAAAGTTAAAAAAGATACAAGTTTGGAGTAAAACTTATCATAGATGTGAATATTAATCTTAAGACAATGCATTATCTCAAGCAAAATTATAATGAAATGTATCTACATATACTCATGTAATATGTAAAAATTTACTTGAACATTTGAGTAAAATTTAAATATGGTTTGCTTACCATTTCTGTCCTCTAGGACATTTAACTAACATACCCACTAAAGGCCATACATTATTAACCAGTAACTATGTGCTGCACATTGAGAAGATGAAGCATAAGCATCAACGTGACAGAGTCCCTGGGTCCAAGAACTGAAATCACCTGTGTCAAAATGATGTATGTGTTTGCTACAAGAAAACTGTGCCTAGGAAAGATAAGACTGCAAACCAATAAATAACTCTTGTTTATCTCAGGAAATTCCTATACATCAACTTATCTCAGACAATCATCTCACCTTGGCAAAGAACTCACATTTCAAGCAACAGTTTGTGAAGACTTGCTTCGAGACCTTTGAACTGATATGTATGTATGTATGTTTGTATATATGTATCTTATACAATTATATCATGTATATTTTCCAGTCATTGTCTTTCTTCTATATTTGAGCCCAGACACCAAGTCCTATAAATATCCTTCCAATGTTCTCCTGTTATGAATTGTTATGGAAACATTCTCTGTTGCGTCAGAGTTCTAATAAACAATTTGTTTTCTGACAGGTGTTTTGAAGATGTATTGGTAGAGTTTAATAAAATATTATTAATTCATTTAATATGTTATTAAACAGCACAACTGTCTTAGTTTACTTTGTGTAGCAATCCTAGGATATTGGTATTGCGGTAATTTACAAAGAACAGAATTTTATTCTCTTGGGTCTGGAGGCTCAACAGTCCAAGATCACAATATTGGCATCTGGAATAAGTGTTCATTCTGTGTCCTTGCATGGAAAAAAGCTGAAGGACAAAAGCCCCTGAATCCTATTTTTATTTCAGTATGAAGCTATTCGGAAGACTTGAGCCCTCATGACCTAAGCATCTTTCAAAAGGCCCCACCTGCCAACACTGTGCCATTTGGGGACTCAGATTCATGAAATCTGGAGGAGAGAAAAGAACATAGTAATCATATCAACAACATGAATTGAGTTCTCAGTTAAAAATATTAGAAATCTGAGGTACACTGAATTGCCAAGTGACTTATCTATTAGTACAAAACAATTTAAAACACATGGATCTCAACTCTAGTACTCTGGATTACATAAGTATAACTGAAAACTGAATACTCCACAAATGAAAAAGTTCCATACATTAACATAATGCCACACATTTAGAATTACATACAATGTATCTTTTTTAATGTACAACATCATTAAAAACATTGGGGGGAAAAGTACTTTCAGGCTGTGTAAAAGGTGTGCATGAAAACAAGTAAATATCCTTTTGATGTGGGTTTCATCCTTAAGAGGTAATACTGTGTCTATGCAAATATTATAACTTCTGGAGAAGACTGAAATCTGAACCATGTCTGGTCTCATGTCTTTTAGATAAGGGATACTCAACCTGAGACACACTCTTCTTCATTCAGAAAGATACCTTAAAAAAACCTAGCTGGATACAGTGGCTCATACCTGTAATCCTAGCTACTCAGGAGGCTGAGATCTGAGGATCTAGGGTCGAAACCAGCCCTCACACTAAAGTCCATGAGACTCTTATCTCCAATTAACCTCTAGAAAACCAGAAGTGGTGCTATGGCTCAAGGGGTAGGGTGGTAGCCTTGAACAGAAGAGCCCAGAGTTCAAGCCCCATCACACACACACACACACACACACACACACACACACACACACACACACACACACCCTGTCATCTTGATTTAACTCTGAGCAAAACTTTTTATAATTAGTAATTTTACAGTTTATTTTTACTATCTTTAGGTAGTTATACAGGAGCTCCATGCAATAAAGCAGTTTATGAATACAATTTGTCTTGGTCAGTGTCACCACTGTGAACTTTCTCATCCCTCCTTCACTGCTTAGCTTTCTTTTAGGATTGAACTCTTTTGGGGGGATGTGGGGGGGGAGATTAAAAACAAGACCTTGTGAATGCCAGTGAAGCACTGGTGAACTCTGTTGAGTACAGGGGCATATATTGTTTGACTCCATGCTGACACACTGTAAACATTCAGTAAATGTTTTCAAAATGAGTACTAATGAAACTATTTTATAAATAATACTCTGAGATGCTAAGGGTATTGTTTTAGTTTATCCAGAAATTAATCCTTAGAATTATGTTCATATTACCCTATCACATTGTTTAGCTAAGCTATAAAATAATGCCACAAGGCTAGTTTCTGCCATCTGGGTACATGTACAAATGCTGTAGTATCACCAAAGTATCCCAATTCTTTGCTTTTTGCTGAGACGCTATCTCCATCTGATTATATACATTTTCTCCTGTTAGAGGCTTAAATAATACATCTAAAAGATGAATAAAATTAGAAACTACTAATTCCTAAATTCAACTTCTGACATTTTAACACATCGTAAATATTATGAATTTTCCTTGCTCGAGGAGTCAGGGCATGGTGGCTATACAGCTTTTTTTTTTTCTTCTGTCTGTGAATGAGAAGAGAAAGGCTAAGTAGAGGAGAGACTGTATTTAAAAGAGAGAATGAGCAGTAGTAACTATAAAAGAACAGATCAGTTGAAGAGTGAGAAGAAATAGAAAGACAATAAAATAAATAAGGAAATAGTTTGCTGATCCAGCTCATGGGAGATACAGGTGAAAGATCTGAAGCTTCTAACATAAGGTAAGTTATGCAGCTTTGGTGACAGACCACCAGTTTAAGGACAAGTCCAGATTAATGATGAGTTAGAAAGACTTGGGATAGTGACTAGATTGGAGTAACAAAGATTGGAAAAAAATATTGTTTTGCTTCCCACATCAGATAGCTACATTAGGGTGCCAGCTTGAAAAAGGGTCTATATTCATGACATGGGGAGACTTATATACTGAAGTGTCTAAGAATCTGGATGGTAGATAGGTAGGAGAGGTGCTAGTGTCAAAGAAG
Organism: Megascapheus bottae; assembly: GCF_031878675.1. Classification (NCBI taxonomy): domain Eukaryota; kingdom Metazoa; phylum Chordata; class Mammalia; order Rodentia; family Geomyidae; genus Megascapheus; species Megascapheus bottae. The sequence continues at coordinate 69,592,416 of NC_143510.1, read as the reverse complement.
GCCTGATATGCATGAGCTGAGAAGTTTAAGCATCCAGAAGCTGGGGAAGAGGAGGGAAAGTGATTACTGGTGCTGTCCTCCCTAGCAAAAGCAAGATCCAGTTCCTGAGGATCACTGTGGAATCACATACAACTGGCTAGTGGAGTGCTCAGTTTCCAAGAATTGCTAGTTGGCTGGATGTGGAGATTTGCTTATAGACAGGGTTTTAGACTGAGCTGCTCTGGAAAGTAGGAAGAGATCATAGCTACGGGGAAAAGTGTGATAACTGGTCACAGTGGCCGGGAGAAAGATAGCCAAAGGACATGATTATGCTGTCAGCTTAATGGAGTGTTGACATGATTGTAAAGAAGTTGGATTGTTAGATTGTTGGGAGGTGGCAGTCAAGCAACAGAAGGTGATTGAAGGACGTGTGTGTGTGCATGCATGCGTGTGTGTGTGTGTGTGTGTGTGTGGTTTTGTGTGTATATATATATATGTATATATGAAACAGCATAAAGAAACCCATGAAAACTTACTAAAAAAAGCTGTAAAAGGAGCATATAGCTAAGAAAGAGTAATATAGGGAACATATTTGATCAAATTTCATTATATGAATGTAAGTAAATATCACAATAAAACCCTTTTGTGCAATTAATTCATGCTAATATTAAGATTATAAAATGAGCAGTTATTTATTGATTAGAAGCAGATATAGTTCACTTCTCTATACCAAAAAATGAAGGATTTCCCCCATCAGAGAACTACTCATATAACAAACATGAGAAAATAATTGTACTGAAGCCAGACAAAACAAAATAAAAAATATATAAATGTGAACTAAGGAGCATTCTCAGCCAATCACAAATCAACTTACTGTGTATGATTTCATTTTTACTATTTTCAATCTCTACCACCACCCACTAAAGCTGTTAAGAAAAGACTAAAGGCGAATTAAACTAGATAAATCAGGCTCTTGGCAATGGACAACCCCTGATCCATCTCACTGTCAGTAAATGTCTAGCAACATGTGCCTTCAGATGTGTTGCCATACAAGAAACATAAAATTATCAATATTGTTGCCAGAAGATCAAGCATATAATAGTAACTCGAATTTAATCAAGTTGAAATTAAACAAACTGACTTTATTAAAATAATTTTGGGGGCAAATCATGACAATGTGAGAACCTGTACATGTCATTATAGAAAAATCCTTAGCTGTATATGAGAAGTAACAAACTGCCTCAGACTTGCTTTAAGATTCTCTAACAAGCGAAGGTCTGGATGGCACATATGTGCATAAAACAAGATTAGTAAAGTGCTGTTAACTACTGAGATTTGTGATGAATTCAACTGATCACTCACATACATAGTGTTGCAAATTCAGTGCCACACTTCAAAGCAAAATCATTACTCTCATCTAGTGAGACTAAAATGTAAAATAGTGGTTAGTTCTGCTCTTGTTAAAGAATCTTAGCGAGGTTTTTAGTTGAGCATCAAGGAAACTTTATGCCAGTTGATCATCAATTCTGAATGCATTAGAAACCTCAAGGTTTCTTCTAATGAAAGGAACTCACTCTACACTGGGCAAGATGCTGTCCCCTCCCATTCAATCTTACTTTACTCAGACTGGCTTTTTACGGAGTACAAGGTAATAATACCCTTAAGTGCCATACCATCACGAGATTTTAGTATGATGAATAGCCCCGTAAGTTCTCAAAGTGAGCATCTCACTTACAAAATGCACATTCCTTTCATGGAATAAAATACCTCATGTAATTTTGATTAAAACAGTGTATGCTTTACATTACACACTTTTTATAACTGGCCTGGTTTTTCAGTATGTCTATTAAATCAGAATTTTTTTTCTTATGGAAACAAGAAAAATCTTTCTAAAATATAGAAAAATACAAATACTACTCAACTTTTTCCTATAACTACACATGTGCCTTTTAATGTGTTCCAACTCAACTGAAGTCAAATGTGATATACAGCTAATATCAAAGGTCCAAATACTGAACAGGAATTAAAACTCAGATTATAAAGTACTACTGACATTAAGTCATGAATGCTGGTCAACTCTTTTCTAGTATTTTATGACATCTAACTTTATTAATTTGTGCTTTTACAATGGAAAAATAGTATGATCTTTGTCATTATCATTTTATTTTTATATAAAATACAAAGCAATTATTAAAAAAATTAGGGAAAAAACATAAATGTTTAGTAAAGCACTCTCAGCAACAAGTACCAGAAACAAACAACAATAACTAATAACTTGCTCCGACTAAAGTCATTGCTGCTTCTTCAGTGCAATAACAGCATAACATCTGGGCGAGGTCACAGGATCAAACAGCTTCACAAGTGTAGACCATGCAATATCTTCCTGCAAATTGATGAGTAGTTTAAATATATAATTATTTTTGTTTGTCAAATTAACTTCATTTATTTAAAAATTATAAATAAAATGATGTATAAAATTGTGATTATTTTGTTAAAATGTAGTTAAACTATTAGTAATATGCACATACACAAAAATGTGAACTCTATACATCTGAGACCATTCTTAGATGCAAGCTCTACATATCTGAGAACATGCTTAGAAAATATACCATATGGGTGGAAGGAGGGAGAGTGGCAGAAAAACATGGAGAGGGGTAACAATGTTGAAGAAGTAATGCATTTGCTGCTTTAAGAGTGTAACTGTCACTCTATACATCAATAAAATCAAAATTTAAAAAAGAAATTATACCATAATACTTAATATTACAAGTGGGGATTATGGTTACTTTAATTTTTTATAATCATACATTTTAACTTTTTCTACTATGTTACTTTTATAAGATACTTAAAATATTAACAATAGATGATTATTTTTTATAACTTCGTTAGGACCTGTTAATCTTTATGAACACTATTTTGCTTATATACAGGTCAATGGAAATTTCTTCAAAAAGAAATGAGTACCTGAAAAAATATTTACTGATTTTGTCACCTAACAACAGTACATAACTTGAGAGTCAAGCTTTCCAGTGCTTTGGAAGTAGTTGGTTACTTAGGAAAGTATGTCAATACTTAAATACTTTAAAATTGCCTTTTTTTCATAAAAACACAAATTAGAACAAAGTCACATTTGTTAAAATCCATTTGTTAAAGAAACCTGTTAAAAAGATCCCACATTATAAAATGAGACTGTCAAAAGTATTATAGTGCAAATACTACAATAACTGAATCCAAGAATGGGCTAAGCATTCACAATAGTTGAAGCATAACTATAGTTTAGCAGAGCTACAAAAAATATTTTAAAAAAATTCCCAACAAACCAAAAACAAGCAATTTTTTTTCACTCTACAGAGACAAAACATATGACATTGTGGAAAAATAATCTTCATTGATTAGTATGAAGTTTCTATACTACAGGATTTATTTGTCCAAAAAAGCTACAAGTGAACTAAAAGGTTTTTAAAAATTTTGTAAAATGAAATATGTATGCAGTACTTTTTTTTTTTTTTTGGTCGGTTGGGCTGGAACTCTGGGCCTGGGCTCTGTCCCTGAGCACTTCAGCTCAAGGCTATTGCTCTACCACTGAACCACAGCGCCACTTCTGGTTTTCTGGTGACTAACTGGAGATAAGAATCTCATATACTTTTATGTTTGGGTGGGCTGTGAACGGTGATTTTCAGATATCAACCTCCTGAGTAGCTAGGATTAGAAGTGGGAGCCACCAGCACTCAGCTTATGCAGTACTTTTTATGTATGATCTTTTAAAATTTTGACTATTAAATATGTCATGAGGGTTTGTGTAGTAATGGGTCATACAATTAAAAGCATATAAACCTTGTTATGGCAGCTTTTCTGAGGACATTTGTTGTACATACAATTATGTATTTTTTAAAAAGCAGACAGAATGAATATTTGAAAAATATTTGAGAGAAATTATCTTATTAGTTTTTTATAAAACAACTTTATCACAATTATGAGAGCTCAGATTACTTCACAAAATAAAATATTTTGTTATGCATTTAAAACTAACAGGATTTACCTGCTCCTTCAGGTAACAAAGTCTATCCAGAAGAAACAATGCCTCTATACAAGGAGCCAGAACAACTTTCAACTAAAAGAAATAATACCATAGGATCAAATTAAGAAAAAAAGAGAATATTTTTCATAACATTTATGTTTAGGAAAATATATCTACAGAAAAGTTATGTAGGACAAATCTCTATTACCAGTTGAATGTCTTCAGAAGATAAATACTAAATGGATCAAAAGTATTTCAAAATAAGAAAAGGAAAAGAATGTTCTTTAAGTGACTTTGAGGTAGAATCCAGCAAGCAATCATATGTGATAGAAAGCTTTTAAAGGAATACTAAGAATGAAATTCATTAGAAGGAATTCTTGTGAAATAACTGCATTCAGACCAATATGTGTTCAAAGGCTTCTGAAACTTCTTTCCATCCATCTATAACGTACTTTAAGAGAATTTAACATGTGCTCTTTTTATTATGTTACTGACACCTAATATAGTTCTGAAATAGGAAATGTTCCAAAATACTTTTTCCATACAAAGAGAAAAACAAGATATTGGTTGGTTTATAGCAAAACTTAATAGAATGGTTTTCAAATGGTCTAGCAAAGTATCCAATTTAAACAGAAAATCTAATCTTACCATATTAAATGCTTCCAGTTCATTCATTCGTGGCTTATATTTCTCGTAATACTCCATTATAATATTTTCTGGCAGCTTCCAGATAAAAATAATAACAAGTTTACTGACAGTTAAAACACTTCAATAGTTAACATTTTCTGCATCAAATACATTGCTAACATAACAAAAATATGGCATCATTGTAAAAGAAGCTTAGATATCTGAAGACATTTCTTTATAAGTACACAGGCAGTCACTAAATGAATTATTATTAAATGAATTATTTCATTTAAATTTTCTCTACCATCATAGGTTATTCATTATATTGTAAATAAAATCACTAATACCATAATATTGTTTCATTTCAACAAGTAATGATGAAATATTGACTTTTTTGGTTGGTCACAGGGCTTGAATTCAGGGCCTGGGTGCTGTCCCTGTGTTCTTCAGTTCAAGGCTAGAACTCTTACCACTTGAGCCAGAGCACTTCTGGTTTTTCTGGTGGTTAATTAGAGATAAAAATCTCACAGACATTAGTGCCTAGGCTTGCTTTGAACCTCCATCTTCAAATCTCAGCATCCTGGGTAGTTAGGATTTCAGGTGTGAGCTACCAGCACCCGATAAAATAATTTCATATAATGTTTTTCTACATATTATGAACCAAACCAAAATCTATAAATAATTTTAATAAAATTAAAATTTTAGTAAAATTACAAAAACAAAACCTAAATCTAAAACCAAATCCTAGAGAAAGACCAAAGACAACAGAAACAGAATAACCATATGAGTTTATAATTAATTTTTATAACATCCACTTAAACCCATCAATAAGCATAACTTTCCATACTGTATCAAAATGATACACTCATATTATCTGTATCCTTATACTTAGGAGGCCATTTTCTAGTTTATTAACATGTTTCTGTATAGGTGAAATTTATGACTACTGTACCAGTTTTAATTAGTACTAGGGTTTCAACTTGGAGTGCCTCAATCAGCTTACTTGCTCATTACTGGCAATCTATGGACTTGAACCATGCCACCATGCTGGCTAAATAGAATAGGAGTCTCATGGACTTTTCTGCCTGAGCTGGCTTTGAATTTTAATCTTCTAGACCTCAGGCCCCTGAATTAGTATTCAAACTTTATATCACTGGCAGCTGTCTCTGTTTGTAAGGTTGTTTTTTGTTAAATTATTTTGATAATGTAAATACTATATAATCGATGAAATATGAGTACAAAATGAAAGTTGTTTCTGTAAATTGAAAGTCTTTGTGAAGGGCAGAACAAAAGAATCTGACCAGAAGCAACTGATGTCAAAATGCATGCCAAAATCAATGAAAGACTAGATTTTAAAAATCTGAAAGGATTTACCAGTGTTCCTAGCAAATGTCTAAAGAAATTTTTTTCAAGACCACTCTTCTGTTCCTTACTGTACTAAACTTCCGAATTTAGAAAGTACAAAAAGAACAACAACAAAAAGTAAGGCTTAATCTCAGCAAAATCTTTTAGTAACAACTTCTCCTTTGGTAAAGAACTCATGTAGATTCTTGTACCTTTTCATCTTTCCCATACTTTTGTCTGCCTTTGAATTAAATTTGTGCCTTTCAGATCACAATTTTGCACTATATTATACTGAATTGGATTTAGAAGTACATTTATTTTGTCTACTGGCAAGCATGGATTTTCTCTTTATTCTTTTTTCCTTGTGGGCTCGTTTGCCTGGTGATTGCTAGCTCTGGGGGGGAAAAAAAAAGCCAAACAAACATTCTCCTTGTGTATCATGACTGCTAATAAGTAAGTATGCTCAGAACAGTGTATAACTTTATATGGTAACCCTGACGATGAAGTGGTGTAGAAGAAAAACTCTATCAAAGTAGGTAGGAAAGAGATGAAATAAATGAAGTAATTTTAAAAAAAAAACTAGGAGAAAAAATGATCGAAAAGTCATGTACAAAAATTTTTCTAAGATCATAATCATAAACACAAAAACAAAGAATAACAAGTCATGAGGAAAAATAATCTAAAGCAGAGCAAAATAATTGGCTTAGCATTATATTGCTATTAATTATGGCGAAGAAATAACTCACTTACTGTTGTTCTGAGTCCTGGTTCTACTTAACGAACTACAGCAATTCAGCATTTCTTTCTCTTTTGTCAGTCATGGGGCTTGAACTCTGGGCCTGGGTGCTGTCCCTGAGCTCTTCAGCTAAAGGCTATTGCCCTACCCTTGAGCCACAGCTCCACTTCTGTTTCCTAGGTTAATTGGAATTAAGAGTCTCATGTTCTTTAGTGCTTAGGCTGGCTTTGAACCGTGATCCTCAGATCTCAGTCTCCTGAGTAGCTAGGATTATAGATGTGAGCCACAGCTCCCAGTTGCTATTCAGCCTTTTTTCATGTTGGTAAGGTTGCATGTAGACATCCAAGTGGACACTGTTCATTCTATTCTGATATTTGTTGAACAGTAAATGAGACAGTATTGTGATATCTTTAGTATAATATCACTTAGTAAGTGCTCAGGAAATGTTAACCAATATTAATATTAGTAAAATATTAATAAGTGTATTAAAGGCTACTCTTAAACTTGGTAAGACAGGAACAAGGAAGAATAACTAATAATTTTTCTGAATCTTTATTGTCTGTATTTGACAAAGTATAATACATATTTAGTTGAAGTAAATCAGTTATATAAGAGTAGGAGGATCACCACTTTAGCAACTTACTAAAAATGTTAATCAGTAATACAGATAAAATAATAAAAGCAAAGCTGTAGCTTCTAGGTTAGCAATTGCTAAAATATATACCATGTTAAGAACTTTATATAAACTGGACACAGTTGCTCACACCTGTAACACTAGTTACTTTGGAGGATGATATTGTTGTTTCCTGTCTGGGCAGGAAACTTGTTAATGAAGAGCTGGATATGGTGTCCTACACCTATTATCCTGGCTACTAAGAAGACTAACATAAGTGGTAATAACATAATTAGACTCAGGTGTACATCTAGGAGCATGCCTAAGCATGAAACCTTATTTTAAAACTATGGGCAAACCATTTGTAATGAAATGGAAAGACTTAGAAAAAAATCATATTAAGTAAAGTAAGCCAGACTCAAAGGAACATAGGCCCAATAGTCTCCCTCATTTGTCATAATCAGTAGAAACCTTGAGCTCTCCTAGCGGAGATTTACAATAGAACAAAATCTAGAGATATTAGGCCAAACAGTACGACACTACATGTAAGGACCTCCAGGATAAGGAAACAAAAGCCATATAATGAGTGACTGTTGTCCTTAATGTACTATGTTATTGCTCATCTCTTTTGCCATCCCTTGGTTATCTCATATTGTTACAATTTTTCACCTTGTTATCTGATATATTTTATATGTGCTTAATTGGTTATTTGAAATTAGATAGGGAAGGGGGAAATCAAGATAAGTGGGGGGAGGGTGGGAGGGAAATGGGGACCATGTCATGAGAAAGGGTATCAATGTTTGTGAAGTTATGCACCTTCTATCTGGTGAATATAATGTAACCCTTCTATTAATCACAATAAAATAATTATTAAAAAAAAAACTATGGGCAAAATGTCATATTAGGAGGCCTGGCTCTGAGGCAAGAGTGACTGTTTAGCAAATGTGAGGCCTTGAGCTCAAATCTTATTACTACTACAGAAACAAATCAAGACAAAACATAACAAAAGAAAACTGAAAAATGAGGTAATGTATGTTACTGGACCCGGTTACTCTTTCTGAAACTAATAGCTTTTTTTTTTTTTTTTTTTTTGCCCATCAGGGCCCGAGCACTGTCCTTGGTCTTTCTCAAGTCTAGAGCTCTACCCTTTGAGGCACAGCACCCCTTCCATGTTTTTCTATGTGTGTAGTATTGAGGAAACGAACCTGGGGGCCTTCACGCATGCTAGGCAAACAATCTACCACTAGGCCAAACTCCTGGCCCTAAACTAATAGCTTTTTAGTAACTATTTTACTGGTGGAAGGAAACTAGTATTAGTTCAGATGCATTATCAAAGTAAACGGGTACTAAGTGGGTAACTAATGGTATATATAATTATACAGTTTAACCTTGATATGACTTAATCTTATATGGAAGTCTTCTCTTTGAAGAAAGTAATTTCATTCTTCTCTACCAACATATATTAATTATTTTCAATACATGATTATTAAATATACTATAGTAATTAAGCTCAATTTAATATATTTTTGGGACTAACTCCTGTTGAAAGTTCTAATATGCTCTCAATTATTAGTCTAGAACTCTGTGATAAGAGCTTTCTGGAGCCCTTCTATTAAAAGGTATGTTGACTTTAATATTTAAATGTTTCCTTAGCCATAATGCAAATGCAATACAAAGTTACTTATTTTCTTGATGTTGTCTTGCATTTTAATCCTGTTTTCATCAGTGAAACAGCACTTATTTTATTTTATTTTATTTTTTTGGTGGGTCATGGGGCTTGAACTCGGCCTGGGCACTGTCCCTGAGCACTTCAGCTCAAGGCTACAGCCCTACCCCTGGGCCTGGGCATTGTTCCTGAGCTCTTCAGCTCAAGGCTACTGTCCTACCCTAGAGCCAAGCCCCACTTCCCCTTTTCTAGAGGTTAGTTGGAGATAAAGAGTCTCAGGTCCTTTTGCAGCTGGGCTGGCTTTGATCCTTGACCCTCAGATCTCAGCCTCCTGAGTAGTTAGGATTACAGACATGAGCCATGGTGCCCAGCTGAAACAGCACATTTTTAAGATTAAACTTCCTACAGATACATAATAAAGAACTGCTACACTAACAGGAAAGATGAATGAAAAAAGATAATTGGCTAGTTTTACTATTGCAAATTAACCAACAATTATCAAAAATTATTTCAATTCGAATTATTGCAAATAATACAATAAAAGATAATGGTAAGTCTTTTCACCTCAAGGCAAGAGCTCTACTACCACTTGAATCACAGCTCACTTTTGAGCTTTTAGGTAGTTAAATGGACTTGCTTTGACTAAACTAGCTTTGAAACACGATACATAGATCTCAGCTTCTTGAACAGCTAGGATTTCAGGCAGGAGACAGCTCCTGGCTTTGAAAATTAGTTTTATTTTACGTTAGATTCTTACTAGTGGTAGGAAAGTAGAAGGCACATTATTTTGTATTATTTCAATATACTATCCTAAAGAAAATTGTTTTTTTGTGAAAATAATAGTCATACACTGACCTTGGATTCATCTAATCCAAGCCTCTGCAAAGATTTCCTGACATAATCCAGGAAGGAAGTACATTTGGAATAAATTTTCCCAATATGCTGATCACTGCAAAACAAAATTGAATAATTTTTTTAGTTTCCCCAATTTAAATTATAGATGGTTTTCAAATTAGACATGAAGTACTTTCAAATATCTTCTGAATTACATGGCATGAGACTCAGATGTGAAAGAAATGTAGTAATACTTTTGTATATGTTTATAAGGGACATTACCAAGTATATAGGATCTGTTTCTGAGAATTCTTACAATATGTAACAGTGGATGAAAACACTACAAAAACAATACAGTAAGATCAAAAATTGAACTCAGAATATACAAAAGCCTCATTTAAAAAAGAACTAGTAAGTCTTTCAAAGTTTCCATTGAATAAGGAAATGCATTTGGTTTTATTGACTAGCATTACAGTATACATTTCAAGGCAATATCTGCTAATAGTGAAAATGATTCAACAACTTTGCAAAGAGAACCACTTCAAAGACAGCTCTTGATCAAGTACCATATTCTGTGTCAGGTCCGATTTGTTATCATTTTGCCCAATTTTCATTGTAAATAATACACTTTATACTAACACATATCATACTTTGTGTTGCAATTCAAGCCTAATGTAACAATCAGGTACAAAAATATCAGGACCTCCCTGGTATCAAAAGCAATAATGAATTCTTTCTCTTGGCAGAATAAAAATAGTCACATGATGGTTAATATGCAACTGATAGGATTTATTAGAGGTAAATGCATGTTGAAGAATGTGTATAAGACTCCACTGTTATGTAGTGACAAAGTAGGCTCTGGAATTAGAATTGAAGCAGTAGAGCTCATTTTTTTGTTTTTGTTTGTTTGTTTTGAGATGGAGTAGATCTCAGTGAATCTGGCCACCCACGGGCAATCCTCCATCAGTCTCAGGCTACTAAGTAGGCTCAAGTTCGTAATGGTGCCATTTCTGCCACCAAACTAAATCTTTAAAATAATGAACATTGTGTATTTTTGTTGTTGTTAGTACTGCGGTTTGAACTCAGAGCTCTGTGCTCCTGCTTGGCTATTTTGCTCATGGCTGGGGCTCTACCATTCGCATCATGCCTCCATTTCTGGATTTCTGCTGGTTATTTAGAGATAAGGAGCTCATGGATTGGTCTTCCTCTTGAAGAGGAGGATTATACAGAGAAAGGATGTATCAATGTATTAAAAATATTTTCTCCCATATCATAATTTTATAATACCATCATTCTTTGGGATAACATTCTGTAGAACATAAATATAAAATAATAAAAGTTTATAAAGAATATTATGCACCCAGGGTACTTGGTGCTATCAAAGTAGACAAAAGCAAAGGAAAAACAAAATACTATTTGAGTTGAGGGATGACCAACAAAAACAAGTAAGTACAACAGATAATATGATAGTAAGGACAGCCAAAGAGAGCTGGTGTAGAGGCAAGAAAAGCAGATATGAAATGTTAAAAAGGAGTGATGGTAACTGTTGAACATCCTAATGAAGCTACTTTTTAGTGAAGACCTGAAGGGAAAGAGTGAGATATCCAAGGAACTATCTGGTGGCAGATGGAGAAGAGAATGTTCTAGGTTAAAAGGACAGTTCCAGGGGAGAATACAAGGTGCAAAACCAGCTGCATGGGAAAGAATAATGGAGGTGGACAGTGCTCAGAGGCAGCTTCTCTATGTGCACAGGATGAAGACTGAGGTGATGGATTACACTGGAAAGAATATTACTAACAAGATACAAATAGCTTCAAGTACTATCACAAGGATATTTTAGTTTATGGTATAAAGAAGATAAAATACTATACATCCTCAGCAAGACAGAAAAGTGATAGGACTTGTAAAAGATAACTAATAAGATTTTAAGAAAAAATTAAATAAGGGGACCTTTGTTAGAATGAAGCATGGTCAGCATGCTAATGAGGAATTGTATTCTTTCTTAATAAAAGTGAATACATGGCATCTAATTAAAATTCCACCCAAGTCAAACCAACACCACTCACATGAGCTTTGAAAAATACAATTCCAAGCGCAGGTTACTCCTAGTACTTTTCAAAGAAGGAAATGGTGAAGTGGATGTATACTACCTATAGAGTGAAAATATGCACATGCCAGAGAGAATGTATCAAAATTCAGTTTCTCTAGCATTACAAAAATATTAATAAAGTTAATTATTTTGTGTTTTTCATCTGGTAAAGTGCATATAAAAAACTTAAATGATCACTAACAGTAACTCTATAACATCTTCAAATTACTTTCCAATTTAAAACATGTAACCATTTCAACTTGATCACATTTTACGGATTTAATAGTCAGTTTTAATTTTGGGAGACAGTTGTTAAGACCTAGATTTTCATTTTCTCATTTCATTATACCCAAGTAAAAGTTGCAACCGTAACAGTAATTGGAAGCTCCTAATTACAGCAGAAAAATTCAAAGTCATGGGGCTTGAACTCGGCTTGGGTGCTGTCCCTGAATTCTTCAGCTCAAGGCTACTGGCCTACCCTTGAACCACAGCCCCACTTCCCGTTTTCTAGAGGTTAACTGGAGATAAGAGTTTCTGGTTCTTGTACAGGGTGACAAAGAAGGATCTAACTTTAGTTTTCTGCATGTGCTTAACCAGTTCTGCCAGCATGACTTGTTGAAAAAAGAGGCTATCTTTCTTCCATTCTAGTTTTTTGGCTCCCTTGTCAAAGATTAGGTGGCCACAGGTCTGTGGTTTAATATCTGGGTCTTCAGTTCTATTCCATTGGTCTTCAGCCCTGTTCTTGTGCCAGTACCAAGCTGTTTTGAGAATTATAGCTCTGTAATAGACTCTAAAGTTTGGGATTGAAATTCCTCCAGCGCTGTTCTTCCTGCTAATAAGTGTTTTTGCTATACGGGGTCATTTAATATTCCATATGAAATTTGGATTGCCTCTTCTATTTCTTTAAAGAATGACATTGGGATATTGATGGGTATTGCGTTGCATTTGTAGATAGCCCTTGGCAAGACTGTCATTTTCACGATGTTGATTCTTCCATTCCAGGAGCATGGGAGGTTTTTCCATTTCCTCAGTTCTGCTTTAATTTCCTTTTTCAGGGTTTTAAAGTTTTCATCAAAAAGGTCTTTTACATTCTTGGTTAAGGTAATTCCTAAGTATTTTATTTTCTTTGAGGCTATTGCAAAAGGAGTTGCTTTTCTGATTGTTGCCTCATTCCTCTCACTGTTGGCGTACAGGAAGGCAGTTGATTTTTGAGGGTTAATTTTATACCCTGCTACCCTTCCAAAGTTTTGAATCAGCTCAAGGAGCTTGGGAGCAGAGTCTATCGGATTCTTTAAATACAGGATCATGTCATCTGCAAAGAGGGAAAGTTTTACTTCCTATTTCCCTATTTGGATCCCCTTTATGCTTGCTTCTTGTCTTATTGCACTGGCTAGGAATTCTAATACTATGTAAAGAGGAGTGGAGAGAGTGGGCATTCTTGTCTTGTTCCTGATTTTAGAGGGAATGGCTTTAGATTTTCACCATTAAGTGTAATAGTAGCAGTGGGTTTGTCACACCCAGCCTTTATTATATTGAGGAATGTTCCATGGATTCCTAGTTTCTCCAGAGCTTTTAACATAAAGGAGTGTTGGATCTTGTCAAATGCCTTTTCTGCATCTATTGAGACAATCATGTGATTTTTGTCCCTGCTCCTGTTGATATGTTGAATTGTATTAATTGATTTGCATATGTTGAACCAGCTTTGCCTCCCTGTGATGAAACCTGTTTGATCATAGTGTATAATTTTTTTGATGAGTTGTTGTAGACGGTTGGCCAGTATTTTGTTGAGAAGTTTTGCATCAATGTTGATCAAATAAATGGTTCTATAGTTCTCTTTCTTTGATGTTATCTCTGTCTGGTTTGGGGATGAGGGTTATATTGGCTTCATAGAATGAGTTTGGTAAAGAGCCTTCATTTTCAATTTCATTGAAGAGCTTGAGGAATATTGATGTGAGCTCTGCTTTGAAGACTTTATGGAATTCATCTGGCCCTGGCCTTTCCTTGGGTGGAAGTTCTCTAATTGCCACTTCTATTCAGTGCTTGAAATAGGCCTATTTAGTTGGGTTAGTTCTTCTTGGTTCAGTGTGGGTATGTTAATATTGACTAGGAATTCGTCCATTTCTTCTAGATTCTCAAATTCATTGGCGTAAAGGTTTCAGAAGTATTCCCTCATGATACTCTGGATCTTGGTAATTTCTGTCATGATATTACCATTTTTGTCTGTGATTTTATTTCGGTATGCTCCTTTGTTTTTTTGGTAAGATTTGCTAAGGGTTTGTCAATTTTATTAATTTTTTCAAAGAACCAACTCCTTGTTTTGTTGATTCTTTCTATAGTTTTTTTGGATTCCAATTCATTTAATTTTACTTTGATTTTAATAATTTGCTTCCTTCTAGTGGGATTAGGGTTGGTATGTTGCTCTTTTTCCAGGAGCTTAAGGTGACACATTAAATTGTTGGTTTGTGATTTTTCCAATTTGTTATTGAAGGCACTCAGAGCTATAAATTTTCCTCTGAGTACTGCCTTTACCGTGTCCCAAAGGAGCTGGTATTTTGTGTGCTCCAAGTGGATCAAAGACCTGTAGGTAAAAGCCGACACTCTGAAAATTTTATAAGAAGGAATAGGAGATACACTAGACCTCCTTGGCACAGGTCGAAACTTTCTTAATAAGGACCAAGAATCACAACAAATCAGAGAAAGGCTGGATAAGTGGGATTGCGTTAAACTGCAGAGCTTTTGTATGGCAAAGGACATAGCTAGTAAACTAATTAGGAAGCCTACAGAGTTGGAGAAGATCCTCACCAACCATACAACAGACAAAGACTTCATATCTAAAATATATCAACAACTCAAAAAATTGAATCACACCAAAACTAATCTCCAAAGTAACAACCATCCCATTAAAAGATGGGCCAAAGATTTAAAGAGAGTCTTCTCCAAAGAAGAAGCAAAAAATGGCCTATAGGCACATGAAGAAATGCTCAGCATCTCTGGTCAGAAAAGAAATGCAAATCAAAACAACTCTAAGATTCCACCTCACTCCAGTTAGAATGGCCAGGATCAAGAAAACTAATAACAACAGATGCTGGAGGGGATGTGGCCAGGAGGGATCACTACTACACTGTTGGTGGGAGTGCAAAGTCGTTCAACCACTATGGAAAGCAGTATGGCAGTTCCTCAAAAGACTAAACATAGAACTCCCCTATGACCCAGCAATTCCACTACTTGGCATTTACCCAATCATCCAGAAACAAAGACACACTAAATCCACCAGCACAACAATGTTCATTGCAGCACTATTTACCATAGCAAAGATATAGAACCAACCTAGATGTCCCTCAGTTGATGAGTGGATCAACAAGATGTGGTATTTGTACACAATGGAATTCTATGCTGCTGTCAGAAAGAATGACATTGCCCCATTTGTTAGGAAATGGAAAGACTTAGAAAAGATCATATTAAGTGAAGTAAGCCAGACCCAAAGGAACTTAGGCTCAATGGTTTCCCTCATTTGTCCTAATCAGTAGAAACCTTGCGCTCTCCTAGCAGAGATTTGCAATAGAGCGAAACCTTGATACAAAAGGCCATATAGTAGGATATAGAAACATAAGCCATATAATGAATGATTGTCGTCCTTAATGTACTATGTTGTCTCTCATCTCCTTTGCTGTCCCTTGGTTATCTCATATTGTTACAGTATCTCACTTTGTTACCTGCTATATCAGATATATTTGTATTTGGTTATTTGAAATTGGATAGGGAACAGGGGAAAACAAGATGAAGGGTGGGGGGAGGGGGGAGGGAAATCGGGACCAAGACATGTGAAAGGGTATCAATGTATGGGTATTAATGCACCATCCATCTGGTAAATACTATGTAACCCTTCTATTAATTACAATAAAAAATATACAAAAGAAAAAGAGTTTCTGGTTCTTTTGTTCCCGGACTGGTCTTGAACCATGATCCTCAAATCTCAGCCTCCTGAGTAGCTAGGATTACAGGTATGAGCCACCTTGCCTGGCTTGTACAATGATTTCTATTTGATTTGGTTGGTTGTGGGACTTGAACTCTGAGCCTGCGCAGTGGCCCTGAGCTCTTTACCTCAAGGCTAGTGCTATACTACTATGAGCCACAACACCACTTCTGGTTTACTGGTGGCTAACTGGAAATAAGACTCTTACAGGAGGACATTCCTGCCGGCTCTGGCTTTGAACTGAGATCCATAGATATCAGTCTCCAGAGTAGCTGGGATAACACTTGTCATAACAGTTTTTATTATGAAAGGGACTAGTAACATTGATAAGGGGTAGGTAGCTCAGGGATGAACCAGTTGCCTAATATGTACAAGCTGACTAATAAGATGTACTACTGCTATTTATGCTACTTACATTATGCCAAATAATAAGCTTTTTTAAACCAAAAAATAACCTGAATAAATTATCCCAACTACTAACATCAACTTCTCTTATAATATAACAGGGTTCATTTTTTAATTTAAAAAAAATTGAGGTTTCTGCTAGAGATCAAATCCAGGGCACTTTGGATAACTTAGGAACACTCATCTACAAAATGTGCTACATCCTCGTATCTCTCACAGTTATTCTCGTAAGAATACAGTGCTCATACCATTTGGTGATGCCATAACAATCTTTAATAATATCCTGGAGAACAGCTCGGTAGAAAAGTGATTCTGTAGGCAGCTGAAAAAAATGCAGACATACATAAGAAAGCATAAAAAATCTTATTCTATTGAAATTCAAGGCCTTTTGGCAAATCTACTATGCACAAATAGCACTATAAATTGCTTAACAGTTCTTAGAACTTTTCTTGACTTAGCTCTAGTACAAAGCAAACTTTTTACCAAACTCCTGAAATAGCTAAAACTTTCTCATGCTTTTGAGAAAATTATATAAAATGATGTTGAGATAATTTATAGATAAATGTATATAGTTATTAAAACAGTGTAGATTGACAACAAAAAATTAAGATATTTTAGCAAGACAACATACACAAATGGAATGCATAAAGAAATATAAACAGGGCAGAATAAATCATTTCCATTACCTTGAGCTAATAAGGGATCTACAGCTGTTCCATAAGAGAAATGGAAGAACGCTTAGGACGTGCCTTCAAATGCACATTCTTGGTATAACTAGGACTATCCATCCTGACAAATACAGATGGGTGTGGAGGGAAGGAATCAACATTTCCTAAGCTGACTGGGCTTGAGTAGAATGCACTAGATGTGGCTCAATTTAATTTCCTTCTCTCACAAGTGATAAATATATTTAACAAGTCTAATTCTGATGAATCAAAAAAATAGGAGGAAACAGGAAGTATATATCCTTAAAGGATATGTATTTTGAATGCATTTTACAGGTCAAACAGAAAAGGCACTAAGCTAGGAGTCGAGGCCCTGCAATTAATTAAGGGAACAAGAAGACACGACCAGTACTTCTGCTGTGGATCACAGTCCATGTAAATTTAGAACAAGATCCAGTTCACCAGACTGGCTTAGAAGCATGACAAACACTTGGAAAAATAAAAACTACCACATCATCAGTGTGGTCATAAAAAGCTCTATTACAAAGAAAGCTCTTTCTTTTCTCATATGCCTATGGCTCTACTAAGGTGATATGTAGTATAGTATAATATAGTATAGTACAGTATAATATACCAGCATGAACTCCAGTGAAGAGTCTCAACCATAGGCATTTGCTATCTTACTTCTTCATGTTTATCAGTGGGGATAATAATTAAATAGCTCAAAGAATGCTCTTTTAATTGATGAGAATGTTGACCGGTAGTTTGGTAAACTGTGCATTTTACCTAATTATGAGTTTCATGGTTATGATGATTAATGTGTAGTGACACTAGACATTGTTTTAAGTACTTTTAATTATTTCATCCATTGTAACAAGATAGCTATAAGCAAGGTAGTGTTATCATTACTTTTCCTATTGAGCAGATCAATAAAGAAATCTACAGAAAAATTATGACATGTATCTAAAGTCATTAGAGTAGAAAATGACAAAGATAGAAAATACCACCAGAATATGACAGAGACAGAATGGAGCTTCAAATGATGACGGAGATAGACTTTACCACAGCAGTCTGAAAAATGAAGTGCACTCCCTTACACAATAAATTTTAATACCATCAATCATATCAGTTCTTACCAATTTTTGGACAGGCATAATTCATAGATTAAAAATCAACAGCATTTGAATAAAGTAGCAATGTTCTTGTTCTTGGTCTTGAGTAAATGACACTTTCTTTTCCTTCCTTCCTTGCTTCCTTCCTTCCTTCCTTCCTTCTTTTCCTTTTCTTTATTGGTTCTAGGGTTTGAACTCAGGAGTCAACACTAATACTCTACCATTTTGAGCCACAGCTCCATCTCCAGTTTTCAATGGTTCACTGGAAATAAGAGTCTCATAGACTTTGCTGCCTGCGTTAGCTTGGAACCACAATCCTCAGAACTCAGTCTAGGGTTATAGATGTGAGCCAGCATCTGGCCTCTATTCTTAAATTATATTTTTAAGTCACACCACATTTTGGTGGTTCTGAGGTTTGACCTAAGGGTCTTGTGCTTGTTAGGCTGGTTCTGCTGTCTGTACAACTTGGGCCACAGAAACAGTGTACATTGCGCTCAGTCACACTTCAGTTAGGGTCTCTGGTTGTTGGTCTGAGCCAGCATCCAGGGAATGCCTTCAAATCTTCTACCAAACACTGGGGACAATATGCACATGTTACCATGCTGAGCACAGTGATCTTGCTATCATTTATTTATTTATTTTGCCCCAGGAAGCTAGGTACTGTAATCTTTCTAATCTCTGCCTTCACAGTAGATTACAGGTGTGAGCCACACAGGATGATTTTGAAGTCACATTATTAATATTCCTTGAAAAGAGGCAAAAGGAGTTTTCTAAAATTAGGTTTAACAAGAATAATCATTTGAAAAGCTCTTTTTATTTATTTATTTTTTTTTTAAAAAAACATTTGGAAAGTCCTGGCCAGCTACGGAGTTACAGGCTAATAAACGCAGCTATTCTAATGAAGAGGTAGAATGAAGTCAGAGGCTAACCCTGGGAAAAGTAATAATAGCCTATCTCAAAAATACAATATTAACAAGATGGAGTGCTTGGCTAAAGTGGCTGAGTGCCTCAAGCATGAGGCTCTGAGGGCAATGGGAGGAAATGCTAAAGATTTTCTTAAATAAAGGTGGAGGACAGATTTTATAAATACCTATTTATATTCAACTTAATATACTAAATATTGTATAGATACCACAGGAACTTCTATTTGTACTTGAAAGTTCATTTGCTATCGAACAAATGACGAATGATTCGATATAAAAAGTTATCAAACAACCAACTGAAATATGTTTTAGATTACAGTTAAATAATACACTGAATGTTGTACTTTGTTTATCTTTGTTTGAACTAAGCCCATAAAAGCCTGATAGCCAGCAACAACATACATTAGAAATATTTATAGTCTGTTTAATATAATATGAAGAAATGAAAGGTTAGTATAAGAGCATAATGTGGAAACTCTTCTAAAAGCTCAATTTACATTTCTGAATTTACACTTCACTTTTAAAGGCCATGTACAGATTTGATTATGCAGCGATGACAAGAAGAGGTGATATTTATTAAAATCCGCCAGGCTTTAAGTTCACCAGTAGGTCAAGTTGAAGAGGGCTTGAGAGAAAACTGTCACGTTCATTAGCTGGATTAAAGGAAACATTCTCACTTACCCCTTGGCCAACCGCAACTCTCTCCAATGCCTTCAAGGAAGTAAAGAGAAAGTCTGCTAGCATATTTAGTCTTCTAAGATTCATAAACATAGTATAAGGGTTCACAGAAGGGACATTTAAAATAATTAAGCAATAGTGTAATATTATACAAACATGTTAATATTATTAGAGAATGGCAACTACATGCATGTATAAATTAGACCTAATGACTAAAGGCTCATATATAGAAATGCATATTCTCAGAATTCCAGAAGGAATCAGAAAGCAGGAAAGTAGCAAAGTGACTCAGATGGACTTAACTTCAGTACAGCTAAACAATCAAATTTCAATTATGATGTATATGTATAGATATATTTATATATACCATTTCAACATATATCTTATAATTACAAAGAACATAAAATTTCATCCCATTATTTTTGAGAGCTAAAAACCAAATGGAGGGCTTTGTGAATGTTGGACTGAGGCCACATTCTTAGGTACAACCTAAGAATTCTTACTAGCAAGCCATATTCTTATCTCTCTCCCTCTCTCCCTTCCCCCCCTCTCTGTCTCTGTCTCTGCCTGTCTCTGTCTCTGTCTCTCTCTCTCTTTGCCAGTCCTGGGCTTGAGATCAGGGCCTGAGCACCATCCTTGGACTTTCTCAAGGCTAGGGCTCTATCACTTGAGCCTCAGCATCACTTCCAGCTTTTTATGTATGTGGTACCAAGAAATCGGACCCAGGTCTTCGTGCATGCTAGGCAAGCACTCTACCACTAGGCCAAACTCCCAGCCCCACATTCTTATCTCTAATGGAAGCTTTTTAGCAAAGAAAATGAACTGATTAAATTTGAAAGCTATGTATGTATGTATGTATAAATGCATGCATGCATGCATGTATGTATGCATGTCTGTATGTCTAGTATCTATCCTGGAATTTGAACCCCGGGGCTCAAGCTTGACAGACATGCATTGTACCAGAGTCATGCTTCTATGCTTTTAATGCTTTAGTTCATTTTTCAAATAGGAATCTATACCTTTGCCTTGACAGTTTTCTAAGATTTATTTAGTACTCTCTTCTGAGTTACAGCTGTCAGTCAGTACATCCTGGGATATTGTTTGAGATAGAGGATTTGTAATTTGTTTGTCCAGGCAGGCTTTGAAATTGGGCTTTCCTATCTCCACCTCCTGAGTAGCTGTGATATCAGTCACATGCACTATCTAATCTTCAACAAAGGTGACAAAACATAAGAGAAAAATTGACATTTATGTATTAATTCCTTGTCATTTTGTTCATTTTAGTGTTTGATTCTTTAGTTTTTTTAGTGTTTAATCCTTATTTCCTTTATCTACTTGACAAGGAAATTCATTATTTCCTATATCTTCATAATGTGTCTTTCACTTCTCTGTGTAAGTTTTTGTTTTTCATGATTTATGTCATGAATTTCTTTGTTATTGAAGGTTATATCTGCTTTAATTATGAACAATAACTTTGCTATATAGAGTTCTAAGTTGGTAGTTATTTTCTCAGGGCTTGTAACACATTATTCTATACCCTCCTTGCTTTTTGAGTTTGTGTTGACTAGTCTTCTGATACATTTGCCTTTTGTACAATTTAGTGCTATTCTCTTATAGCTTTCAGTATTCTTTACATGATTGATTACAGAGCTTTTACTAGAATATGGCACAGAAACTTTTTATTCTTGTGTTGTTTGCTTAGTAGTCTAAAAGTTTGAATGTCTACTCATTTCTAAAATTTGGGATATTCTCTACTATTGTTTTACTGAATATATTTTTTATGTTTCTAATGTTTATACATTTCGGTTTCTTCTATAAATATGTTTCATGCTTTGGTCTTTCAATGGTATCCCAGAAGGGATGTGTGTTTTATTGTAGTTTGTCTTTCTTAATGTCTGAATTTTCTGTAATTCATCTAACTTGTCTTTAAGGTCTTTTTGACTTGATTCAGTCTGTTTGCAAAATTTTCAAATAACATTTTTAATTTGGCCTGAGTTTTCATTTCGTGAAAGTAGATTTTATATTTTTTGTTTATGTTTCTTTAATGAATTTATTTTTAATATCTTTGTCTTCTTTACTCCATCCAGATGTTTATTTGTATCCTCTTATAATTCATTCAGGCATTTACTTGTAACCTCTTTAATCTTATTCACCATTCTAATAATCATACTTTTGTTTAAATTTTTTTTGCCTGAGATTACATTTTTTTTTCCATACTACTGGAATCTATTATTGTATAGTTTTTTTATTTTTAGAGGAGCTATACTGCCTTGTTTCCTCAATTTCTTTTTAGTGTTTCTAATGCTGTATTTGCACATCTCAGGCCAAGATGTTGGTTAGAGGTTTTATGTACCTGAATATTTCAGCTGAAATATTCTCAATGTTCAGGCAGGACTATGGAATGATCCAGTTGAGGTACAAATTCTTATGACTACACTGGTGGCACTGCTCAGTAGCCAAGAAATCATCCATCTGCTTGTGGCACAAAGGACAATTCCATAGCACCACTTAGAAAGAAAACTATCTGAAGTCTATCAGGTTGCCAGTGTATGAATGACTTGATGCTGTATGTGGGCTGATGGTGAGGCCATTCCGGGACCAGTTGTCTGCTTCAAGGTTGTTTTCACTTTAGAAGCTTTTCTGGTTTGTGTTTTGGGAGCTGCTGCTGACTACGGAAGGGTGATTTTTGCAGATGCACAAGGTTATTGGCAGGATCACTACCTGTCTTGAGTTGTATAGCTAATTAGTAAGTGAATAAGCAATAAAAATGATCTCTCTAAGTCTTAATGCGCTTCCTATACCCTCATGCAATGTAGATTTACTGGAAAAATTTTTTCACTGTATAAAAATGTACAACTCAGAAACTGTTTTGAGAATTAGAGAATATATACAACTGAAGAATATCATCAAGGTACTTGAAAATTACTTGAAGAAAGACTCACTAAAATCTCCTGTTGAATACAATGTTATGAATACTATAGAAAAACAACAATACTATAGAAAATAATTTTATATTTGATTTTTTGTTATGGATGTTTGCACAGGCTAAACTGAATAAAGAAGAAAATGTTGTAAAGAAGTTAGTTTGTGTCAATAAAAATATCATATAACAAAGGAAGAGTCAGTTCTAGTTGCAAAGGTGAAAAACCAAGAAAACAGAAGAAATGTTTCCTTGTCTTTCCATAACTGAAAGTAAGAAAAGAAGTTAAGGTGCACGAGGATTGAGATGCACATTAAGAAGACACATTCCAGGAATAACAGAGCTGTT
The DNA here is from genome assembly GCF_031878675.1 of Megascapheus bottae. NCBI lineage: Eukaryota > Metazoa > Chordata > Mammalia > Rodentia > Geomyidae > Megascapheus > Megascapheus bottae. The sequence goes on along the minus strand of NC_143510.1, from coordinate 69,569,486 downwards.
CAGTGAAGCTCTGTTAGGGCAACATGCTGCCTGAATTCTGTATTTATGAGATATGTTTTCCAAAATTCTTTTTTTTGTTTCTTGGAAGTTTATTTTAAGCAATTATTCTTGTTTTATGAATATATTATTCCATCTAAGAAATATGAATGGCCATTTTATGTTATTTTGGATACTGTCACTTCCTTGAAGTTTCTTTTTATCATTTAAAAGAAAATCTAACATCTATTTTTTAGTGCTAGACTTTCCTTTTGTCATCTTATGATTCTTGGCAGTTGACTATTAAAATGGAGATTCCATAAACCTTACTACAGACATTGAGCTTATGATTAAAGATTATTAATAAGAAGTATCATCATAAGCAGGAGTAGGATACATTTTCTCTACCAAGGGTCTTTTGGCTATTATAACAACAGTTGAGGGAAATATAAAATGACCAGTACAGATAGGTGTATAGGGCCAGTCTAGCAGAATCATAGAAACATGTACTAAATGGTTTTGATTGCAGAGTGGACATTCTTTACTTATCAGAGAGGTATAATTTACCTTTTTAAATGCAAAGGCTTTTGATGCCAGTAGCTTTAAGCATTTATTTTTAAAATGCTCAAATTCCTTCAAAAAGACTTTAGTTTCTTTCTAGGAGGTTATAAGACTATCAATGATCTAGTATAATGTAATTCCAAGAATGACTATCATTCTAACAGGATTTTGAGAACGCTTCACTTATACACACACCATATTTTAAGTGGGGCTAAACTAAGGGATTTTTATTGAGCAAAAATAGATTTCTAAAATACTTCTACAATTTATAATCTCTTCCAGTTACATAGCAACATGAGAAATAGTGGAAGAATTGCAAAGAAATAGGTCTTTAAAATAACTTTTCTTGTAGTTGAAGATTAAAAATATTAAATCAACTACAGATCATTACAATTTTTATTGCATAAAAATTAGATATCCAATAAACATGTCTTTTGGGGGAGGGGGCACTGATAAAAGGTTTCATGAGGACCTTGTACTCAACAGGCTTGCTTGATTCTTTGGAGATCACTTGAGTCACATCTCCAGTTTAGATTTTAGTTTAGAGAGAGAGTCTCATGGGTTTTTTAGCCCTAGGCTAGTTTTGAACCTTGATCCTCAGAATCATAACCTTCTAAATGGTTAGGAATACAGGTGTGAGCCCCTGGTACTCAGTTTAATACCATGTTTTAATATACAAAAACATGGTGAAATTGAGAAATGACAAATGATGGTAAGTAACTTAGCATAGCCTCAATATTACAGTTAACTTTTCTGTCTGATAAGAGCACAAAATAACGTATTCTTACAAAATGTCCAGTATATAACAGACTAAGTATAGTCTGTATCTTACAATTTAAGTCTCTTGATTTATTCATCTATATAAGCGCAATATTTTAAATTTCGTATGACAATACAACCACCTACCATACTTAGCTTCTTTTGCAAACCAACATGGAATCAGGAACAAAGAATATGATGGATGAAAACATCCTTAGTCTGAGGATACTTGTTAAATCAAGCATAGTATTTTTATTTAATTAGATAATTACTTCACATTTTAGATATTTGGTATTTTATTCCATTCTATAAAAATATGAAGAGATTAAATGACTTTTAGAAAAAACTGCAAATACACTATAGGACTACATTGAATACACTAAACTGAGTTTGTGTCTTAAGACTTGGTAGTTCATCCATTTTATGTAGTAACTGGAGAATGATGTGTAAATACTAGCTGGAACAATGCATAATGTTTGAAGAGCATATCATTTTCTCATAATTTATAATGTACAAAATGCTAAAAATCTGTAAAATGTGGCATATGACATATGAGAGTAACCAAAAATAAGAAATTTTGCAAACCCAGGACATAGATTCTACTATAGGAAGGAAAATCAAAGCATACCAAACAGGCTGACATTCTGGCATTACGACCACAGCACCATTTCTCTTCCCTCAAATAGCTGCACATTGGAAATCCCCACTTTTCTTGAGGACATCCTGCAGACAGAGTGAAAGCATGTATTATTTAAATAGCATTCTTCCATTCTTCCTCTTTCAGTTAAAGTAAATAATCTAATGAGAAAGCAAATCAGTCATTGAGAAAGTCAAACAGTAGTTAAATATGGAAGTGGCGATCTGTAACAGTTTATTCCAGTTTGCTAATTGAAAACACTAGTTTTGTGAAAAATATTGGCTCAATAACAGCTGTTTTGTGTTTAAGTCTGCATGTCTGATTCCAACCAAATTGCAGAAATCATTTTTTCAAAGATTTACCAAAAGCAACATAAAATGGTAAATAAGGGGTAGGTGAGGAGATACTGGACATTTATTGCCAATTTGACTTTGATTTTTAAAAATGCAACTTATTAGCACAGCATTTAATAAACTGTTATAGAATAGTATGAATTCATTGCTCTTAATAATAAAGCAACATTTTTTGATATTACGATTATTTAAAAAAATAACAGCTGAGGCCAGGAGTTTGGCCTAGTGGTAGAGTGCTTGCCTAGCATTCACCAAGACCTGGGTTTGATTCCTTGGTACCATAAACATAGGAAAAAGCCAGAAGTGGTGCTGCGGCTCAAGTGGTAGAGTTCTAGCCTTGAGAAAGCCAAGGACAGTGCTCAGGCCCTGAGCTCAAGGCACAGGACTGGCAAAAAATAAATAAAATAACAGCTGTTCAGGCTCTTTTTCTTCATAGGCTTGTAAGATCTCCAACTGTACTTTAATTTGGCTTGATTGTACTGTTGGTTTAAATAATGATACCAGAAATCAACATCTCTACTGCAAAACTCACATATGTTACTCCCTGATGTTCTAACTTTTCAGATGGAACCATAGAGTCTTGAAACAAGAAAAAAGAACAATATTATTTATTTATTTATTTTCAATATATTTAATGACAAGTTTAATTAATATTTATAGCCTATTAAGGGCTGTAAACATGTTCTCTTTCTTATTTAACATACATAATGACAATATGAGGGTTTACTTATTTTACTAATGTAAGAACTAAGGATTAAGTAGTTAATATTCTGACAACAAAGGAATGGATACCAGGAAAATTTTACTTAGTTCTTTAAATCATGAATGTGATGAGATTTCAATAACTACTGAAAGAGTTTATGGCAGATGGAAAGCTGGTTAATCACATCAGGAAAAAGGGTGCCTTTGAGTCTTTGTTAGGAGTAAGTCACATCTAACATCAGGCATTAGGGACTACAGCAACATTTTATTTTTTCATTGGCTGTGGGGCTTGAAATCTGGGCCGAGCACCAGTTCTTCAGCTCAATGCTAAAACTCTACCACTTGAGCCACAGCACATTTCCAGTGCTCTGGTACTTAACTGGAGATCGGAGTCTATCAGACTTTAGTGCCTGGGCTGGCTTGGAACCATGATTTTCAGAACTCAGCCTCCTGAGTAGCTAGGATTATAGGTGTGAGCCAATGGCACCTGGCCATTTTTTATTTTAAATCAAAGCCTGGAAAATAAATTTGAATAAAAATTATAAAAACTGACAGAATTAAAGGAAAATTGAAATACATATAAATTTCTATTAAGCTAAGGCATAAAACACAACTACAAACAGAAGTTCTTTCATGAAATCTACCTCAGTCGAATTTTCTTTTAATGAGTTTTTATTTTCATGTTTGTAGTTGTGTTTTTAATGCATTAATATTGTGAGGCAATATTGTTGATGCTTTAATGCTATTAACTTGCTTTTATTTCTAATATAATTCTATGAACTATTATTCCCATATTTCAGACAGGGTAACTGAAGGCAGGCTAAGAAAACTGTCTAATTTATAAATCTCATACATGGCAGCCTTGGAACTTAAACCCAGGAAGTCTGACTCAAGAATCCACAGTTTTAACAATCAAGCTATAAATTTACATTCATAAACAACCTCTTTTGTAATTATGGAGAACTCATGGAACCCCTAAAGTCTATCCAAGTCATTTTTGGCCACATTTGGTTCCAAGAAGAATTTACACTAGTTGCATTTTATTGAAGGTTTTAGGATTCAATAGAGACACGAATGTTAAATGATAAGGTTAAAACAGGCAGATTTTAATGTAAAGAGATAGAGAGCACAGAGATAGAGGGTGTGTTGTATTTTATTATACCAACAATTTTTTATGACATTTACATTGCACCAGATGTCATAAGCCATCCAGAGATGATTGGAAGTACAGGCAATGATATACATAGGCTATAGTACTGTGTTCATGTATATAAAGTACTAAAAAATCCACAGATTTTGGAATCTGAGACTGTATAATGAATCTTCTGCAAAAACAGAAAGCAAGGAACAACTATTAAGAGATGACTTAATGCAGCAAAAAAGAGATCACACAAACAAAAGCTTCAAATAAGACACACTCTTAAAAAACAAAGAATATCTTACAATTTGAAATAATGATCTGTTGCTCAACATTTTCTACTATTCAACTAAATATCTAGAAAGAAAGAAATCAGCAAACAAATTTGAAAAACATTTTAATAAATAGATGAGTCAATTTATTTTCTAAACCAAATCTCAATTTTAAAATACAAGAAAATGGATTCATAATGAAAGGTATAATTAGTGGCTAAATCTACTCTGCAATTCACCTTAGGCTTTGAAGAAGCATGTCTGGTTAGTGAAAATAGGTACAGAGATCCTTTTGGAGTGATAGTATAAAGAAAACTTGGGCAAAAAATAATATAATAATAGGACATTGAGAAGAGCACAGACTTTCTGACAAATAGATTCCATTGGAATGGATATATCAGTTCCAAAAAAAATCTAAAACAAGAAATCCATAGCCAAATTATTCATGAGTTCTTGACCCACAGAAATTATTAGAAATAATAACTATTGGGTCAATAGCTGCAATAAGTTTGGGAGGCGACTTCTTACACAGAATTAGGAAACACATGTCATTTAAAAGGAACAATGAGCTGGAAGGAGGTAATTATTCCATATAAGAAAAATTCACTGCTCCTGGGATAAGAGAAATTTCCTTTTGAAGGTAAGAGACAAATGTTTGATCATACAAGAAAATGTAGGACCTTTCAGAAAAGACATTGCAGATATAGATAATTTGGTTATGACTGACAAAATTCTAGATGCTGTGGTAGAACCATTTTAGAACTGGGGAGAAACAAAGCGCATAAAAACATTATCACCACAATGATGGCTAGCTTAAGGAAATGCAATCTGTTTGTAAGAGCCCCCTTGTAACCTTACACAACAAAACCTAAGCTAGAAGGACAGGCTCACGGTGTGATCTGTCTCCCTGACTCCATATCCAAAGTACCTCTACAGGCTCAAAGATCCTACCGCAGTTTGAAGGAACTGGTAGGCTATGTGAATCCCTAACACTGGATATTTCAACTTGAACTCTGGCCTTGGCTGTTGGACTCCTGAGCTCTTCAGCTCAAGGCTATCCAGTCTCACGGTCTTTAGTGCTAGGGCTGGCTTTGAACCAAGATACTCAGATCTCAGCCTCCTGAGTAGTTAGGGTTATAGGTGTGTGCAACCACAACCAGCTGTTTTTTTTTTCTTTTAAGCTTGTCCTATGTTAGTTTTATAGTCAAGTGTTTTTGAATATAAGTCTTGCTTTTACATTATTTTAAATTCAAAGCAGACATCATATTTCTTTTCCATTTTTCTATGTAGATGTATTAATTTTTTATTTAAATTTAAGAAGTCTTGGCTTCTTTCATTTATCATGAGTACAAAGAAAACTTTTTTATGCTAAATAAACTCAATCTACATAAGCTTCAAAAACCAGTTTATATTAGTCACAAAAATAATGAGGCTCAAATTAAAGAAAAAAGAGAGTGAATTATTAAAGATCCATTTCTAAAGACTGTGAAGTCGGCAAAAAATGCCCCAGGACAAACATAATATCAGTGCCAACATTCTAGAAAACATACAGCTTACTGAAGATCAGATACAGCTGTCAGTGTGAGGTAATTGAACTAAGATTGCCAAGAAATCTCTGTTTATTCTACACAAGTTGGCAAGACTTTATCTGTGATACAGGTTCAGCAGAACAGTGAAAGTAATGCTGTATTCTAACAAAAGCTTTTAATCTGCTGACTCTACAGGTTGACAGTATTCTACTTATCTCCTTTAAGACTGAGTGAAGAGAATATCTAGTCTAGTGACCTCACAAATCCTTTTCAAGCTCAGATAATTCCTGCAAGTATCTTATCCACACTGTTAATAAAGGAACTGGTTAATAACTGGTAATTTAAAAAAATTACCAGACAGTTGGTTAGAGAATATTCCTGGTTAAGAATCAGACATATTAAAACTTTGAGAAATGTTAACACTATTTTTGCCATTATTGTACTCATAGATTTGTAGTTTTCAAAAACTTCATATTATCATCCAAATGCATAATCAGAGCAGAAAATCAAAGTATTTGTTTATACAAAGGCAATATAATTAAGAGACATATACACAAAATCTAAGTCAAAAATGTACCAATACAAACGAGTCTGGTTCAGTGTAAATAACAGACATGCTTGAAAAGCTGTGCTCAAGTAAGAGAACAAAATTAGTGCCAAAAGAGATAAATCACCTAATTTAACTTTTTGTCTTTCATTTAAAGATAATCTACAATGGATACCTGCTTTATACATGGACATATTCTCAAATGGTGGTAGAGAACCAGCCTAGAGTGAAAAACCTGTGGGATAGTTAGTACTCAAGTCCTGGGTTTGAGGTCCAGTACTGGCTTTTTAAAAAAGCAATGAAACTTCAGAGAAAGTGAACACTAAGTATTTATTATTCTCTCTTAAAATTCCAATAGGTGACACAAAATAAGAGAACCAGGCCAAAAAATTCCATAAAAATGTGCCTGCAACCTTGTGCTAACTGATAAGTAAAGAAAATATTGGAAGAATCATCATATTACCTAACACATTAAAGGCAGAAAGCAAGCATGAAGTCACACTATTGCTTGCTAGGGCCACACTGGTGATAGTAGATTACATACCTGCAGTGTTTGGAGTGGACTAATACTGTTAAAAAAAACTCTCAAAAACAAATCCTCAAAGAAACATCCATTCATTAAAAGGGCTATAGTATTAGAGCTCTCTGAAGAGGAAGTAAGAATGGGCTATAGACACATGAAGAAATGCTTGACATCTCTGACCATACAAGAAATGCAAATCAAAATAACTCTGAGATTCCACCTCACCCAAACTGGAATGGCTATTATCAAGAAATCAAATAACAATAGATGCTACCAGGGATGTGGCCAGGAGGGATCCCTGCTAACTGCTAGGTGGAATGTACTCTTTCAACCACTCTGGAAAGCAGTGCAATTCCTCAAAAGACTAAATATAGAGCTTCCCTATGATCCAGCAATCCCACTCCCTAGTATTTACCCAAATTTCTGAAGCAAGGCCCTACTAAAGCTACTAGCACAATGATGTTCATTGCAGTATTATTTACCATAGCTAAGATATGGAACCAACCCAGATGCCCCTCAGTAGATGAATGGATCAAGAAGATGTGGTACTTATACAGCATGGAATTCCATGCTGCCATCAGAAAGAATGACATTGTGCCATTCGTAGGAAATGGAAAAACTTGGAAAAAATCATAGTAAATGAAGTAAGCCAGACCCAAAGGAGCATAGGCTCCATGACATCCCTCATTCGTAATAGTTCATATCTAGGACTCTCCTAGCAGAGGGATCACAATACCTCAAAACCTATATACTATGATCATACACGATGAGACTAAATGAACTCTAGGTTAATGAAACAAGAAAGAGATTTATCTTTGTGATTGCTCTTTTTAATGTACTATGTAAAGTTATTTCTTTTCTCTTTTTTTCCACATATGGTTAATCTCATGAGGTTACTGTATCTGAATTTATATACTAGTATACTGTACACACACTTATTTATTTGAAATAGGAAAGGAAAAGGGAAAAACAAGATGACTCGGGGAGGGGAGGGGAGGGAAAAGGAGAAGGGTATCAAGGTTTGAGAAGGAATGTACCCACTACCTGACAAATGTAACTGTAACCCATCTATAAATTACAATTAAAAAAAAAAGACTCCCTGGTAGTATACAGAGAAAAGGTGAGGAAAAAAATAGACCAAGCACAAATGTGTGCCTTCACAAAGGTTGTTTTTAATAACACTCACAGTATATAGTTGAACTGCCATAATTTACAGTAATTGAGATACACTTAATTGTAAGGCCAAAGAAGTGCTCCATTTTTCTGATAACTGATATGTGAAAAAAATGTGATTGATAGACGTAATTGGCAGGGTTTCATACAGCTTACTTCCACTTTCATAGGAAAAATATTCATTTTACACTGAAATTTCACAAAATATTTTCTCTCCATATTCTAAGAGAAGAAAATAGCAAAATTTCAACTTAATTATAATAATATTAAGATTAAATCATTGAAACACTAGTTAACCTTGGAAAAATATATATTCCATAAAGCACTTTAATAAAACTATTTTTGGTCTCTTAGGGACTACAGGCTCATAACATAAAATATTTAAAAGCAGTTCTTAAAACATATGGCATAAATTCAGTATTAATAATGACACATAGAGAACTTTGAGACATTTTTGAAAACTCACATTCATGAGAGACCACCTCTATGGTCTACCACAATGATACTGGGTAAAAATATTCATGCTAAAAGGTATTACTTACATAGTAAATATCATCAAAATAAAGTAGTATATATGCCAGAATCTTCTACTGGACTATACTGGACTATTAATAACTTCATTTTGCATTTCATACCAAAGGCAACATTGCCCAAATTCTATCATACAGATTTGCACATAAAGTGAGGATGAGAGGCAGGTATTTAAGAGATGAAGTGAGAGATACATGACATACTTGGCCTTTCAGGGTACACTAGTATTTGATATACAACAGGATATATGAGAGAAAATACCCTGTACACATAAACTATCACTCTTTACTTGAGTTATTTTAATATGAGCAAACTAAATAGTGGAATATTTCTATTTTGGTAAAGAATACTAGAGCCATATAGTATATACTATAAATATAAAGTAGGATTACATCCATATTTCATAGTAGAATAGTGGCTGTGAACTATTCTGGTATCAACTTGTTTTTTTCATTGTTTAACCATATTCCTTACTTCCCTCTTCTCCTGTATCTGTGTATATATGTGTGTATGTGTGTGTGTGTGTGTGTGTGTGTATATATATATATATATATATCTTTTGCCTATCTCCACTTCTCTACTTATACATGTATACATACTTTCTATATCTTCCTCATCAAAATTCTAGTGGTACCAAGAGGAATATACTGTCCTTGAATTGGTCTAGTTTCAGTTGGGCCTGGTGGTATACTCTTGTAATCCCAGCATAGTGGAGAAGTTGAAGTAAAGAATCTAGGGTGTTAGACTTTGTTTCACAAAACAAGTAGACATAGAAAAGTAATAGTCTAGCATTCACTTCATATCGCATATATATACAATCTAGTTTCCATCCTCTCAGATCTGTGTTTTTTTAAAGTCTTCATCTAAGATCTTAGGAATTTCTTGTGGGTTAATTATACCAGCTTTGTGAATGTTGACTTTGTTATACCCTGCTCAGCACTGGGGAGTTAAACTTTTGGTTTAGACCTGCAAATGGATCTGAATAGAGAGCCCATTTAAGGAAAAGTGAAATAAGAAATATGTATTCTTTTGAACACATTTCTATGTACTATTTTGTATATATTTCTTCCTCTGTAAGTCTGAGATTTCTTAAAAATCATAAGAAACACACTATTTCCAACTATATTGTTCACTAGAATTTATGTATGGAGCTTGTTATAGTTATTAATATTCAATTTTTACATCTAGAAATTGCAATTGAGAAGCCACACATCTGCAGCATACTAAACTTGTCAAGAGTTTGACTTGATTGGGCAACCAAGATTAGGAAATACTGCTATAAAAACTGCAAGGGCGGTTCATTACTTCTGTCTTATACAAAAGATAAAGTACGAGAAATGAAGTTGGACTGTCACCAAACATGAGTAAGTTAACTTTTGAGACCAATGTGGTGTCTAGAATTAAGCAAAACTACAAAATAAACCAAGTTTTCTTTTCTTTTTTTTGTAGGTCATGGGGCTTGGCCTAGGCATTGATGCTGAGCTCTTCAGCTTAAGGCTACTGTCCTACCCTTGAGCCAAGCCCTACTTCCCCTTTTCTAGAGGTTAACTGGAGATAAGAGTCTCAGGGCCTTTTGTGCCCAGGCAGGCTTTGAACCTTGATCCTTAGATCTCAGACTGGTGAGTAACTAGGATTACAGGCGTGAGCCACCACGCCCGGCTTCAATCATTTTCTTTCTTATTCTTTGCTTTTCTGACAACCAAAACCCCTAGCTTTATCATTCGCTTGTCACATTTAAACACAGAATTCTCTATTTGATAGTATTAGTGGTTTACTGTGCACATATACATAAATATATATGTGAATTTATATATACATATTTATTTTTATTTTTTATTTTTGCCAGTCCTGGGGCTTGAATTCAGGGCCTGAACACTGTCCTTGGGTCTTCCCAAGGCTAGCGCTCTACCATTTGAGTCATAGCACCACTTCTGGCTTTTTCTGTGTATGTGGTACCAAGGAATTGAACTCTGGGCTTCATGCATGCTAGACAAGTATGCTACTACTAGGCCACACTCCTAGCCCATATGTGTGTGCATGTGTACGTATATGTGTATACTATTATATAAATATATAAAATAAGTTTATAGTGTGTGTGTGTGTGTGTGTGTGTGTGTGTGTGTGTGTGTGTGTGTGTTTTGGCAGTCCCGTGGATTGAACTCAGGGTGCTGTACCGGATCCTTCTACCACTTGAGCCACAGCACCACTTCCAGCTTTTTTGAGTATTTTACTGAAGAGTCTCTGTGGCAAGAACAGAGTCTCATGGGACTTTTCTGCCTGAGCTAGATACACACTTAGATCCTCAGATCGCAATCTCCTGCAGGCATGAGCCACTGTACATATTTTTGACAGAAGAACCTTGCCATGGATTGGCGAAGCTTATAGGAAAAGAAAAAAAACATTACTAGCAAAATATATCTGATTCTCTGAACTAAGGGCTTCTCAAAAATGTTCTTTAAGGGTGAAAATGGTACCTCATATATTGTTAGATCACCACGATTTAAAATAGAGTATAGCACAGATGGCATTTAATGAATGCTTGTTAAATTGAACTCTACTTGTCATCTATTTGAGTTTTTTACCTCTTTCCCAAAGCATTTACTTTTTTGGGAGGCCCTTCACAATTTCCTTTTATTATACACAAAGTGCCAAATACAGAGGACTAGAAATAGTAACTATTCAAAAAACATTTGCTCAATTCAATCAGGTATCCTATTACTTATGTGAAAGCAGCTGCCACAGAAGGCAACAAAGATATATCCCACCCTATTTCTAGTCACTTGTTTTCAATAATCTTTCAATACACACTACATAGACATTCATCTATATCATTACATTTAAATTAAAGTGCTCAGTTTTGACAAAAAGATTGTGTCGAAGCTCTAATGGCTCATCAATCTGATAGTGATTTCTTTGGCATGAAAGAAAGTGACCAAAAATGTGTCTAAGGCATTTATTGCTCCTTTGTGCTCTTCAAGTACTGCTCCACCTAACAAACTCTGTCTAAATTCATTTTAATTACTATACATGGTCAATGAATATGTGTTAAGTTTAATGTCACAATTGATTAGAAAAGTTATCTGAAGAGTGATGCAAAATGGACTGGCAAAGGAGTAACTAGCCAATACCTTCTTTTCAATCCTGGCATGCACCTTCTGTAAATCTCTTTATAAGCAGGACTGGAAAACTAGATAGCAGGTGAAAACCTGTTACTTCCTGGTTGCTGAAAGTTATGTTCACCTTAATACTTCACAAAAACCAGAGAAAAAATAAAACTACTCATAACTTAACAATTTCTAACAAATATACAGCAGGAAACAAACATCTCAAATCAGTTAGGACTGTTCTGGGGATAATTCTGGAGGCAGAGTAAGGTGTTTGTAGAGAAAATAATTGGTAGAGCCTAGACTACACTGGCAAAAGGAGAAAAAATGTCTGTCCTTGGTGGGGAAGTACTGAGACCTGATGGTACAGATCAACGGCTGTTGGGATCTACCAGGACCAGAGGTATTGTCTTGGAAAGAGAATATATCTTCTGGGTAATGATTATGTGAAAGAAGGAGGTAAGCAGCTGACATTACAGGTATTAAATGCAGGAACATTATCTTTACATTTACAGATGCCTGTAATCCTAGCTACTCCTGAGGCTGATATCTGAGGATCATGGTTCAAAGCCAGTCCGGGAATGAAAGGCCCTGAGACTCTTATCTCCAATTAGCCATCTGAAAACCAGAGGGGCTCGGTGGCTCAAAGTGGTAGAGTACTAGCTTTGAGCTAAAGAGCTCAGAGACAGCACCCAGGCCCAGAGTTCAAGCCTCATAGCCAACAAAATAAATAAATAATAACAAAAAATTTACATATCTCCTGGGGCCGGGAATATGGCCTAGTGGAATAGTGCTTGAAGACCTGGGTTTGATTCCTTGGTACCACATACAGAGGAAAAAGCCAGAAGTAGTGCTATGGCTCAAGTGGTAGAGCTCTAGCCTCGACAAAACCCAGGACAATGCTCAGGCCCTGAGCCCAAGCCCAGGACTGGCCAAAAAAAAAAAAAATTACACACCCCAAGTGTCTACTTCTATCTCCATATTGGGCCAATTACTTTAAATTTTTCAAAAACTGCTTTATTTTATTTTATTTTGGGGTAATGTATAGAGGGATTACAGTTACATTCGTCAGGTAGTAAGTGCGTTACTTTTCACACATTAATACCCCTTCTCATGGTTTTGTTCCATTTTCTTTCCTCCAACTCCCTCCCAATCATCTTGTTTTTCCCCTTCCTTTCCCTATTTCAAATAAACAAATAAACATACATACAATATACCAGGTAACAAAGTCAGATATAGTAACTGCATGAGATTAACCAGAAAAAAGAAACTTCACATAATACATTAAGAACACTAATCATAAAAATAAATCTCTTGTTTCCATATCCTAGAATTCATTTCATTTAGTCTCATCCTATATGATCATATGTACGTAGCTTTTGAGCTTCTGTGACCTTCTGCTAGTGAATCCTAGATGTGTACTAATTATTACAAATGAGCGATACCATGGAGCTTATGTACCTTTGGGTCTGGCTTACATCATTTAATATGATTTTTTCCAAGTCTTTCCATTTTCTTATGAAGATGTGGTACTTACACACAATGGATTTCTATACTGCCATCAGAAAGCATGGGCCAATTATTTAAAAAAAAATTTCATTGTATGTTTCTTAAGAACTCTCAGAATCAAATAATACACCCAATCCAATGCTTTCCTACAAGGAATCTGTTATTAAGGATTAAGGGAAATCTTGTAAACAAGAAGTCCTGAGTTCAAATCCCAGTAATAAAAAATGAAGATGAATATGAAGTTTTTATATTCCTTTCCATTTTTTTTCCTGAGCTGATTCTGAGATATGATCCTCAGATCGCCACGTCCTAAGTAACTAGGATTACAGACATGAGTTACTAGTGGTCAGCTAAATGTTATCTTTTTTTATTGTAATTAATAAAAAGGTTACATGATATTTGCCAGATAGAAGGTGCATTAATTCACATACATTGATACCTTTTCACATGTGTTGGTACCCATTACCCTCAGCTAAATGTTATCTTAATGTAAAGTCAAATCACAATATTGTCCAAAAGAAAACAAAAAGAGACACAGAAAACAGCAATTATTAACCAAATAGTAATGCATGGAAAGCTTTATACCTTTGGGTAGGTCTTCAAACTCTTCAGATAAAAGGTGGTAGCAACAACCCACACTACAAACTCCCTTGACTTCAGACTTGGAAGTAAATATCCGCAGAGTATTTGGAGCAAGATCACCACAGGTATGTAAACCCACCATTAAACAATCCTTTAAAGACAAGAAGAAAAGTAAATGTTGGTAGCCAAAAGGGGGCTTAAAACAGAGCAAGGCACACTGGCTCATACTTTTAATTTCTCATTTCTTTTTTTTTTTTTTTTGTGGGTCATGGGGTTTGAACTCCACACTGTCCCTGAGCTCTTCAGCTCAAGCCTACCATCCTACCATTGAGCCACAGCTCCATTTCCCATTTTCTAATTGGAGATAAGAGTCTCAGGTCTTTTAGTGCCCGGACTAGCTTTGAACCTTGATCCTCAGATCTCAGCCTCCTGAGAAGCTAGGATTACAGGCGTGAACTACCAGGCAATTTCTCATTTCTTTTTACAACCAAGATTGGATCAACAAATAGACAGTATAAATCAAGGGTTTGCTCAAAGATACATATCATGTACTACTAGGCTTAATCTGTGATGTAAGGTATTATTATATCCTTTTTTTTTACTACATTAGTAAAATTTTTATAAGCTTCTTCAGATTGCTCATTAAAAAACCTTACAATGTTATAAAAATGTAATTGCTTCAAATATGGCTTTTCTACTGTTCACATGTTTAGTTTTTCATCATTTCAAATATAGGAAGATAAAATTCGACATAATATTTTCTGTTCTATGGCTAAAGGTATGGCTCAAGTTGTAGAGCAACTATCACCAATAGGTCCTTGAGTTCAAAACCCAGTACTGAAAAAAAGAAACTTTGCCCTGTATTTTATGGAAATATATTTGGAAGAAAAATTTCTCCTAAGTATGAAAAACTTAAATATACATATGCACATATATAATGGGGACAAGTGCAGACAGAATTTTACTCAATCTACAAGTCATTAAAAATAGTCATGTCTTTGACATGACTAATAGAAATTTAAAGAAGGAACAAAAGGACCTAGAACATTTGTACTCATTTACCATTTGAAACTGCAGCCTGTTTTTTTCTTGTGGATATAGGGCTTGAACTAAGGGGCTGGGTGCTGTCCCTGAACACTTTTGCTCAAGGCTAATGCTCTACCACTTGAGCCACAGCTCCACTTCCGGTTTTCTGGTGATTAACTGGAGATAAGTCTCATGGATTTTTGTCCCTGGGGTGGCTTTGAACCATAATCCTCATATCGTAGCCTCCTGAAGAGCTCAGATTACAGGCCTCCGCCTGTAATAAGTCATCCTCTCAAATTTCCATATGACATCCTCAAATCTAGGTAGTCACAAAGTCTCATTAACTGTAAGATCTTGGGTGGAACACAGAAGTTGTACTCAGTTTTGTTTATTTTAAAACCAAACCATCAAGTCCCTAAAATGTTATAGTTGTTTCCCAACAGTTTACATCCTTTCAGTACCAACTAAAACCAAATTTTAATGTATGCTGGTGATGCACATATTTCTTATCAAGGAAAAATTATTAATAAGCCCAATTATATAAATTATATTAGAATCTTTAAGAACATAGTCTAGGGAGACAGCCAGCCTGGGTTTAAATCTCACTTCAGGCTCATGTGGGATTTTACAGATTTCTGTTAACTTTTCTTATCTATAAAATTTCCTTATCAATAAAATTGGGATAATAGTAGTACCTGAACTCTACATTTAATTTCTTTTTTTTTTGTCAGTCATGGGGCTTGAACTCTGGGTCTGGACACTGTTGCTGAGCTCTTCAGCTCAAGGCTACCTACTGTTTTACCACCTGAGCCATAGCAATATTTCCTGCACTTAATTTCTACAAATGATTTGGTATAATCTCTAGCATACCATACTGAATTTCATAATTCAGTAGATGTTTTCCAATTATTTTGGCATTGTTATTATTTATGTTACTTTGCAAATTCAAATTAAGAGAAGTATTAACTTACGACTCATGTATATTTTTATAATTATATTCAGGAATATATGAAATTGTTTAATTATTATTTAGAATGTTATAAAAATGTTGCATCTGTTCATGTAATATAGAAAACAGAGAGAATTAATCTAATCTAAGAAAAACAATTGTTTCTGTAGGTGGTGATACAATATTCATTTGTTCGAACTAATTTTCTCTTTAAAGCAGTTTTTGGAAGGCTTTGTAAGCACCTGGCCTTCTTGATAATTAGCAGTTTGGAAATTATAAGAATATTTATTAAGAGACGCAACAGACTGAAAGGTCATGACTAAGCTGAGAAGACCTTGGTCTAGAATGTTAACAATATTAAGTTGCAAATAGAGAACTTAGCTTCTTGATAACTTTGGCTCTAGTTTTTCTATTTGATTTAGGAGATTTGAAAGAAATAAAGGGATTCTAGAATTATTGTAGAATTGATTACTGACTTTGACAGTTGTGACTACAAAAATTCTATGCTTATAAAATTTTAGTGGATTAAAAGATTCAAAAGATAAATCACCTCCAGATCTTTAATAATGTCATGTAGTTCTGAATCAGCTGTGATAAAAGAGGTTAAAGGTGAAAATACACTTGATTCACTTAATTTTGATGTCATTTTCCTTCTTCCTTTATTGGCTTCTGACATTTCTCCATTGGGTATCTTCGATGAAGAAGTCAGCTCTATGGCATTGATAGGCAAAAGGTCTATTAGAGGAAAGTCATTTTCAAGACACAGATTTTCTTCTTCATGTGGTTGAATCTTTAGGTTTTCCATTTGTTTTCTAAAGTTAGCAATTACAGAGCTCGAATAATCTGTCAAAATATCTGAAGTAGCTATCACTTCTTGATTCCTAGTACTATTGTCATAAACTTCTTCCATATCCACTTTATGTTTAATCTCACTTTTTACTTTTATTTCTTTTGTCATTCTTAGTACATGTCCATTGGCATCTCCCCTTGACTGAGTATGATAATGTTTCCAATGTTTCTTCAGTTTCCTGTTTCTTTCCTTAGCTCCATGAGTGTTGGTATTTGAGGAATCAACTCCATAAACTTTCAAGCCATACTTCAAGGACAGAAAGGAGCTTAGGTAGCCCTTACCAGAACCCAAGTCAATTACCTGAAGTAAGAAAAACAAAATTATAAGATTTAGTACTCAAGACTTAAAAAAAAGCAAGGAAACAAATGGGTTGTATACTTTTCACAATCTGTTACAGTATCATTTTAATGCTTTTATTTTTTTTCCATATATTTTTTATTGTAATTAATAGAAGGGTTACATTATATTCACCAGATAGAAGGTGCATTACTTCACATACATTGATACCCTTTCTCATGTTTTGGTCCCCACCCCTTCCCCCCTACACCGCCCCTCATCTTGTTTCCCTCCCTTCCCTATCCAATTTAAAATAACCAAATATGTAATGCTTTTATTTCTATTTAAAAACACTCATCAGTTTTTTCTGCTAGTCCTAGAGCTTGAATTCGGCCTAGGTATTGTCCTCGGGCTTTCTGAAGGCTTGCTCTCTACTACTTTAGCCACAGCGCCACTTCCAGTTTTTTCTGTGTATGTGGTACCAAGGAATCAAACCTAGGGCCTCATGCATGCCAGGTAAGCACTATACCACTAGGCCATGCTCCCAGCCCCAACTCTCACTAATTTTATTCAGCATTTTCTGGAAGGCTCCAGTCAGTGCAAAAATTTAAAAGTTTTAAATAACAAGATACATCACACTCATGAAATATTAGGCTCCATATAATGATGGTAATTTTCTTTAAATTGATAGAAAAATCACAATTCTAATAAAGATACTACAAGATACTACTGTCTAAAGAAACATACAAGTGATATTGTATTTTATTTTGGGAAGGCAGGCAAACAAATCAAAGTCACAAAATCAATTTTGAAAACACACACACAATAAGACTGAAGGATATTACTGATTATCCATCCATCTATCTTTCTGGAGAGAGAGAGAGAGAGAGAGAGAGAAGAGAGAGAGAGAGAGAGAGGAGAGGGAGGGAGGGAGGGAGGGAGGGAGGGAGGGAGGGAGGGAGGGAGGGAGGGAGGGAGGGAGGGAGGGAGGGAGGGAGGGAGGGAGGGAGGAGAGAGGAGAGAGAGAGAGAGAGAGAGAGAGAGAGAGAGAGGGAGGGAGGGAGGGAGAGAGGGAGGGAGGGAGGGAGGGAGAGGGAGGGAGGGAGGGAGGGAGAGGGAGGGAGGGAGGGAGGGAGGGAGGGAGGGAGGGAGGGAGGGAGGGAGGGAGGGAGGGAGAGAGGGAGAGAGCAAGAACAATTATCTATTTATCTCCAAAATATTCATAAGTCTGGGTGAATCTATGAGATTCTAATGTCAAATAAAAATTACAGGAGAGAAAATCTTTCATTGCCTCCATAGATTTTCTTGTAGGGTATAAAGAATTTCTATTCTTTCTGGGTGCAATGGCTCATGCCCGTAATCCTAGTCACTCAGGAGGCTGAGATCTGAAGATTGCAGTTCAAAGCCAGTCCTGGAACTAAAGTTCATAAGACCCTTATCTCCAATTAACCAGTAGAAAACAGGAAGTGGCACTGCAGCTAGCTCAGGGCCAGAGCCCAGGCCAGAGTTCAAGCCCCACGACCAACCCCCGCCCCTGCAAGAAAAAAATTTCTATTTTTACAGGCCAGGGTGAATAATAATTATATTTTTATTTTAAACCTACTGTCAGACATCAATGTCTTACATAAAAATTCTATTTCAAAACAAAGATACATTCCAAGTAAGAAACTATAAAAGAATTCAAAACCAAAAAACACAATTTTGTGCTACTAATATAATGAGACAAGTAACTCAGGCCACAGTTTCTGTTCATTTTGAAAAAAATAAAATCCAAGGCAAAACATATCAGACATTATTTGCTTTCACCTGCAACTGTCTGTACAGTATACTAGTAAATGAGAACACATGTTTAAAAATTCTGATGTTTAAAGGATGGTACTGTCGGCCTACCTTACAGATTACTTACATGTAGTTTTGACCAAACATGGTAAAAAAACAATTGTTTTAAATCAAAAGAAATTTAATACAAACGTTTTTTTAAAAAAAATTCTTCCATATGCATTATACAGCTCAGTTGATCAGTTGATGCAAAGAAGCTTTTAGTCCATCCTGCATTGTCATTAGTTGTAGACTTTGGGTGTGTGCATGTGGTGTATATACCAATAATGGGACTTAAACTCGGGGCCTTGTGCCTTCTGTTTCTGCTTTTACACTCACAATTCAAGCTCTCTCACTTGATCCATGCCTCCATTACAGTAGCTTGCTGGGTAATTGGAAACAGAGTTTCACGAATTTTTCTGCTTTAAACCTCAGTCTTCAAATCTCACTTTCCTCAGTAGCTAGGATTTGAGGCATGAGTCACAGTGTCATCAGCTATCAGCTTTTGTTTAAATCATGCTATCAGCTGAATGGTTCTCTGATCTCAAATTTGTGAAAATATTCCTTCCTAGAAAGCACTTGCCCCCCCAAACAAGATAAAAGTTAATATGTTTAATTTAAGTGACAAAGTAATAATTTCAGATGCTAAAATATGCCATGTCTTTAGAAGTGGAATAGCTCTATGGAAGAAGTAATCACAAATCTGTGGTTCTGTACTGAACTCTACACTTCCTGAGAATTCACGATCTTTCTGTAACTATGTTCTCCTTCAAATCATATATCCAAAAATACCAAGCATCCAATATATGACTTAAAGACATTTTGAAAGCTTGATATTGATAGCAGAGAATGAAATTTGAATGGTAAAATAACAATATTTTGGTATCTAAAAATATAGTAGAAATATTCTTACCTGCTTTATTCCATAGTAATCAGCAATACTGAAAATTAGTTCTGACATTGCCTGAACTTCATGAGATTTTTTCATATTCATAAATTCGATTCGTTTCACATTTTCACCTGAATGAGAATAAAACAAAATGAATATATTGCTATTAAAGCAAAATTTAATATGAATTAGAAGTTGATGTGCATGTTTTTTCAGATTGAATATGAAAACAATGTAGAGATTCTAACAGGTTATTGTGGGGGACAGATGTCTGTTAGTTTAGTTGTTATGACTCAAATTTAAAATTAGTAACAAAAGAAAGATACTCACAGATTATTAAACTATCACAACATAGAAAGCCATTAACTATTAAGAATAAACACTGTTAAAGTGCTGGGTTCCTGCGGCTCATGCCTGTAATCCTAAATACTCAGGAGGCTAAGATCTGAGGATGGCAGTTTGAAGCCAATAGGGGCAAGAAAGTCTCTAAGACTCTTATTTCCAATTAACCACCAGAAAACCAGAAATGGTACCATAGCTCAAGCAGTAGAGAGCATATATATATATAAATATATATATATACACATATATATACATATACATACATACATATAAATAATACATATATCTCTCTATATATGTATATATACATATATATTCAAAATTTGTACTTATATATATGAACTATCTTAAGTGACTTAAATGTATGGATTTAAATACTTCATAAATATATTCAAATATTTAAATACATTAAATATTTACATCTTAAAATATATTTAATAAATATTTAAGCAAATATATATCTTAACTATATAAATATCTTAAACCTATATGTATATATGTATATATATATATACATACAAAAAACAAAACAAAATCCTACACATAAGAAAAACATTACTCCATGTAATGATTACAAAAAAATGCTACTGTGTATTGTCCAGCATAGCAGCTACTAGCCACTACATGTGATACGTGATTAAATATTTAAATTTTCATTTTAAATAAACCAAATAAATTCACAAATTAAATGTTTTATTTAACTGTACTGAGAAAGATAGCTACAAGCTACATAGCTACATAGAAAGCACTTCCTTTTTTTTTTCTTTTTCTTTTGTCTGTCATGGGCCTTGAATTCTGGACCTGGGTGTTGTCCCAGTGCTCTTCAGCTCAAAGCTAGCACTCTACTACTTCAGCCACAGCACCACTTCCGGTTTTCTGGTGGTTAACTGGAGATAAGAGTCTCATGGACTTTTCATCCTTGGGCTGGCTTTGAACTATGATCCTCAGATCTCAGCCTTCTGAGTAGCTAGGATTACAGCTATAAGCCATTGGCACCCGGCATAGAAAGTATTTCCATTACTGCAAAATATTCTGTCAGACAGCACTTTATAGAGTATGTGTTATAATAATCAAATTATAATGGGCAAAGAACACAAGACAATCAACATCATCAGATATGTGGAAGTTTAATAGTGGGGAACTAAAATGTAGGGCCTGTTTGCTTATTATGGCATGTTAGCATTTACATAGTATCATTTAAGAATATCTGGTTATGGACACAATCTAGTATCATACATTGGGAAACAACCAAGACTTTCTTGATATTTTTTTCCAGGTATAAGGAGTAGTTGTTCAGGACTGCGTAGAGGCATGTGGCTACTTTAAGACATGGTTTATCTTACATAGGCTTAGCTTGTATAGGGGACATAATGGCATTCTCATGGCAGATACTAGCTTCGCAAAAAAGTGATAATTTTGCTTAAAATAACCAGATGAGAAGTAATACTAAAAGAATTGACTCAAAAGGGAAAACCTCCCATTATAATAAAGAATTTTGTTGATTCTACTTTTACCCAGTGAGCAATTATGAAATGAGCAATTATAATCAATATAAGAGATAGAATAACATGTGTTTCCTGGTAAGATATAAGAAAAAGAAATCACTTACATAAAATTTTTGTTAAACACGTATGATCTGAATGTAATCATAGGGAAATAATTACATACTTTCCTAGACTTATATACGTATTAGTGTCAGGAAAAACCAAAGGAAGGCAGGGATGCTTTAAGACTGAAGAAATTAACCATTACACCTAAACTGAATATAAGACATCTTTAAAACTTAGAGAGACTTGCATATAGGCTGCATCTTTAAAACTTAAAAAGCCAGGGGTTTGGCCTCGTGGTAGAGTGCTTGCCTAGCATGCACGAAGACCTGGGTTCAATTCCACGGTACCACATACATAGAAAAAAATGCCAGAAGTAGTGCTGTGGCTCAAGTGGTAGAGCTCTGTCCTTGAGAAAAACCCAAGGACAGTTCTCAGGCCCTGAGCCCAAGCCCAGGACTGGCAAAAAAAAAGGGGGGGGGGGACCAAGACATGACAAAGGGTATCAATGTTTGTGAAGTAATGCACCTTCTATCTGTTGAATATAAGGTAACCCTTCTATTAATTACAGTAAGAAATATATGAAAAAAAACTTAGAGAGATTTGAATATAGACTCCTTATTAGGTAACCCTGAAGTAATCTTAAACTCCTGAGTGCACTACTCTGCTATGAGAAATGCAAGCAAATGTCCTTGTCTTTGTTAGACACATACATAAGTACTTGAGTGTAATGGTTACAGTATCTGTATCTTAGGTTAAAAGGATTCAGATAAAGAAGTCTGTGTAGAAGAGAAATCAACAAATGTGAAAAGGTTTAACAAATGGTGAATCTAAGTGAAATGCATATGATCTTCAATGTAAATAACTGCTGCTAATGGTTTTGTTGTTGCTTTTGACATAGGATCCAGAATGTAGCCCAGGTTAACCTCAAACTTGAAATTTTCCTGTGCCGGCTTATTATAGGGCACATGCTGCCACTCATAGTATATTCGCTACCTTTTCATTTGCCTGTCTATTCACAATTAATATAATATTTGATACTGCTGAATCTTAATCTTTGATGCAATTTGTTATAAAAGTTGTGTCATTCCTTATTTCTGACATATTTCTTCCCTATACCTATCCATGTTCCCAAATCTCTTCCAAAAGAATCAGTTATCAAGACCATTAGCCCAGACCAACAAAACCAAATGCATGATATTTGAAATTTGGAGTAGCACGTGATAACATATCTAAGAGTCAGGAACTATCTGAAATAAAGACAGTTTGGATTAATGTAAGAAAATGTAGCAATCTATAAATTGTCCTGAGTATGGTAAAGACAAACCTACTCATCTAGGTAACAAGCTAGCATATAAGGGCTTATAAACTAGGGACATGCTGGAAAGGCATACATATATGAACACCATCCCTTCAAAATACCTACAGGATATGCATTTGTATACTGAAACACACATACCTATTCTGTGAGGTTTATTTCCTTGAAGAGCTTTAAACAACTGTTCAAATGGAGTGCATATTCCTAAGTTTTGTACAGAGTAGTATTTTGCAGCTACAGTGAAGGCTTCCACATTTAGCAGTTTCTGCGAAGTTTCACAAAACATTTTGGGAAAATCAGTAACACCTAAAAAAATATCAAAGTACAAAAAAAGAAACTTTAGCAATAATTAAATAACAGCTAAGCTATTTCTTTGAGTCATGGAGTTTTCTGGCTTATTACTATGGAAAAACCTTGCCTCGTCTGGGGACTATGCCTAGTTTCAGGGACAGCTTTGTTCAATCTCATTGTCCTTTCCTTTCCAAGGTGTGTCAGTTTGTTTCCAAGCATTTAAGGAAAAAATATTCTACTACATCTGTTAGTTCAAAAATAAAAATTATTTTTCAAAACCAGTAACACAAAAAGCAAAACTGTTAAAAAGAAACAAAAGGAATCCCAATATAGCCAACAGTTTAACCTCATGATGACAATACAGTCTAAGGAAAACTTTGGTTCTAACAAAGCAATAAATTAAAAAAAAACAACCACAGACAAAGAAACTAAAGCCCAACATAGAAGCCATACTGTTCAACACATAATATAAATATCATGAAGTATGATATCTATTTAAACAAAAGAATGATTTTTGACAACAACATAATGAAGATTTATAGAATTCTCAACTAAAATACAAATATGTCTAAATTAATATCATTGTAAGCTAGTATTTAAGTTCATAGTGTTAATGTGTGTCAAATTCATTTTCTTTGAATATTTTACAGGTTGGATCACTAGATAAAACAATTCACAGCAACCGTATTCCCAGAATTCTAAGTGATTTTGTTAATGTAACCAAAAGTAATAAAGTCCTCATCAAAATATTTAGACATAATGCAAAGGAGAGAACTCAGTTCAGCTTAAGTTAAACTCTCAGGTTTAAAAGTAGACTCAACATCCCTAAGTTCCAGAATGGCAATTTCTTTGACTGTGACAGAGTATTAAATCTCAGTGTGCAGAGGGACCATTACAATAGTCAGTTATTGGAGAATGTTGCTAGCAAAAAGGAAGGTGACATGTTCGATGGAAAAAAAAAAATCCAAATCAACTTAACTATCCCACTGAAAACTTCGAAAATTTTCCAATCTTATCTGAATTAAGTGTTACTTTTAACTACTGGCCTGTTTCAGATTGAGGCCTATATTACAGTATTATCTTGATACCTGTTAATTTTCAAAAGGATAATGTTCTGATTTGGTCATAATAGCTGAAACCAGCTTACACCATCCAGAATTCCATGAGTAAAATCCCTTAGAATTCTGGGAATACAGTTGCTGTGCATTGTTTTATCTAGTGATCCAACCTGTAATTTCAATGACCTGCTGTATTTAGACACTGAGAGGGAAAGGGAAATGATAATTTTGCCTCTCTCTACTTCCTTGTGAGAAACAGTAGGGGGGAAAGCTAGGCGGAAGTGTTATGGTGTCAAAGTTCTCAAAGAACTTCCCTAGGTGTCTGCATAACCCATCTGAGATTGGCAACTGGTACAACAGAAGCCACATCGTTACTCAGATGCACCTAATGCTTAGATTTATGCAATTTTACACATGAACCATTTTGTTCTTAAGTTTGTTGCTCACCTGCATTTAGTGTTGGTTTGATTATTTTGCCCATGTCTCCCTCTACTGGAAGTTCTTGTTCTCTTTTATTATATACGCTACATGTTTACTTTTCACACTTAGTTTTTGTGCAACCTATATCATCATCCCAAAGAACTGCTTAGCAAGGTTGCTTACAGAATAGATGTTAAGGTAGGTTAATTGAAAAGTACACAGAGAAGGTCATTTCTATCAATATGAAATCAAATAGTTCTAGCTTGTTTGTGATTTATTTTTTATACCAGAGATGATATACAAGGTAAAACAGAAAAGTCACATATATACATTAGATTATGAATATCTGAAGGCAGACAAGTACACACTAAAGATTTTTAATTAAGAATAAAATAAAATCAACAAGTGAATAATGAATGTATAACATTTACAATGAATGGAAAGAAAACTTGAGAAATAAATGTTTATTTCTTTACTTGAATTTATACAATATGTTAAAGAAGACATCTATCAGGGTTCGCCACTGCTCAATGCCATTACTATACACCACTACATATGTGTAACATACTACATACCAGGCACCATGCAGAACACTTTACCTTTCACAGGACGGTATTATAAGCCCTCAGGGTGGCTGCAACTGATTCAGATTTGAAAGCCATGAAGTGGTAAGGACAGTGAAACTGGATAGTTTCATTTTAGGCCTGGTTGCCAATTCCTATATTCCATTCACTTTTGCCACAATAGTAAGCAAGGTGGGCAGTATAGTAAGTCAAAACCCCAGCAATCCTGGCTAAGATCTCTCAGTCATTTTATCTTCATAAACTTTTTCCTTCACTCTCCTAACACCTCTTTTCCACACAAAGTTTCCTATTAAAAGGTAACCTTTTCATATAATGACAATTGATAAAACTCTGGGAAAATCTTTCATTACTTTAAATACGATTTTGCTCTGGAAAATGAACTTCAGTTGTAAACAGAGGGCTTTGCACAGCATGAATGAATGAATGGATGCATGCATACATGCATAAACGACAACAATACTTAACACACTTACTATTGGAGCACCATCACCTAGACAGGAGAAAGGAATTCTCCTCAGACTCTGTGGTTGCTGTAATCACTGAGGCCACTAGGAGGACTTCAACAGTACCACTGAGCCTGTCAGGGAAGCATAAAACTTCATTTCAGCCTGAAAAGTGTATAATCTCAGGGTGAGATAGGATTGACTTAAAGAATGAGATGTCAGTTAAAATGCAATTATGTACTATATTTTGAGATGATTGTTACATAGACTGGAAAATTATTAAGCAGAAATTCAGTAAGAAATCAACGGTAAACCAGGAAATAGAAACATTTTATATTATTTCTGCATTAATGTTCTACATAGTTTCAAAAGCTTTAAAAGTTGAACTTTGGGGTTTTTTTTTTTTTGGTTTTTGTTTTGTTTTTTGTTTTTTTTTTTGGTCAGTAGTGAGGCATGAACTCTTCAGCTCAAGGCTACTACCCTTACTCCTGGAGAGACAGGCCACTTCCTGTTTTCTAGTGGCTAATGGGAGATAAGAGTCTTTTGATCTTTAGTGCTCAGTCTGGCTTTGAATAGCAACCCTTAGATCACAGCCACCTGAGCAGACAGGATTACAGGGGTAAGCCACTACGCCCAGTTTGACTGAACATTTTTATGTTCCCCCAATCTTTCTCTTCTCTTACATCTAGTCTTATATTTAGTAATATTTTCATTCAGTACTGAGGTTAAAAAAAGTTACCTTGTCATAAATATCTCCCTTCTATCCTTAATCCATATGTCCAGACACCCAACCATTTCTGTGTAAATAAAGTCTTTCATTTAGAAGCCATGTCCCCACCACTGCGATGGTCCAACCCTATTAATTATAAAGAGATTGACTGCAATAGCCCCAAGGTTTGTATTGTCCTTGTTAATAACACTTCCATAAGACAATGCTTAAAAATCTTGGCTTTAGTGAACATGTTTTCTAATGTAGAAATTTATTTTTATTCATTGCAAATATAATAAAATCTTTTAAAGTTCTGGCTTCCATAACAGTTGAATTTTACCTTCAGTGTTTGATAATTATATAACAGCATTTAACCAAATGTTAAGATTGTTTACTGAACTCTGAACATGAAAGATAGGCTGACCTATGTTTTATAAATATCTGAGTATACAACATCATTCTGTAATTTACCAAGGAGAAAACAGAATACATATTGTTGCTTTTAAAATAAATATATTTATATGACACAGTTATGTGCTAGGAAACTTATTACTTAAACTATTCAAACTTAATTTCCAGCTGCATATAAAATGAAAAAATGTTATTTAAACGTACAATTCACATTTGGACAGAATAAGATATAATTAACAAGGAATTGAGATGCATGCCCTTATTGTACCATTAACATCACATTGAATGTATAAATGTAATCATTCCGAGAGCATTTGCACATTTAACTACATTATTTACAAAAATGAAGTTAAGTGCAAAAACAGAAAAAATAAACAGTATTTTAATTGTAGCACACTCTGCACAGCTTAGTTTCCAGGGAAAAATACATAATGAAACAAAAATTCAGAAATTCATTTGTTAAAATAAACACAGATAAAAAATAAAATAATTCAGGAGTGTCTAACATATGAAATAGCTGTCATAAAATACTACCTCAACTCCTATTAGCAAAAAAAATTTTTTAAAGAAACAAACAAATAAAATAACAATGAATAGCTTAACATGTGGAGGAAAGGGGGAGAATTTTATTGTGCAGATTTTAAAGAGTGACTTTGTAAAGCAATACAAATAGGACACATATACATTTTTAAGTTCAAAAGTGAAAAACAAAACAACACAAAAAAGCAATTAGCTGGGCACCAACAGTTCACTCTTGTAATCCTAGCTACTCAGGCAGTTGAGATCTAGAAGGTTGCAGTCTGTAGTCTGAAGCCAGACAAAACAGAAAGAATCCTCAAGGCTCTATCTCCAAAATAATCAGCAGCAAAAATCTGGGCTGAAAGTGTGGATCAAGAGGTAAAGTGCCAGCTGAGCACCAGCCAAGGGATTAGGAGGCTCTGAATTTAAACCATAATACCACTAAAATAAAGAAAAATAAAGTAATAGCGAAACACTGGAAAATATGGCTCTAATGATAGAGTACCTGATTAAAAACAAAAAATGAGCCAAGCTGAGTTAAAACTCCATCACTTCAGAAAAAAAAAAAGGTTGAACTTGTAATTTAAAAAATGAAGTAAATTATATGATATAAAAACTAAATGAGGGGGCTGGGAGTTTGGCCTAGTGGTAGAACTTGCCTAGCATGCACAAAGACTCGATTCCTCATTACCACATACATAGAAAAAAGCCAGAAGTGGTGTTGAGACTCAAGTGGTAGAGCTCTAGCCTTGAGAAAGTCTAAGGACAGTACTCAGGCCCTGAGCTCAAGCCCAGGACTGGAAAAACAACAACAAAAACTAAATAAGGGACTAGGAGCTTAGTGGTAGAGTGCTTGCCTAGCATGCATGAAGACCCAGGTTGGATTCCTTAGTACCAGATACATAGAAAAAGCTAGAAGTGGCGCTGTGGCTCAAGTGGTAGAGCTCTAGCCTTGAGAAAACCCAAGGACAGTGCTCAGGCCCTATTTTTAAATGAAATAAAAAAAACAGCCACAGAGATGGGAATTAATAAAATATGAGAGTCAAAAAATATGTCCTAGAAAAGGTTCAGAACATAGGATTTCTATATATTACTGTATCTAGGAAAAAGAAAATAATTTTCCAACCAGTTCATATGGGAAGAAAACAGTTCTGACTGGAAAAGTTACCTTTCTTTTTCATTTTGTTTTATACAATTAGTGGTCTTTATCTCCCCTATTGATATGCAAAGTTTTGAAGACTAAGATTATACCCTGGTTCACTATTGGATTTTTTTTTTTTTTTTTTTTTTTTTTTGCCAGTCCTGGGCCTTTAACTCAGAGCCAAGCACTGTCCTTGGGCTTTCTTAAGGCTAGAGCTCTACCACTTGAGCCACAGCACCATTTCTGGCTTTTTTCCCTCTATGTATGTGGTAGGCAAGCAGTCTACCACTAGGCCAAACTCCCGCCCCCACTATTGGATTTTTTCACAAACACTTAGGTCAGTGAACTAATGAAGAACTGATAAGTACATTTTGCAAAAAATAAATCGAGGAAGAGACAATAAGACACTCATGTTTGAAGGTCTGAATCAACCATTAATATCTGTGTTCTTGGCAAATTAAATTGCAATTTCCCATGCTGAAAAGAAAAAAAAGGAACATTATGGAAGTCTGAGTTAAACATTAAATTAAGGATATTCATGAAAACAAGACATTTCAATATATACAATAAATATCAATTAACCAAATAATCATTAGACTATGTAAGTCAATGGAATTCTCCTGTTTCGTGAGGACTGTTAAATCCCTACAAGGGTCTTGGACTCTGTATTTAAAGGTGGCTTTTCTTTGCTTCTTTTTGAGGACAACATGAATTGCTCATTCAACAAACATTCACTAAAGCACTTGATTCTACTTCTCCAGGTGCTGAGGCTACATCCATTACAAAACAACAGGTACTTACTCTTCAACAACTTAAGTTGCCATGTTTTCCTGAGAGTCCATAGAATCATGAGAGCAAACAAAGAAGTGCCTACCTCTCCCATAACAAAGGCTTTAAAGAACCCTACAGTGGTGTTCTTGCATTTAGAGAATGTTCCACGAAGCTGTCTAGCAAAAACAAAATTTGGAAAGCCTGGAAGCAAAGCAGGAGACACTCCAGGAGCTGTAGGCATTTATTCTTTTGCCTTTCTATTTCCAAAAGAGAACCTTGCATAGCAGAAGATAAGTTTCTTCAGGGCAGCTCATCAATCACAAAGCTCAAAAAAACTCACGGGCACATAACAAATATAAAAGTTTTAAAGCGGAGAGAGCAAGATGTCTGACTTCGTATCCGGTATCCTCCTTGAGGTAGTGAACAGAGAGTGAATTTAAAATGGGCGATGTTGAAAAAGAAAAGAAAATTTTTGTGCCACACCATTGAAGAGGGAGACAAGGGCAAGACTGGGCCTAACCTCCAAGGTCTGTTTGGTGGGAAGACAGGTCAAGCAGCTGGATTCACTTACACAGATGCTAACTAGAACAAAGGCATCACCTGAGGAGAGGATACACTGATGGAGTACTTGGAGAATCCCCAAAAGTACATCCCTGGAACAAAAATGATCTTTGCTGGCATTAACAAGAAGGGAGAAAGGGCAGATTTGATAGCTTATCTCAAAAAAAGCTACAAATGAGTAATAGCATTGCCTTGTCTATTTATTGCAAAACAAATGTCTCATGGCTTTTTAATGTGTACCGTAATTAAACTGATTTCTGATAATCAGGTTTCAGATCATGAATGGCGGACAGAATATTATTGTACAGTCCTGATGTAAGTAAAACAAATGTCTCATGGCTTTTTAATGTGTACCGTAATTAAACTGATTTCTGATAATCAGGTTTCAGATCATGAATGGCGGACAGAATATTATTGTACAGTCCTGATGTGGTTAAATGAATATGATCCTTTAAAAAGATTCCTTCCCCAAACCTCCATTCTGTGATATGAACAGACTTACTAATGTTCAATTTTTCAGCAGAATATGGAATAATACCTTCTCCACATGTGTTAAAGATTGGTTTTATAGTCAGATTTATATAGCTAATTATGAGGACATCTTTGAATACTGGGGAAATCCGTTCACTGTTTCCGCATCAAGAAAATTTAACCTGTTTGAATTTGTGATCATTACCTGTTAGAGGCAATGGTTGAAGATGAGGCAATGTCTATATTTTGGGTTTTGATTATACCAATTTAATTAGAATTCCCTGTCTCTGAAATCTGACTTTTACTTATTGAAAAGCATTTTAGTGTGGCTTATGTACAAATGTTAAATAAGGAATATTTAACACTTGTTACATTTTATAGTTAGCCTGTTTAGTTCAGATGCTTGCAGAAGTGACCCTGAGATACAATACCGAGTTTATTTTTAATTCTTTACTAATACAAAATTATAATTCAGGATTTTCTTTATGAAGCTATTCAGAAACACAAAACGGTGGAACTACTGTGTATGTGTGATTGATAGTGGTGCCTTTTGCAAACTTCTTAAGAGAAAGGGATTGTAAATGATGTGGCCATAAAGACTTAAGGTAATTAAAGATAAATAATACATTAAAAAAAAGTTTTAAAGCGCATTTTAAAACACGCAGGAATTTTCGTGCTACCAGTCTAGTAGAAGGCACAATAGCAATATTTCCCAAAAGTCTCCTAACGGACCACTACTATGTGGTGTACCTTTCAAATAAATTATCATTTCAAATATATATATATATATATATATATAATACCGTTGATCGCTATGTTGCCTAAAGGATATGTTCCCATCACACATTTAAAAATTAAAATCAAAACCATAACAACAACACAAGTTATAAATGAATGAAAGCTTCAGCCAAGGAAATAGAAGGGTTTAACCCTTCGGCCCCGCCCCTCCCTCCAGACCACGCCCCCTGCCCTGGCGTCTCCCTTCAGGCCCCGCCCACGTCCCCTGCCATTCATTCACCTGCGTCTCTCTCCGCCTCCACCAGGGGGCGCGCGTCGGGGGACGGGTGCTCAGGCTGGGCGGTCGACTTCCTCAGGGCCGTTAGCACGGTGTCCGGGGACAGGCCGACCAGCTCTTCCCACACAGACTTCGTGTAGAAGTCCACCGTGTGTGCGTTAGAAATGGGCAGGGCGTCCCTCAAAAACTTCACCAGTCCTTGCAACTTGGCACGCAGCGTAGGCAGGTCGTGAGTCCCCGGGAAGGGGAAGGAAACCTCCATGACCCTCACCCTCCCGAGCTGTAGGTGGCGCAAACATGGCCGTGAGGAGACGGCTCTGCTTTCAAGCAACCCAGGCCAGATCAGTAGAGCTTCCGAGCGGGAAGTCTAGTAAGGGAGGAATCGGTGATTGATTGCTTCAGCCCAGTGACGTCTTTGGTGGGCGCCCGCCGACAAGTCACAGCAGTCCAGGAAGTTGTAGGATGGCGCCGGGGAGGCCCGCGGGAAAGAGCCGAATCCAGGGCTTGGGGCGGCATCTCGGAGGGGTCGGAACCAAGAATGAGAAGGGGAAGCGGAAGACGTGGCGGCCTAACTACTCGCCGGCCTTCGTGGGGAGCGTGCGCGAGGGTAAGTCCTCGCCACGGGCTCAGGCCTGGGGCGCGCGGCCTGGAGGGGACAGAACGGGTCCGCCGGTCCTCCCGGACCCCTTGCGTGGGGACTCGGGCGATGCTGTTCGCTTAGAACGCTGACCGAGACGTTTCCCCCGTAGCCGGAAGCGGGGGGGGGGACGCCTGCATCTTCTTCTTCTTTTTTTTTTTTTAATCAGTCCTGGAGCTTGAATTCAGGGCCTGGGCGCTGTCGCTGAGCTTCCCCCCCCCCCTCCTTCCCTACTCAAGGCTAATACTCTACCATTTAAGCCACATATCCACTTTTACACCCCCCCCCCCCATTAAATTGGAGATGAGAGTTTCATGGACTTTTCCCAACCAGCCTGGCTTCGAACCGGTCCCCTCTGTGATCTCATGCTTCTTAATATCTAGGATTCAAAGCATGAGCCTACTACCTGTGCTTGTCATCTTCTTCTTTTTTAATGTTAAAAGTATTTCCGGATGCAAATTGATTCGTTTATGTCTCCAAAATCAAAGGTAGCTGCTGTTGTGTTAACTTTTTTATTTATATATTTGCCAGTCCTGGGCTTGAACTGAGGACCTGAGCACTGTCCTTGGACTTTCTCGAGGCTAGAGCTCCACCACTTGAGCCTCAGCACCACTTCCAGCTTTTTTTTTTTTTCTTCAATGTATGTGGTACAGAGGAATCGAACCCGGGTCTTCGTGTATGCTAGGCAAGCACTGTGCCACTATGCCAAACTCCAGGCCCTGTTGTTTCAACTTTTAAGTATTTATTGAAAGCCCAGCTAATATTTTCAGATGAATTATATTGAGCTATATATGAATGTTATGAAATACATCAGACTAGACACACTCAGATGAATTATATTTCAGTACAAGTTCTGCAACATTCTGGTCATTTTGAAATTTTTGCATGTATCTGTTTAATACCAACTAAGGACCAACTTGTTCTTAAATCTAGTCAGCTTAAATTTGTTGCTTGACCTAAAGCATAAGAAAATCTAGCATATGAATTTGATATAATGTAAAGAGTTTCATATTGTTTTCCTTCAGTTTACATCCCATGGAAATAGCTAACTGAATTCTTGCAATGTAGGACAAGGCTTTGCATTTCGAAGAAAACTGAAGATTCAGAAATACTACAGGAAATTGCAGTGGAAAGAAAAGAAGGGTCAAACATCCCAGGAATCCCAGTTCACAGACCACTACCCAGATCATCTGAAGCATCTTTATCTAGCTGAAGAAGAAAGGCTCAGGAAGCAGCGAAGAAGAGTTGGCCAGCATTTGTCAAAAGAAGCAGCTGACCAGCCTTTGCCTGAAGAACACTCTAACTCTGACCAGACTTTGCCCGAGGACCAATGTGTTGGTCAGCTTCCCCCAGAAGAGCAAGATAGCCAAACAGTAAAGTATGTACATTTTAAAATCTTCCTCTTTAAATGTTAGTGTTTTATGAAAGGTATGATAGTACTTTTTTATATAGGAATTGCATTTTTCTTGTTTAGTACATTTTTTGACATTATAGTTGGATTCCGCGATTGTTTTTAATAGAGTCTTACCTTTAAATTACTGAATTAGGCTAGTATATAGCATAACTGAAAAACAGTGAAATGAGAACTTGAGTTTTAGATTCCTGTTTCAAAAATATGAAACATGTGTCAGGAAGTTCTGGAAGAATAGAAAGATACTCAGTGTGATAGACTAAACACTTGTAGGAAGATGTCACTCAAACTGAAGAAGTACAGTTTTCAAGAACAATGAGTAGTTAATTAAAAGACATAGAAAATGTATAGCTAGGATATCATTATCTTGGTAAGATCAGTTGGGATAGTAGAACAGAAATCAAATGATACCACAGGTAATGAGTGAATAAGAAGTGACAATCATAGTGTAGACTTTTTTTCTATTGTTTTTGAAACTTGATTAAATTAGGGAACGAGATTAATAGAAGAGGTCTTTCTGGTAATAGGTAATTTATGCATTCGTTTATTTTAACAAGGGAGCTACTGAAATATACAGTATAGTTATGGTATGAGAATAATGAGAAGTTGAAAGACAATGGACAGAAAGAATATGATTGTAATATGTGTGCAGAGGAAACAAATGAAATCCCAAGTAGATTATCCTTAGGAATCTTAAGACTTTCAGAGACGTGAAAAGACTTCAAAGTAGAACACTTCTAAGTGGAGACTAGGTTAATGGCATGCTAATGTTTCCTGACTAGATAAGATGGAAGAGGCAAGATGGTCAGAGAATTTTGAATTTTTCAGTCTTGTTTTTTTAACATTTAAGATCTTTCAAGGTTTTCTGCAGTTTCTGTGGTTAAATATTTCTCCAAGAATTTCCATTACTATTTTATTGTTTTGTAATCTTAAAACCTTCAGTAATTTCAAGTGTTTTTTGACATTTTTCATAAAAAATTATTGTTTTCTCTTCAAACAATTTCCACTCTTTTTAGCCTACAACCACTTTTTGCTAGTTATTTTAAAGATGGAGTCCCTTGGACTTTTCTTCCCCAGGCTGCCTTCAAGCTTTTGTCCTCCAAAAATTAGCCTCCTGAATTGCGAGTATTATTACCATTACGAAATTACTAAATTATTTTTAATGAGTGTAACTTACTTGTCTTAATTTTTATTAGTTCTGTGACTGTTCCAAAGAAAAGTAAAAAGAAAACGTCGAATCAAAAAGCAAAAGAAGAATATGAACAGATACAAGCTAAGCGTGCTGCTAAAAAACAAGTAAGTTTTACTTGTAAAATATTTAGGTATTCTTTTTTTAAGCTTTAAATTGTTATCTTTGTATATTGTGTCATATTATGATTAAGGCTACACGGATTACAGGAGAAATAGAAAAACTGCACATACAATGGGACATCTTTTCAGCTGTTACAATGTTTGACATACTGAAATCATTATAGTGTTATAGTGCATTTTGAGTTGTGACTCTTCAGAACTTTATAGCTTTGAAATTTGTTTTTGTTTTTCTGTTTTGTTTTGGATTTTCTTTGGTGGGTCATGGAGCTTGAATTCAGCCTGGGCACTGTCCCTGAGCTCTTCAGCTCAAGGCTATTGCCCTACCCTGGGCCTTGGTGTTGTCCCTGAGCTCTTCAGCTCAAGGCTACCTACCACCCTACCTTTGAGCCAGGCCCCACTTCCCATTTTCTAGAGTTTAATTGGAGATGAGTCTCAGGTCCTTTTGTGCCTGGGCTGGCTTTGAACCTTGATCTTCAGATCTCACCCTCCTGAGTAGGATTATAGGTGTGAGCCACTGTGCCTGGTGCGAAATGTATTTCTTTGTACTCAAACTTGAGTCTGTTGTACCCAATGAAATGAACATGGTGCCAGAATCTTAATGGTTAGCAGTGTTTGGCACATACACAGAAAGAAGTCAATAAATATATTTTAACTTAAATACATAAATGTGATTGCAAACGTAGATGAAAATGAAGTTTTCAGTGGTACATGGAGGACAACACTATATAGACTTCTAATGTCATTATAATTATTTGACTTGTCTCTTTGTGTCTATTTTTTTTCTTTGTATACAAATACATAAAGCTTGACAGTAGCTATGTTTTCCCATTGTATGTCTATGTATTATTGCTGTGGAAGGTAATGAGGCTGCAGTTCTTTACTTTGGGGAAACTATACTTTGTAAAATGTAAGAGAAAAACTTAAAGAGTATTTGTATGGTAATAGCCACCTTAAAACCATTTCTGATCTATAGGTACTGTTTAATGAAAGTTACATGTATTTATACTTTCAGGAATTTGAGAGGAGAAAACAAGAGAGAGAAGAAGCCCAAAGACAGTACAAAAAGAAAAAAATGGAAATGTTCAAAATACTGAGCAAAAAGACAAAAAAGGGCCAACCAAACTTGAATTTACAAATGGAATATCTTCTTCAAAAAATACAGGAAAAAAGTTAGACATTATGTCCTTAAAGTTGAAGTATCTTCTGCCCCTTGGGCTCTTTTGTACGCATAATGGTGTGCCTCTGAGCAGTGAGCTTTAGTTGACACAAACTGAATTACAAAACTGCAAATATTTTGGTTCTTGTCACATTTTCTGTGTATGTGTTACATACACAGACTTGTATGATTGTGTCTTATTTATTTACCTCTAAAGGGAGACGGCTTGAAGAGTTTAAGAACCTTCTGTTTGATAGATAAGCTTAAACTCAAAATACTTTTGTACCGTATATAGAATTTATATGAAATAAAATGTTTTCAAAATAAAAGAGCAAAGCTTTCTGTGAAATATTTTAGTGATATAAATTGCTTCAGCTTAGTATTCTACCACAGTGTGGAGCTCAAAATTCATTTTAATAAACCTAGTGCATATTATTCATGTAATAAGGCAGTGCCTAGGACACTTAGCTAGTCCTAGTTATTAAAACCATTGATATTCAGAGGGAGGTAGTTCAAGGTTAGCGAAGGCAGAAAATTTCTCTAACCAGCAAAACCACAGTCCCAGAGACAAGGCTTAAGCTGAAGTGCCACCTGAGTGAACAAGTAAGCATGAGGCCCTGAATTCAAATCCTAGTACTGCCAAAATAAATGCGTTTTAATGGGGAGAGAAGGAAAGACTCCTCTGAGAGTTTTTGTTTTCATTTAACTACAATCTGCAGGACAGTGGATTTTCCAGAAACTTGAGCACTGGAGTTATATTGTGTCCTTACCTTTATGTAGGCTTCATAACATAGTTTGAAGTCAGGCATCATTAGCATGCCCATAATCTCAATACCTGGGAGACTGAAAAGGAAATTGGTAATGTAAAGCTAGTTTAGACTATATACAAAATTCTAGGCCAACCTGAATTATGTCATAAGTCAGTTTTCTAAACAACAAAAACTAGTTTGACTTAAAAGTCTAATATTTTATAAGCATTTCTTTAAATGAAGTACATGGCTTATTAGTGAAGGCCTTTTAATTGATGATGGAAATGCAGCATCTTCAGTTAAATGAATTGAATTTTGCAGATATTGTGGGAAAAGACTAACAGTAAAAGCACTGTCATTGTGTAATACTTTTGGTAATCTTGACAGCTGAAATAACTTTAATTGTAATTTCAGGAAAATAAAAAGGCTGAACTATAGTTATTGTAAACAAAAAGAACATACAATAATAGTTACAAAACTAAACTATACATGATGGCACATGCAGTTTGAAATTCGGCTACAAGGAGTTTTTGCCCTCCACTGATTTCATTTGAAAGTACTCTAGAAGATGCTTACAAAACACTAAACTTATTCTTGGGTTGAGGCTCAAGTGTTAGTGCATTTGACAAGCAAGCATGTGTTCCTGAGATCAATCCTTAGTACCACTCAAAAATGAAAACACTTTAAAATGTGTTAATACACTGCTGTGTTTGAACTATGCAGAATGCCAAAACCTATCTAGACTAAAGAAAGTATGTGATTATGTGGGGTATAAAATCTTATTGCCTAAAATTGCTTTCAGGAGGGTAGCAAAAGCTTGTGGTATATTGTGATGAAGAGCACTTAACAATGTAAGGGATAGGAAGACTACCTGTCTTTTTGATGTTGTTCTCCATAAGGAAGATACACCCATTAGCTTAATGATCAGTCTCCTGAAAGTCTTTTGCTTAGGGCAGGTATCATAACTTTAAAAATAAGCTAAGAATGGGCTGGGGATTTAGCTAGCAGAAGAGCCCTTGCCTGGCAAGTGCAAGGCCCTGAGTTTGGTCCTCAGCTCTGGAAAAAAAAAGCTATATGAAAAACAAAAATAAGCTAAGAAGGACATAAGCTATACTTTCTTCCCTTCAGTTTTCATCATTTTCATTGAGATGGTTACTCTAGCTTACCTTAATTTTTCTCAAGGGACTCACCCTCTCGAGGAGCTCAGACTAGTGGCACATAACGTCCTACTTTTTCTACTATAAGTTGTAAAACAGTCTATTGAAGAAAAGGTAAGAAGAGGAGAAATTAATCAAGGAGAAACCTGTATTTGGGGAGATGTAATGTCTAAAAGATAGTGTGTAGTTAAGATGTAGTTCATTGGTAACAGTGCCTGCTTAGCATGTGTAAGGTCCTAAAATGTAAAATTTGTACTTTATATACTGTGTCCACCATATTTAACTTGGAGCACTATGCACAAGAAAAGAGCTTGTGTTTTCAGACTTTAATGTGTACATGGTAGTATCATATTGTCTTTATTGATTTATGCTAAAGTTTTGCAAGTCTGCAGGCTTTTAATTGCTGTCAATTTGTTTTCCCTATGGGTCATACGGCTTCAACTCTGGGCCTGGGTGCTGTCCCTGAGCTAATTACTGTAGTTGTAGTGAAAGTTTTAAGACTTCCTATTGTTGACCTAAAATTTAGGGAAGCTATATGCAGGAAATAAGTTTCTTTCTATAATAGAGAATGTCCTTAAACAAAAATGCAGACTCCACCAAAAACTAGTGTGTGGAAACAACTTTTTTACGCTTACCAGGGTACAACAAAGGCAGGCAGAGATGCTCACGCCAATACTAGTCTGGCTTATCAGATGTCACTTAAGGAGAAGAGGCTTGGCAAGCTTCCTTGACTGTAATTAGGATCATGAAAGGCAGGGGCATGAGTCACTAGCCCCAAAAGCAAGTTGCTGCTATTAGACCTTGACCTACATTAAACAAGCAACATATGCATGAGTCAGAAGTCTTTTCTTCGGAGGTCCAAATGACCAGAAAATATGACAAGAATTTAATAATAGAAAAGTAGTCTGAGATAGGAAGGTCTTAACAGCTCTCAATATTTAGTTCTTCTGAACTTTAGTCAGGTTCCTGTGTGCAATAATAGTCTTCCAGAAAAATACCGATTTTCGGTTCAATGACTTTGTGAATTGAAGTGATAAAGATTTGAATAGAAAGAGATTTTGACCATTCTATGTAAGTGGCAAAGACCAGAACAAAAGTGAAAGAAGACCAAGTGAATGGTACCACCCAAGTACCAAGTCTATACTTAATAAGATCATAGAATTTCGAATAACTGCCCATCAGAGAAAAGATACAGTGTGCCACACTGGATAAATGGTGATAAAAACATAGTATTGTAGACAAATACCTTTCAGTTTAGTGCTGTGAACTGCATTCTGAAGAGGCTAGGTCCTTGCAAGCTATCACCCTACTACAGATTCTGCTACATGAATTCTGGGAGTCTAATTTTGTAGATGATAACTAAATTTAAGTTTGGGGAGTATGATACCAGTATTACTATCTTAAGTGTTTTATTATCTTTGGGTCCTTTAAGATTCAAGTCATAACATGCATAATGTTGAATTAATTTTACTCAGAGTAGCTCAATGAGTCAGTCATATTCATTCTGAAGAAATTCAGGTTGCAGCTGCATAGGAGTCTAAGTAATAACATTTCTGTCTGAGTGATGAGAAGTGAAAAACTGGAGAGAACATTTTTAATGTCCCCTTGGACATTAACTTAAAGATATTTGAATAGACTTCATTTTCTTCATAGGAATTTGATAAAGGAAAAATTGTACTAAAATGAGAAATATCAGTTTTATTTTTTTGTTGACAGCTTTCTGGGTTCTGTTTAGTTAAATAATTCTTGGTTGAGTCATCCATGGAAGTGACAGTCGATGGTAGAAATGCATACCTCAGAGCCGAGTGAATCCTGAGGTTTGTAGACTTATTGAGCCTGGTGTGGTGATGCATGTCTTCTACCAAGTAGAAAATAGAAGCAGTATTTTTTTTTTTTTACCAGTTTTACAGATGTGGTCATAAAAATTCAAAATCACAGGATCTTTCTATAATACCATGTCATAACAATTTAGCTGGCTCTTTATCAACCTTGCATGTCATACATAGTAACAATCATCAAAAAATTATCAGTGCCTGGAAGAATTGCTTGGTTCAAAGAAAATTCATTCATGATGTGCTTATAATAATACAATGTAGGTATGTAAGTCAAAAAATCTGTGGCTGAATCTGTCTGTCTGTCTATCTATCTATGATGATTCTATGCCTGAGTTGATTAAAGGATTCATGTCATTTTCTAGAATAAATGAAAAGCTGCAGGAAAGGACAGATAACCTTTACTCTCTTAGACACTTCAACTGCAAAGCAAAGTCACATGAATATCATAATTCCAACTGTGAATCTCATAAAGCTGAATAAGATACTGTAATCCTCAAATGGATACCACACAAGTGTTTCACTCAGCAGTCTTCATCTAACACACAAAGCTAGCTACAGCCATCTCTCAGACACTGCTAATGAAACAACAGTTTTCTAATTTGCAATGGGGTAGTTTATATCTTGTAATTATAGAAGACCTAGCTTTTCTCTCCAACTTCTATAATGAGTCTCTAATATTGAACTTTTATTTTTAAGCACATACAATTCCACTATTTCAACAGCAAGAGTAGAAATACCAATAGAAGAATTTCCTTAAGTTAAAAACAATTACTCAGTTTGTTGGATTTATATCTAAGTAGGCCTCAAATGATCTGTTCACAGCATTGAGGAAAGTCAGTAGTGCCTTTCTTACCATCTACACCCCCTTGCCTTTCTTAGAAACAGAATCTTGGAAATACTAATATTAATATAAAGGTTAAAGTTCATGCTTTCAAATATAAATTGAGATGTGAATTCATTGCAACATATTTATTTTTGTATTTTTGTTCAGGTACTAAGGCTTGACTGGGTGGGGGGATCAGGGAGGGAGCAAGAGAGAGAACGAGAGAGAGCATTCCAGCTCTAATTTGAACTCAGGGCATATGCATTATCTGTGAACAAAGCTAGCTCTCTACTATTTGAGCCACAACTCTACTTTCAGCTTTTTGGAAGTATTTAATTTGTAGACAAGAGTCTCATAGATTGTGCTGCCCTGGCTGACTCTAATCTGAGATCCTTGTATCTCAGCCTCCCGCTTAGCTAGAATGATGAACATGAGCCTCCAGTACCTGGCCAAAAAGACAAAAGAAAAAAGAACAAAGCATCCAACACATTAATATCTCGTGTTATTTGTATTTTATGCTTGCATTTGCAAAGTGGAGTTTGTTTTTTTTGTAGTAATCGATATGTGTAGTGTGAATTACACACTACACATATAAATGCTCAACAACCATTTTCTTAGTAAATGATAACTCACTGCACAATTTATCTTTGCATTGCTTTTCCAGGTAATATATGTGTAGCATACTTCATTGGTAGAATAATAAATATTAAATCTTTTAAGTTTTGAAGCAGAGACCGGAAGCTTCTACCTTACCTTACCCATAGATAACTTTTTTTTTTTTTCTGGTGGGTTTTGGGGCTTGAATTTGGCCTGGGTGCAGTCCCTGAGCTCTTCAGATCAAGGCTACTGCCCTTTTTTTTATTTTATTTTTTATTTTTTGATTTTTTTATTGTAATTAGTAAAAGGGTTACATGATATTTGCCAGATAGAAGATGCATTAATTCACGTACATTGATACCCTTTCACATGTCTTGGTACCCATTTCCCTCCCCCCCCCACACCCCCCACCCGTCTTGGTTTTCTCCCCTTCCCTATCAAATTTCAAATATCCAAATACAAATAAATTCAATATATCAGATAACAAAGTGAGATACTATACCAATATGAGATAACCAAGGGACAGCAAAGGAGATGAGAGACAACATAGTACATTAAGGACAACAATCATTCATTATATGTACTGCCCTTTTTAAAAAAATATTTTTTATTGTATTTAATAAAAGGGTTACATGATATTTGCCAGATAGAAGGTGCATTAATTCACATACAATGATACCCTTCCACATGTCTTGGTCCCCATTACCCTCCCCCCACCCCCCCTCTTGGTTTTCCCTCCTTCCCTGTCCAATTTCAAGTAACCAAATACAAATGTATCCAAATATCAGATAACAAAGTGAGATATTGTGACAATATGAAATAACAAAGGAACAGCAAGAGATGAGAGCTGCTCCACCCTTGAGCCAAGTCCCATTTCCCAATTTTCTAGAGTTTAATGATAGATAAGAGTCTCAGGTCCTTTTGTGCCCAGGCTGGCTTTGAACCTTGATCCTCAGATCTCAGCCTCCTGAATAGCTAGGATTACAGGCATGAGACACTGTGCCTGGCCCCATAGATAACTTTTAAAATACCTGAGGTATAGTGTATGTTATATGATTAATCAGGATTTACAATTCTGAACATGCATCTGTGCTTATAGACTATACCTTAGATATAATTGGGAAAGACATCTATATTCACATTCATTTTGTATTTCCTGAGAATATTTTACATTAGTGATCTGATAAATTGGCCATGTATTTGAGACATGTTGCAATACCTTTGCGTGTATAGATGTTTTGGCAGTCATGGAATATGTGTTGATATCTTCAAATGAGAATGCACTAATCTACTAGTTTATCAGTCTATAGAGCTTTGCTATCCTAATGATTACTGAAATTCAGAACCATCATGAATGTTTTATGCGGAGTATGACAGAGACAAAAATGTTTGAATATTAATGTACACATTTACAATTTTAGCGTGGAGTATATTTAGAGTTGTAATTGCAAAATTATTCATTTGCAACTTTAAAAATGCTATTAAGGATTTTGAGAATTAGCTTAAATGTTCTATCTTGGGACATTCTGCAGCTGATAAATCTGAGTTTGGCTTCTGATAACGTGGAACTATGACATACTGCTTTCAGGATTAGACACTGAAATAATTAATATTCCTTATGGACCTTTCTAAAAAGGCAAAATTAACTGTATTCATTCATTCATTCTATTTATAATTCATGAAAATAGAATTTAAATATAATTTGGAACTCAGAAATCGGGAAAATGAAGTAAAAGACTTCTCAGTTATTTCTTCAAGGTCATTCAACAATGTAATTTCCAAGCTAGAAACTCAGTTGTTATTTGCTCTAGAGATTACATGTATGAAATTTCAATGGAGATATTTAAGCTCTTGGAAAGCACTGCCTGCCTTCTATGGAATTCCACATTTCCTACTGAATATTATATAGGTTTTCCTTTTTTACTTGGCAACCTATAAGATCAATTCTCTCTCTCTCTCTCTCTCTCTCTCTCTCTCTCTCTGTCTCTCTCTCTGTCTCTCTCTCTCTCACACACACACACACACACACACACACACACACACACTCAGATAAAGTTCACTCTTAACTTGTCTAGGATATCCAGGGTAATCTCTATAAAATAAAATGATTTCTCAGCCAGCAACCCTATTTCTAGTCCCCCTCTCCCCATTTTTTTCATGCTACTCATGTGTAGATGACCATCCACCGTTCTGCATTTGAGGTATTAGAGTCAATAAGAAAACAAATACTATAGAAAAATCATAACTACTTAAATGCATAGAAAATACCTACTCAGCTATATCAATGAGACAGCTCAAAACAAAGCAAAACACTAAACCAAGAGGAAAAAGATGCATGATCATTGCCTTTTACTATATTCACTGCTGGTGTTTGAGTGTGTGCATGTGTGCGTGTGTGTGTGTG
Organism: Megascapheus bottae; assembly: GCF_031878675.1. Lineage (NCBI taxonomy): Eukaryota > Metazoa > Chordata > Mammalia > Rodentia > Geomyidae > Megascapheus > Megascapheus bottae. The sequence goes on along the minus strand of NC_143510.1, from coordinate 69,526,101 downwards.
TGTGTGTGTGTGTGTGTGTGTTATAACTCTAAGTATCTCTGCGATGAAAGTTGGATTAATGTTGAAAAATGACTTGAGAATTTTTTAACTTCACATCATTAGTACTGTGTCTCAACATGGCATTTTTAAGTGCTTTAAGCCTTGAAAATGAAAAAAAAAGACAACCTGAACTAAATGTATGTGAGTTTGATGGGCAGAGGTGGGCACAGTTAACCATGTCCAATCTTATCCTGAAGATTGGTCTTTATAAAGGTTATCCTTCCATTTGGGTCTTAGATCAAATGAACAAGTAAAGAAAACTGGAATTGATAAGTAGAATGTTCAAAGAAAACTAGGATTCCATTGTGTACAAATACCACAACTTGTTGATCCACTCATCAACTGAGGGACATCTAGGTTGGTTCCATATCTTTGCTATGGTGAATAGTGCTGCAATGAACATTGTTGTGCTAGTGGGTTTAGTATGTCCTTGTTTCTGGGTGGTTGGGTAAATGCCAAGTAGTGGAATTGCTGGGTCATAGGGGATTTCTATGTTTAGACTTTTGAGGCACTGCCACACTGCTTTCCATAGTGGTTGAACGAGTTTGCACTCCCACCAACAGTGTAGTAGTGATCCCTCCTGGCCACATCCCCTCCAGCATCTGTTGTCATTCGTTTTTCCTGATCCTGGCCATTCTAGCTGGAGTGAGGTGGAATCTTAGAGTTGTTTTGATTTGCATTTCTTTTATGACCAGAGATGTTGAGCATTTCTTCATGTGTCTATAGGCCATTTTTGTTTCTTCTTCAGAGAAGACTCTCTTTAAGTCTTTGCCCATCTTTTAATGGGATGGTTGTTACTTTGGAGATTAGTTTTGGAGTGATTCAATTTTTTGAGCTGTTGATATATTTTAGATATGAGGCCTTTGTCCGTTGTTTGGTTGGTGAAGATCTTCTCCCACTCTGTAGGCTTCCTGATTAGTTTACTAGCTATATCCTTTGCCATACAAAAGCTCTGCAGTTTAATGCAGTCCCACTTGTCCAGCCTTTCTCTGATTTGTTGTGATTCTTGGTCTTTATTAAGAAAGTTTCAACCTGTGCCAAGGAGGCCTAATGTATCTCCTATTCCTTCCTGTAGAGTTTTCAGTGTGTCAGCTTTTACCTCCAGGTCTTTGATCCATTTGGAGTTAATTCTAGTGCAAGGTGACAAAGAAGGATCCAGCTTTAGTTTTCTGCAGGTGCTTAACCAGTTCTGCCAGCACAACTTGTTGAAGAGGCTGTCTTTCTTCCATTCTATGCTGCTGTCAGAAAGAATGACATCGCCCCATTTGTTAGGAAATGGAAAGACTTAGAAAAAATCATATTAAGTGAAGTAAGCCAGACTCAAAGGAACTTAGGCTCAATGGTTTCCCTCATTCGTCATAATCAGAAGAAACCTTGGACTCTACTAGCAGAGATTTGCAATAGAGCAAAATCTTGATACATAAGGACATATAATGTGAAGCTAATTGAAAGGACCTCCAGGATAGTGAAACAAAAGCCATATAATGAATGATTGTTGTCCTTAATGTACTATGTTGTCTCTCATCTCCTTTGCTGTCCCTTGGTTATCTCATATTGGTATAGTATCTCACTTTGTTATCTGATATATTGAATTTATTTGTATTTGGATATTTGAAATTTGATAGGGAAGGGGGGAAAACCAAGATGGGTGGGGGGTGTGGTGGGGGAGGGAAATGGGTACCAAGACATGTGAAAGGGTATCAATGTATGTGAATTAATGCACCTTCTATCTGGCAAATATCATGTAACCCTTTTACTAATTACAATAAAAAAATAAAATATAAAAAAAGAAAACTAGGATTAAGAAATTGAGGATTAGGGTAGCAGTTACATAGATTATTTGAATTATGTATTGGATTAACCCACAGAAATCTTTTCAGAAGGTTATAATATTTTAGTTAAGTCAGTATAAAACAATACCTTCCAGATCTTTTCATACTGCAAAATAAAGGCTAAGATCCATGAATTCAAATTACACTTTATTTGCATACCCAATAATTTATATGAATAAGTATTGCAATGCCAATAGGAAACCAATGGCTCTGCTTTACGTGTAGACTTATGTCTAGAACATAATTAATGCAAGACATATTGTTAACACAGCATAAGTAGATAAAACTGGCTATGGTTCATCCTGACACATAGCTGATGAATGACTCAACTAGGGATACTTTTGTGAATGTTACCCTATATGAAGGAACCTTTTTCATGAATGCTCATAAAAAAAGAATTCAGAGAATATATACATTTCCTGAATTGTGTTGAAGTATATAATTCCCAGCTCATAATATGGACAGAGCTTTTATGTGATGGCCTTTTGGTTTCTAAAATGAGATGAGAGCTGATAATTTGCATTTTCCATAGCCACAGTGTAAGACTGCTTAAACTTCATCTGGATGTTTATAGCTGCTTTCCTGATAATTCGTTTTATAGTGATTCAACTAGATATGCTACATATTAAAATTCGTGTCTTTTATGCTGATGTGGCATTAGTGCATCTTATCAAGACGAGAATTCAATTACAAAAAGTAATATGGATGTAAAAATAGCTTTGCTGTTCCTATGTATCTTAAATGAACTTATTATGATATAGGAACCACCCTATGACTTTGTTCTTCCTATTACTCCAGCTTCTTCTCCTGCAGGTTTTGTATATACCATCTATGGTTTAGTAAAATTCTTTGGACTCTAAGTTTGAAACCATAATGTCACACTGAGCAGAGTCCACGTTGTAGGAAAGAAAAGATATCTTAGATGTAAACTGATGAGATTAAATGGATAAGATATGGTATTTAATTGAAACTGACATAAAGTAGAAAGAGGGAAATCTTGGATGGATTCCTAACTTGTATTTTGTGTGTAAAATAGAAAAGTGGGGTTCTAAGCACAGTGGGTGTAGTGTGGATAGTGGGAGTAAAAAAATCTGCAAATTTACCATGTGTAGAACTGTGCAAATCACTTGTGGTTTCCCTCCACCTGACTTACACCTGTGTGAGTAGTGTCTTGAAAAACCTGTCCATTTTGTTTGTCATCTGTTTCCTGCAAAACTTTTACAATAATTCATATACTAGACATGGCCCCAGAGAACAGAATCCCAAATTTGGGAAACAAATTGCTCATGTAGGTAAAAACTGCTAGGAATAAATGAGATACAGATCAATTTTGACATAATAATGTTGCTACTTAAATAATCATAGATACTGGCATGGGCGTCATATATGAACAACTGAAGGCATTGTGTGGTAAGATTTCTTGAAACTTAGGACAACAAGTATCATTAAAAAATACTTGCCAAGGGCAGGGAGTTTGGCCTAGTGGTTAAAGTGCTTGCCTAGCATGCACAAAGACCCAGGTTCAATTCCTTGGTACCACATACATAGAAAAAAGCTGTAAGTGATGCTGAGGCTCAAGTGGTAGAGCTCTAGCCTTGAGAAAGTCCAAGGACAGTGCTTAAGCCCTGAGCTCAAGCCCAGGACTGGCAAAAAAAAAAAAATACTTGCCAAGGGCCAGGAGTTTGGCCTAGTGGTAGAGTGCTTGCCTAGCATGCATGAAGACCAGGATTCGAGTTCTCGATAACACATACATAGAAAAACGTTGAAAGTGGTGCTGTGGCTCAACTGGTAGAGCTCTAGACTTGAGAAAACACAAGAACAGTGCTCAGGCCTAGAGTTCAGGTCCCAGGACAGGCAAAAAAAAATAGTCATCATCACTTTCTTTCTCTTGGTTAAAATAGGGCAGATATGGAAATGGTAATTTAATAAATACAAATATCTGGGGTCCATGATCAGAAAGTCTTAAGAGCAGTCTTGAATCAGTTTCATGTATGGAGTTTGAAAAACTTCCTTTTCAGTCAGGTATGACTGAAACTATTTCTATGTCTGATCAAGAGGTTGAAAAGTTTTAACACAAATAAATTCTTTATTGTATTTTATTTTTTTTTAATTTCAGTATGTAGAGGGGTTACAGTTACATTTCCAAGACAGAAGGTGCATTACTTCTCATACATTGATATCCCTTCTTATATTTTTATCCCCATTTCCCTCCCTCATCCCCTCCCCTCATTTCTCCTCTCCTATTCCAAATAAACAAGAAAAACTTGTATATAATATACTAGGTAACAAAGTGATACTGTAACAACATAAGATTAACCAAAGGGCAAAACAAGAGAGAAAAACATAATAAATAAAGAATAAGTCACTTAGGATTAAGCTCTTTGTTCCATGTCCTGGAGGTCCATTAATTTGGGTTTGAGCTATTGTAATCCTCAGCTAGGAGATTCTAGATGTGTACAAATTATTACAGATGAGGGAAACCATTGAGCCTATGTTTACTTTGGTCTGACTTATATCACTTAATATAATTTTGTCCAAGTCTTTTCATTTCCTTAGAAATGGTGCAATGTTGTTCTTTCTGATGGCAGCATAGAATTCCATTGTGTATAAATACCACATCTTGTTGACCCAATCATCAACTGAGGGGCATTTAGTTTGGTTCGATATCTTTGCTGTGGTAAATAGTGCTGCAATGAACATCATTGTGCTAGTGGATTTAGTATGTCCTTGTTTCTGGACCAATGGGTAAGTGCCCAGTAATGGAATTTCTGGGTCACAGGGGAGATAGATGTTTACTCTTTTTTTTTTTTTTTTTTTTTTTTTTTGCCAGTCCTGGGCTTGAGCTCAGGGCCTGAGCACTGTCCTTGGACTTTTTCTCAAGGCTAGAGCTCTTCCACTTGAGCCTCAGCACCACTTCCGGCTTTTTTCTATGTATGTGGTACCAAGGAATCGAACCCGGGTCTTTGTGCATGCTAGGCAATCACTTTAACCACTAGGCCAAACTCCTGGCCCAGATGTTTACTCTTTTGAGGAACTGGTTTTCTATAGTGGTTGAATGAGTTTACATTACCACCAGCAGTGTAGTAGCGATCCCTCCTAGCCACATCCCCACCAGCATCTGTTGTTGGATTTCTTGATCATGGCCATTGTAACTGGAGTGGGGTGGAATCTCAGAGTTGTTTTGATTTGCATTACTTTTATGGCCAGAGATGTCGAGCACTTCATGTGTCTGTAGGCCATTCTTATTTCTTCGTCACAGAAGACTCTTACTTCTTCAGAGAAGACTCTCTTTAAGTCTTTGGCCCATCTTTGAATGGGATGGTTGTTTCTTTGGAGATTAGTTTTGGAGTGATTCAATTTTTTGAGCCATTGATATATTTTAGATATGAAGCATTTGTCTGTTGTATGGTTAGTGGAGATCTTTTCCTACTCTGTAGGCTTTCTATTTAGTTTGCTAGCTATGTCCTTTGCCATACAGAAGCTCTTCAATTTAATGAAGTCCCACTTATCCAGACTTTCTTTGATTTTTTGTGTTTCTGGGTCCTTATTAAGAAAGTTTTGACCTGTGCCAAGGAGACCTAGTGCATTTCCTATTCCTTTTTTGTAAAGTTTTCATTGTATATGCTTTTACCTCAAGGTCTCTTATCCATTTGGAATTAATCCTAGTGCAGGGTGACGAAGGATCCAACTTTAGTTTTCTGCAGGTGCTTAACTAGTCCCATTAAAAGATGGGCTAAAGATGTAAAGAGAGTCTTTTCTGAAGGAGAAGTAAGAATGGCCTACAGACAAATGAAGAAATGCTCGACATCTCTGGTCATAAAAGAAATGCAAATCAAAACAACTCTGAGATTCCACCTTACCCAGTTAGAATGGCCATGATCAAGAAATCTAAGAACAACAGATACTGGAGGCGATGTGGCCAGGAGGGATCACTACTATACTGTTGGTGGGAGCACAAACTCGTTCAACCACTATGAAAAGCAATGTGGCAGTTCCTCAAAAGACTAAACATAGAGCTCCCCTATGACCCAGCAATTCCAATACGGCGTCTACCCAATAGTCCAGAGACAAGGGCATACTAAATCCACTAGCACAATGATGATCATTGCAGCACTATTACCATCAGAAAGGCATGGAACCAACCTAAATGCCTGTCAGTTAATGATTGGATCAACAAGATGTGGTATTTATACACAATGGAATTCAGAAAGAATGACATCGCCCCATTTTTAAGGAAATGGAAAGACTTAGAAGTAACCCAGATTCAAAGGAATATAGGCTCAATAGTTTCCCTCATTTGTCATAATCAGTAGAAACCTTGGGCTCTCCTAGCAGAGGTTTACAATAGGGCAAAACCTAGAGACATAGGGTCATATAGAATAAGGCTAAATGAAAGGACCTCCAAGATATAGAAACAAGAGCCATATAAGGTGTGGTTGTTGTTCTTAATGTACTATGTTATTTCTCATCTTACCTTGTTATCTGACATACTGTATATGTGTTCATTTGTTTAATTGAAATAGGATAGGGAAGGGGAAAACAAGATGAAGGGAGGGGGTTGGGGGAGAGAAATGGGGACAAGAACATGAGAAGGGGTGGCAACGATTGTTAAGAAATGCACCTTCTATCTGACCAATATAATGTAGCCCTTCTATTAATTACAATAAAAAATAATAAAAAGGCATGGGTCTAGGGTTATATTTCTCTTTCTTTTATGATTCCCTGTCTGGTTTCAGAATGATGGTTATAATGGCTTCATAGAATGTAACTCAAATTCTAAGTCTCTTGCGGGGAAGGGGGGGTTGTTCGAACAGAAGTATCAGAGGGCAAGGAGTGGAATGATGAAACTGCAGACATGAATATTTGATCCTCCTGGACAATTCTGAGAACTTTGATGTTATTTTGACTGCCATCATCAATTTCCTCAAATGGAGACATACAGAAGAAAAAATATTCTGAATTTCTTCTACATAAAACCTTTTTAGGGACTAGAGATGTGGTTCAAGTGATAGATCTTCAACTGGGGGCAAGCAAGGAAGAATGTAAGGCCCTGAATTCAAGCTCCAGGACTAGTAAAAACCAAACAAAAACATCTAATGACTATACTTGCCTCACCAATCATTGTCACTCATTTTTAGTGGACTTTGGTTTGTTTTCAGACCTAGAATATGTGAAAAATACAAGGACTACACCAACAAGAAATAGCCCCCACATTGTGGATATTTACCTCTCTGGATAGAGAGGAGACTAAAACCTGCAAGTGTCAGAGTGGATTGGAAGATATTAGATGGAAAACAAAATGTAAGATGTGATTAAGACAACATCATCATGAATATATTCATCTATTCATCTAGGAATGTAATTTAACAAACAAACTGGCCTAAGCATGTAGGTTTAGATGTATTTTATAGATTGACACAAGAAAATCTTTGAGGAGTGATGAAAGTTTTCTAAACCTTGATTGCGGTAGTGGTTGAACAACTACATAAACTTATTGAGCCTTAGCAAATGATATATTTGAATGGACACTTTGATAAAGCTATTTTTGAAGTAGCATAAAAAGAAAATTACAAATGTGAAAATAGAGTTTTTGTTCTGTTATGATTTTTCCTTTCTTTGCTGTGTGTGTGGGGGGGTGTGGGTGTGTGGGTGTGTGTTGGTCGTGAGGCTTCAACTCTGGTGCTAGGTACTTACTGTCCCTGAGCTCCAGCTCAAGGTTAGCTCTCTACTGTTTGAGGCATATTGCCACTTCCCCTTTTCTAGTGGTTAATTAGAGATAAGAGTCTCATGGACTTTAGTGCTTGGTGTTGGCTTTGAACAATGATCCTCAGATATCAGCCTCCTGAGTTGCTAGGACTACAAGGTGTGAGCCACTGGCATCCAGCATGATTTTTCTTTTCTTATCTATTATAACCATCTCCTCTCCCTCAGGCTACTAGCTCAGACACACAGCAGGTCCCTTATTTCTTCACTATGAGATTTAAGGTACTTAGCCCACTAATGGTTCTTAATACTCAGTAGTATTGCAGAATCACCAGGAGAGCTTTTCAAAAACACTGGCACAGAGCAACCAATTCCCACATCCAAGGTTTGTACTTAATCAGCTTGAGAGCAGTATGTTGTTTGCTTGTTTGTTCTCTTCTTGATTCGAATAGGATGCCAACACTGATAGAAAGCACTGCACTGTTTTTCTGGACTAATCTGGAAGCTATTGAGGGAATCCATCAATGCTGTTGGCATCTGTGATCAAAGCCAGCCCCAAGGAAGTATGTGGAAAACAATTGTGTGGGGGGAAGGGGAAAAGGTTTTCTTTGTCTAAATCTGTAAAGTTGTGGAGTTGGGGTGGAGGTGGGGATTGCAACACCCACCTGTGACTTTTCTCATACTTAAGTATACATGGAACATTGTTACCCCTCACTCAGTTAGTGGAACTTCCCGTGCTAACTCTCCCTCAGTCCAACTGGATTTGATGGATGCATATGGCTGAATGCTTCAAGTTTCTGTTTGCTTTTGGAGGGAAAAAAAAAGAAAAATTCAGAGGAATTAACAACAAGCATGACCTAAATATATGAGTACACCTTATGCTCTCAAAGAAACAAATACTCGCTATTAATTAATTCTCTATAACTTTTATTTTTCTTAAGGTATTAAATTATATTATATTCCCTGATACATTTGTTGCAAGTACCAAAAAATTCAAAGATGCGCATGTTAAAAAATTAAAATTTGTTCATCTTTCTATTCTTTTCATTTATTTTCAGCTCACATAGACATGAAAAAGAATATGCAAATGTTGTTATCACTGCTTTTCTTACTATGGACAGCAGGCTAGCCAGGAGCTGATTATGTGAACCTGGCTGGCCTTGAGATTGAGATCTTCCTGCCTCTGCTTCTTCAGTTCTGTACTTAAGGATTGCAGGACCATAGCCAGTTGTGACTACTTTCCATCATTATTCATTATAGTGATTCACCATGTCCAATATATATTTCTTTCTCATCAGTGTAGATATACCTAATCATATCCTTCGAGATTCCCTTTGGTGAAATTTATGTTTTTCTTTGATATTTGAATATTCTCCCATTTTTACTACTCCAAACATATACCTTAAGTGCTACTACACATATATTATTGAATGCTGATCCTTTCATTTATTGTTGTCTTGTGTGTGTGTGTGTGTGTGTGTGTGTGTGTGTGTGTGTGTGTGTGTGTAGTATGTGTGTGTGTAGTGTGTGCTTGTCCTAGAGCTTGAACTCAGGGTGCTGTATATGAGTTTTCTTTTGTTCAAGGCTAGTGCTCTACCATTTGAGCCACAGCTCCATTTCCTGAATTTTGCTAATTTATTGGAGATTAGAGTCTCAAGGACTTTGTTGTTCAGGCTGGCTTGAACCCACAAAGTTCATATCTCAGCCCTCCTGAGTAGCTAGAATTACAGACATGAAGCACTGGTGCCCCGCTTGATTCTTTTTCGTTTTTGTTTTATTTTCTTTTAATTTTATTGTCAGGGTTACATTCATAAGATACTGAGTAGATTTATTGTCCAACATTTGTTGGACAGATACCCTTGAGTAGAATTGCTTTATCAAAAGCTTCTCAAGCTTATGTGTCTTATCCTCTACTTTCTGGTCATCCTCTCTGTTCTTTCCTCTACCTTCTCCCCAGTCTCTCTCTCTCTCTCCTTTTTTGGGTCTTTTCAGGGTCTCACTATCTAAGCTGTCCTCACATTCAAAATAGCCTTCTGCCTCTGCCTCCTCATACGCTGGGCCTACAGTCATGTACCACAATGCCAAGCTTAGATTTTTAACATGAATTCACTCAACACAAATCTTTGCTTATGTTTATTCTTTCTTTCTACTTTACAGAAGGTTTTAATATTAGGGAATGTATACATTTAATTTATTTATTATATTTAACAATAATCATTTGCTATTAACTTTATTTGTGGTATATTCCTCATGAAAATGAATGTGTAGTTATTTTTTATTAATTGAAGTGTACATTTTATTCAGATTTCTCTACTTTTTTAACATTTTAAACATATTACTTTTTTATGCCAGCAAAGAAATAGAGCAAATTACTATTCTCTTCACCACAATGAACCAAAATAATCAAATAGAAAACATGCCTTTAGCAGCTGAATTTATAAAAAAAAAACAAGGCAAAAAGTTTATTCTTTTCAAAAATCCTAATTGCATTCAATATATACATGCCACTTCGTTATAGCAAGTAGTTAGCCTTTCCTAAAAGAAAGTACCCTTTCAAACCTTCCAGAAAGTAGGTAAAAATTCAGTCAGGAAGGCTATTACTCTGAATGTGTAGTTATTATGATGATCTCTTCCTTTAAGACCTTCTAAGTTTTGTGTTTTGTTTAGGAAAGACTTTCTTCAAAAATGAAATTGAAATGCTTATATTCTTTTCATAAATGTCTTTTGTATTTAAAATTTCCCAATTCCATCTAGAATTTAGTTTTGTATGGGGTGTGAAGTAGAGACCTATGTTTGGTTTCTTTCATAAATGTAGCCAATTTTGTTGTTATACCTTATTAATAAACTCCACATCTCCTTAATCAAACTGTCATGTTTGTAATTACTGAATTCTATTTTGGATGTTCCATTCTTTATGATGATTTTTGGCCAACACTTCTGCCTGTTTAAACTTGTAATTACTGTGGTGTCATATTGCTTTTCTTTCAGTCTTCACATCTTATGACACTATGATATATTTTAAGAATAAAATAATTTAAGAATGCTTATGTGAGTTTTATCACAGCTTAAATACGAATGCAATATTTAAAGCATTGCAAGCATTTCTGTTTCCTATTCTCGACTCATACTAATACAGGAATGTCCTTTTACAATACTCTTCTAAAGCCAGCAGAGGGAGTACAAGGCAATGTTTTGCTAGTGAGGAATTTGTTTCTAAAATGTTCTTTTATAGGCTTATGGAATGGTTTTAAGCATTCAAAATATTTATTCATTCTCTTTTCATTATTGGCGAAAATTAACCTGAAATAATCAAAACTTACCTAAATACTCTACAGACTATCCATAAACAACTGAATTTATAGATGAACTTAAGTCTTCCTCAAAATGAGGAGAATTTTTGGCATAAGGTTAGTTTTTGCACATAATGCAGATAACTTAAAACAGAAATAATGTATGCACTGTAGTAAGGTGACTTTTTGTTATAAGGTGGTACAGGTTACAAGGCATAAAAAAATCAGAGAAAAGCTACATTCTTGCAGTGGAAGTTTTTGTTTGCAGCCTGGTGGTTTTTTTTGTTTTTTGTTTTTTGTTTTTTGCTGGAGACTGCTGTGGAGTAGCAAATGCTTCACTGAACCCCTCAGTGGCAGTAATTCAATCAAGCAAAGGTTACAAAAGCCCTAAGGGCCAACTTGTTTTGTGATAGCAGAGGTAGACCTCATTCTGTTGTACTGCAACTTTTTTTAAAAAATAGGAGGCTGAGTGTTAAATTTAATGT